>NC_139009.1:1800000-2354000 GCF_964374135.1 Grampus griseus | reverse complement strand
AACAACCTGTTTCCATCAATAAATGAATGGATAAAGAAGACATGGTATATATGTACAATAGAATATTACTCAGCCATGAAAAATGAAATATTGCCAGTGACAACAACATGATGGATCTAGAGGTCATTATGTTAAGTGAAATAAGTCAGACAGAAAAATACAAATACCTCATAAGCTCACTTATAAGAGGAATCTAAAGAACAAACAAAACAAAATGAAAACAGACTCATAAATAAAGAGAAAAAAATGAGTGATTGCCAGAAAAGAGGGAAGTGGGGGTGGGTGAAATAGGTGTAAGGGATTAAGAGGTACAAACCTTCAGTTACAGAATAAATAAGTCAAGGGGATGCAATATACAGCATAAGGAAAATGGTTGATAATATTGTAATAATTTTGTACAGGGACAGATGGTTACTAAACTTATCATGGTGATCATTTCATGATGTATGCAAATGTCAAATCACCTGAAACTTATATTTCAACTGTATTTCAATAAAAAGAACCTTATAACTTCTCTTCTCCAAGTCTACCAGGTTGAATCACGTCATTAAAATTAAATACACTCTCTTGTGTAATACATAAAAAATATTCACCTCCTCTTTCTGGGCCTCAGGGAGTGTGTCTAAGGAAGTGGTTCTGAAAGCATGTTCTTGGCAGACCTCGTTCAGGGCACAGCTGGAAAAGACAGGTTCAGCTGAGCAGCTGACTCCCAGCTTCCCTCCACGTTATCATCTTTACCAACTAGTGTATGACCTGGAGCTGATTGTTTATGATGTGCTTTCAAAATTACGGGTGTAGGTTAGATGTGAGGATCCTTCCAGAGTCTGCATTCTATAATTCTGAGATCATATAAAAGGGCCAGATCTGCAGGATATCTGCATGAAGAAGAGCTTGGATTGATGATACAGGTAAGAGGCAACCACGGTAAAACACAATTTTAGGGCTACATATGCTGAAATGACAGTATGAGTTTTGAATTACTCCCTTGAAGCGAAGCATGGGAGGCTGGGGGAAGGTGTCCAAATGGTTTCACGCTACCAGAATAGATTCTAATGATCACCTGGCAGCTTCCAAAATTATGGTTGTAAATGTGGTTATTTTTATCAGCTGACACTCATCAAAAGGAAATTCAATGTGCTCTGTATTCGTTAAATGCTGATATACACATTCCATGACTAAATTATTCATCATTCTATTATTTTAAGTATCCACGTGAATACTGCATGCCAGATACTTAACAGAAAGCAATCAAGCATTTAAATGTTTGACCTGTTCCCATCACTGCCAAGAGAAAATAGTATTTTTAAGTTTTAAAAAACAGAAAAAGTAGAGCTCAAAGTAATACATACATTAAAAATTATTTTTATTAGTTTCCAAATGGCAAGTTGAGAATTTGTTTGTTGAATGGCTTTGATGATATAAATTCTAGGTAGAATATTTGGGATTCTTTGGTTCCCAATATCACACTGGAACAGAAATTCATCAGAGTGTAATAGATTTGCAAGAAATTTTCATCAGTCTTAAATTACCCATGCAATTTTTAAAAATAAGGAAACATGCGGATGGGTAAAAGTGTTCCCATTGCCATCATTTTGAGGGCAAGCCTACCCACGTTGCCAAGGCTGATGGCTGAAGTATTCTGTCGATTCTTTGTTCTATGAGTGGACACTGTCTCAGGTAAGGACTTTATTTTTATGGAAGATTCAGTGATTCTGACAAGGCAGTCTTTTTTTCCCCTTCCATTTATGACAACGTGCATAAGATGAAAATTAGAGAGAAAAATGGATTTTGACTGAAAACTAAACTGGCAAATGTAATTACTGTCTCCAGTGCAGTATGGGCTTAGATGCCCTCTGCCCTAATCGGTCAAAAGTCGCTGTCAGACCACCGCCGGCCCCTACCCTGCAGGCTCAGCCCTGATGCGAGGCTCCAGGCTCCCAGGAAGGTGCGTGCTGATGCCAGTGGGAAAGGTGGACACGATTCCTGGGTCAGTGGTCATGAAGCAGGGGGCAGCCGTGCTGCCCGAGAGCACTTTGAAGAGCTCTTTCTGCCACTTTTCTATAAAACTTTGCAGACGAGCACTTGGTTAAAAGAGCGAATGCATAGAGGTGGACCACGGGTGCGGGGAAACTTCCTTTAGTGCCTCTGCCAGTGCGCAGAGGTGGCCTGCAGGGGCTCTGGCAGTTCTGTCCTCCCCCTGCAGGAAGCCGGGGCAGCTACTGGCCGAGGCAGGCAGAGGCCACTGCAGGGACGGGGCAAGGGGCAGACTAGCTCGGCAGGAGGTCTGAGGAGTCACCTGCTACCTGCACCTAACACCTGCATAACAAAGAACGGAACGTGACCTTGTTGCCCAGTCTCCAGAGGGGACAATGGGAGAACCCTCTCTTCTCTCCGTTATGAATCAGCGTGGGCGCGGCTGGGCAGTCTCTGCAAATGTGGGAGAAGCCCCCTCATCTGAATCAGCTAAGGAGCGTTTGTGTTCCCAGGAGAGTCTAATCCAGTCACCAAATGATGACTAATGGGCCTCTGCAGGGAGAATCCCAAGACAGAAAACCAAAAACAGTTTCAACACCTGCAAGACAAACAGTAGTCAACTACGCTTCACGTTAGGAAAAGAAAGGTCCGTGGAATGCATTTTCCAGTACTTATCTTGAAGGATTTTCCCTTCATGCTGTTCCTCTGTTTCCTGCCTCTGCTCTCTCTCTCTCGCCTGGACTGCCCGCCCCAGGCCTGGCCCTCAGCCATCAGAGCACATGTCACCCGGCCCACTCTCAGCCAGCTGGGCATCCTGCCCCTGGAAGCCGGCCACGCACCCTCACACCCTCCCAGTGGGTCCCAGTGCCACTCTCACCTCTCTTCCCTCTCGACCCTGGGCTCTGCGTTTGGCATTTCAGCCCTCCCCCATCCATCCCCTCCTGGTGACCCTGTCATCTCCCACCAGGGGCTCGGCACGCCGCCCCCCAACACAGGTCATGGTCCCCTGGGGCAGCAGCACACCCACCATGTCCCATACCTGCTGTCCTCTTTCCTGATCCCTCGCACAGAAAGGTCCTGCCCGTGACCCTCCACGACCCCGCCTTTCCTCTGACTCGCCTGCACTCCATCCACAGGTTTACAACCTGGTGCCTCTCCTCTCCACTTCAAGCGTGTCATTGAGTTTCTCCAACTGGAGAAGTAGAGACTGTTTTTATTTCATCAATTTATTCATTTATCAAGCGCTGATGGAGGGCCTGCTCTGGGCCACAGGCTGTACGGCCATGGGAACACAAGCATGACAAACAAGGCCACGGCCAGGTGCTCCCAGCCAAGTGAGGGACGCCAGGAAGGAACCCATGGGTGCAAACCCTGTGACACGGACTCAGTCCTCATAGTCTCTGCGGAGCCCAGGGTCGGGGCCGAGGCTGGTCAGGGAAGGCCCCCAGGGGCAAAGGAGGCTGTGCTGACCCAGGGCTGTACTTGACCTGAGCGCACAGCGGGCTGTGAGAAGCCGTGACCTGACTGCTGGGCGCAGAGGGAAGGGAAGGCGGGGCCACGGGAGGAAAGCAGATCCCGAGAACGAAGGTCCCCCCTGCAGCCTGCTGCATCCTCAGCACACAGAAGGGTCTTAGCGGCCTCTTCCTGACTTGCCTTCTCCTGGGTTTCCTGACAGCAAAGGAGCTTGGTTTACAGACGTTGTTTTCTATATACACGACCAAATGTGAAATGGATGGCTGGTGGGAAGCAGCCGCATAGCACAGGGAGATCAGCCCGGTGCTTTGTGACCACCTAGAAGGGTGGGATAGGGAGGGTGGGAGGGAGACGCAAGGGGGAGGGGATATGGGGATATATGTCTGTGTATAGCTGATTCACTTTGTTATAAAGCAGAAACTAACACACCCTTGTAAAGCAATATACTCCAATAAAGATGTTAAGAAAAACAAAACGTTGTTTTCACAGTAAAACCTACCCATTGTGACCCACCTCCTTCAGGAGGGCATCCTTGACCGAGCAGAGTGAGGTAACCCGAACACACCCGAGCAAAACACGCATAAAGCCTGCGGTCGGGATTCTTTCTTTCTTTGCTTTCTACGTCATCAATGAGATGGAAAGGAGAGGTCGTAGGGGGTGGGGAAAGAACACAGAGTCTGGAGTCAGGAACCCTGGGTTTACATGCCTGCCCTGCCCCTCACCGCCAATGAGACCTTGTAAGTCACTTCACTTCTCACCTTTGGTTTCCTCATCTGGAAATTGGAGGCAATACTACCTCCTACTCCAGCTGTCATGAGACTCAGATTAATTCTTCATTCGAAGCTCAAGTCTGACATGAGCGTGTGTTCTGAGTGGGGGGCACTCTTCCCATGTGGCTCCGGATCACGAACCCCGGGAATGAAATAAACTTGATCATTATCCTCGTCTCCTGAAGAACGATGGCCCCTGACTTCACTTTAAGTCTGAAATAGTGTGATGGTTAAATTTATCCACAAGGTGCCCAGATTAAACGTTACTTCAGGGTGTGTCTGTGAGGGTAGCTCCAGTGAGATTTGCATTTGAATTGATGGACTCAGTAAAGTAGACGACCCTCCCCAAGATGGGGGCTTCATCCAGCCCAGTGGGGGCCTGGGGGGGAGCAGAAGCTGAGAGAGGGGTTCCCCTGTCTGTGCAGCTGGGACACGGGTCTTCCCCTGCCCTTGGACTCAATTACTTCACCATCTCCTCGTTCTCCAACTTACAGATAGCAGATCTGGGATGTCTCAGCCTCTGTAATCACAGGAGCAATTGCTGTGATTAGCTCTTTGTATTTATGATAGATGGGTAGATAGATAGATAGATAGATAGACAGATAGACAGATAGACAGATGTCTTCTATCGGTTCTGCTTCTTGGAGAACCCTGATGAACACACCTGAAGACACATCTTCCTCCTGTCTGAAGTCTCTGAGCTCTGAGCTGTCTCACCCGTGTCCCTGTGCCCTTGGAAAGCACAAGTGGCGTCACCCACCTCAAAGCTCTGGGTATGGGGGCAGCAGGAGGAAACCGGACTCTCTCCCCTCCATCTCTGTGAAGAGTAGAAATTGCTCTTCTTCTTTGCATCCCTCTTGCACTGTCATGGGCAGAAGAAGGAGCTGCCCAGCCTGGGCTCCAGCGATGAGTATCTGCGTGAGGGTGGACCGAGGCCCCAGTGCTTCTGAGGGCACCCTCTGTCAACTCACAGGTGGGCGGAGATGCCCGTCACAGTGAGCTTCTCACAGATGGGGAGACGCTGTGCTCTGATGGACGGAGCCATCCATGTCATTGGACTTGACTCCGGTCTCTCCATGGGGTGTCATAATGAGGGTGCAGCCTGTCTCCACAGGTCACCTCCCACACCATCTCAGTCCAAGATCCTCTCAGCGTCTTGCGCAGGTGAGGCTGCAGCTTCATTGGAGCTTAAAAGACCCCCAACCCAGCCCACGTCTGTCCGTTTTCCTTGGTGTAACACTCCTTATTTTCTAAACTCTCAAAGCCATCATTTCCTTCCACCTCTGAGCAGCCTAAAGTAACTTTTTATCTTCAAACAGTTGGGGAGAGAGAAAACTTTCCTCTACCCTTCTAGGTTCTTCTGGCTGGTCTAACAATTCAGTTGACATGAGACAGATTAACAGGAGAAAATCAAATTTAATTTCATACGTACGGGAACCTCACATCCACGAGAGGGTCTGAGACATTAAGGTCAAATGGGGTCCACATACCATCCTGAGCTAAGGACTGGGATGGGGCCTGGGGCTGCCAGGTCAGGAGGCTCGTTCACAGCACAGTGAGCAGAAGAGCAGATGTCGGGTCATTAGAGCTTGTCCTGCCACACAGCTGGGGCCACGTGGACAGAATTTCTCTCCAGTAGTAACTCTTTTCTGGGAAAATATCCCCAATTTAAATTCTTCTAGGTAGTTGAGGGAGGGACAATACTTTCTCTTGAACCTGCAGGGTCTTGATTGCCTTTAGGTCAAAATAATCCTCATGCCAAGAGGGACACATCTTGGGAAGGCCTATTCTGAACCCTATGACCCCAAATAGTTTGTTCTCTAGCAGGGGTTCCAGGCTTCACGACATTTTTCCCAAATAATAATAATAATCTTAATCTATTATTCCTTTTCATAAACTAAAATCTCACACAAAACCCAGAGCACTCTGGTAAGTCCCCACCTCTTAGGGAGGGTGGGATTCCATACATGCTCACTAGCTAAGAAAAATCTCTTGGCTTTATTTTTAGAGCCTGTGCTTCACCCACACACACAAACACACACAATTTTGTTTATTTTCAAAAATAACTTTAAATCAAAATATTTAAAATAATTTTTTTCAGTGCACATGCTGGGATGTGTGATTTGACATTGAGTCTTAGTTTAATGTGGACTCTGAGTCCTGGCATTGCATGTGGGTATCTTTTGGGAACTGTTATTCTGCACATCACAGGATCTTATGTATCTTTCCCCTCCGTTTAATGCAAACACTTTTGAAGACTACCTGCCATATCACCATCATTCTGGACAGTGGCAGGAATATAGAGAGACATGGACATGACCCCCATTGTGAGTGAGGAGCTCGCGAGTGTGCAGTGGAGACTGAAGCACACACTAGTTTAAGAGTCAGTGAAAGAAAAAAATTGGGAATGTGTGACAAACTGTTACTGGTGGTCAGGGAAATTGCGACAAGGGTGTGCTAACCAGCTGGTTCTTGACAGATAAGAATTTGGGAAGACGGGAGAACAGAGAGAAGGGTGTCCAAGCTGACGACATGAGGTTTCAAAAGGACTCAAGGAAGATGAAGCAGACTGTTGTTTCTGGGACATAGGGTGTAGGGAAAATACGGTGGGAGAAGAGGCTGGGAAAGGAGCCAGTCAGACCTTGGAAGAATCTGAAAACTAAAGCAGGACAACCTACCTTTATTCATCCAATCCAACTTCCTTTCTACAAAAAGTGATTCAGGATGGCTACATGAAAGACAGCTAGACATCTTCTGATAATAATATGAGTCTTCTTTTAGGGATCTTCTGGGTTTCATGAAAATTACTAGGGAGCATCAGAGGCAAAATAGTTTGAGAATAAGCAATATTCTCACATTAAGAATAAGGAAGTAATAATCAGACTGAATTCTAAGTCTTAATCATAGGCCAAAACTATGCTGAGTTGAAAACATCCAACCAAGAGGCAAATTCAAAGACTAATGTTTAATAGTTAAGGCTTCTTTTAGTAAATGCTACTCCAAGGAGACCAGACTAAGCATATTTGATCTAATCAAAATGACATTTCAATATCAAGAAGAACTTGTAAACATTTCATCCAATCTAAATGACTTTCGGTAAAGAAGAAGTGTGACTGCTGTTATTTGCTTCATCTTCTCTAAATAAAAGGAGATTATTGAATACATCCATTGGGAGACCAACAGAGCTGGAGACCAGAATATACATCCTATTCCGAAGAACAGAGAGAGGAAAACCACTAATCATTTTTGAACATTTTTCAGGCACTTTCCAAATGCTATTTTATTTATCCTTCTACAAAAATCCTGGAGGAGATTAGTATTCCTGTTTTAAAAATGAAGAGATTGAGGGTCAGAGTAGTCTGTCCAGGGTAACATTAGGGTGCACGGAGGAGGCCTGAGACTGTTCTGGCACCAGACTTTATGTTCTGCCACCATATCACCTCCCTGGAAAAATAAGAGTCAGTGCCAGAGCACAGAGGCTGAATAGTAGCCATAATCATCATCATCTATGGTGCTGCGTTCTGGTGTGACACTAAGTTACAAGCACTGAGACAAGGCAGATCAGTACTCACCCTCCACAGGAAAAAGGATCCATGGACAGGTAGTCACCAGAGCCCACTGACACCATCAGGACTAGCCAGTGTCATCCATCCATCTATCTACCCATCCATCCATGCATGCATACATCCATTCAATTATCCATCCACCTACCCATCCATCCACCCATCCACCCATCCACCCAACCATCAATCCATCCACCCACCTATCCACCCTTGTACTCATCCAACCATCCATCCATCCACCCACCCACCCATTCATCCATTTATCCACCTCTCCATTCATGCACACATACATCCATTCAACTATCCATTCATCCAACCAACTATCCATCCATTCACCCATCCTTCTAACCACCCATCAATTCATCCATCCACTCACCCATCCATCCATCCTTCCACCATCCATGCAACCATCCACTCAACCATCGATCCATACATCTACCATCCTCCCCTCCAGCCACCCATTCAGCCATACATCCATATATCCAAAGTGAGCTTTATACAAGTGAAGCAAACAAAACAGACTTTCTCAGAAGAATAGTGCTAGAAGGGAGCTCAGAGATTACTTTTCCCAACCCCCTAATGTTTAGACTAAAGATCTGAAGTCCAGAAACACTCAATGATTCTCCAAATATTGCACAGCTGCTGAGTAAGAGTTTGGACTAAACCTCAGCTGCAAGCTACTCCAGCAGATGGCCCAGTAGACCTCCCAGGAGGGAGGAGATTGGGTCAGACTAACATCGCAATCATAATGATCTTTGGTATTTTTAAGATAATGATTGGCCAATACTTAGTACTCTTCCTTTCATTTGAAATAAGCAACATCAAACCAAAATAAACCCTCACAAAGTGTTCAAGATTCTTTTAAATAATGTATGATTGTATGATCTCATTGATGTAAAATTATAATATGTATGTAAAGAAATGTATAAAAGGTAGTCACTGAAATATTAATAAGGGTAATCTCACTTGGTGGGATAGTTACTTTCTTCTCTCAGTTTCAGTATTGTTAGAACTGTCCCACATTATTTATATAATATTTTTAAGCACAATAAATTTAAAGCAAAAAATAAGCATTGTTGCATAATTTAAATCTTGTACAAATGAATTCCCTAAGGGTCTAATTGCACATCACAAGAATGCCTATAATGGCTGTGTGAAAATGGACTGATAATCAGTGAAAACGCACTGATTTAAACCCAAAGACTACAAAGAATGCAGAAGCTCCCTCTAACAAGGGGCTGGATGATCTTGAAAAACAGACCAGAGGTTTTGGTACCCAGTTCTCTTGTTATGGTCTGATTGAGGGCACAGATGATTGACTCCAAGACAAGAAATATTTATGGTTCAAGGGTTGCTAAACAACTACCTGGGAACAGGCTTCCACACACTTAAAAATAATTGGGCACAGAGGAAACTACAAGACAGCTCGTCTGTGCCACCTGGAAAACAGCACTCATTTGTACAACCAGCAACAAAAACAGCCCCTTATTTTACCTTATAAGAACTGTAACAAAGCTTATCTCTTTGGCTTTTACCATATCCTCATAGGTGGTTTGAAGCAGATATAATTATGCCAGTTTTACAGATAAGAAAAACTGAGACTCAAAAAGATAAAAATATAGGGATTTCAAAGCCTCTAAAGGAATTAGAAGGAGCGTAGGGGCTTCCAGATAGGGAGTCAGAAGGAAGATGGGAGCTGGGCTTAGTCAAGGCTTGCCTTTGAGGACTACAAAGAGGAGGGAGCACATGGAAACTAAAGTCCATGGTTGTTAATCCAGGCAAGCCGTGTGGCTGACAGAGCACTGGTGCTCTGGCCAGGTGTCAGGCCTGTGCCTCTGAGGTGGGATAGCCAATTCAGGACATTGGTCCACCAGAGACCTCCCAGCTCCACATAATATCAAACGGCAAAAGCTCTCCCAGAGATCTCCATCTCAATGCTAAGACCCAGCTCCACTCAACGACCAGCAAGCTACAGTGCTGGACACCCTATGCCAAACAACTAGCAAGACAGAAAGACAACCCCACCCATTAGCAGAGAGGCTGCCTAAAATCATAATAAGGTCATAGGCACCCCAAAACACACCACCGGATGTGGACGTGCCCACCAGAAAGACAAGATCCAGCCTCATCCACTAGAACACAGACACCAGTCCCCTCCAGCAGGAAGCCTACACAACCCACTGAACCAACCTTAGCCACTTGGGGCAGACACCAAAAACAACGGGAAATATGAACCTGCAGCCTGAGAAAAGGAGACCCCAAACACAATTAAGTTAAGCAAAATGAGAAGACAGAGAAATATGCAGCAGATGAAGGGGTAAGGTAAAAACCCACCAGGACAAACAAATGAAGAGGAAATAGGCAGTCTACCTGAAAAAGAATTCAGAGTAATGATAGTAAAGATGATCCAAAATCTTGGAAATAGAATGGATAAAATACAAGAAACGTTTAAAACGACCTAGAAGAATTTAAGAGCAAACAAACGATGATGAACAACACAATAAATGAAATTTAAAATCCTCTAGAAGGAGTCAATAGCAGAATAAATGAGGCAGAAGAACAGATAAGCGACCTGGAAGATAAAATAGTGGAAATAACTACTGCAGAGCAGAATAAAGAAAAAAGAATGAAAAGAATTGAGGACCATATCAGAGACATCTGGGACAATATTAAATGCACCAACATTCAAATTGTAAGGGTCCCAGAAGAAGAAGAGAAAAAGAAAGGGACTGAGAAAATATTTGAAGAGATTGTAGTTGAAAACTTCCCTAATATGGGAAAGGAAATAGTCAATCAAGTCCAGGAAGCACAGAGAGTCCCATACAGGATAAATCCAAGGAGAAACATGCCAAGACACATATTAATCAAACTATCAAAAATTAAATACAAAGAAAAAATATTAAAAGCAGCAAGGGAAAAACAACAAATAACATACAAGGGGATTGCCATAAGGTTAACAGCTGATCTTTCAGAAGAAACTCTGCAAGCCAGAAAGGAGTGACAGGATATATTTAAACTGATGAAAGGGAACAACCTACAACCAAGATTACACTATCCAGCAAGGATCTCATTCAGATTCGACAGAGAAATTAAAACCTTTACGGACAAGCGAAAGCTAAAGGAATTCAGCACTACAAAACCAGGTTTACAACAAATGCTAAAGGAACTTCTCTAGGCAGGAAACACAGGAGGAGAAAAAGACCTACAATAACGAACCCAAAACAATTAAGAAAATGGTAATAGGAACATACATATTGATAATTACCTTAAATGTAAATGGATTAAATGCTCTAACCAATAGACTGGCTGAATGGATACAAAAACAAGACCTATATATATGCTGTCTACAAGAGACCCACTTCAGACCTAGGGACACATACAGACTGAAAGTGAGGGGTGGAAAAAGGTATTCCCTGCAAATGGAAATCAAAAGAAAGCTGTTATAGTATTAGACAAAACAGACTTTAAAATAAAGATTATTACAAGAGACAAAGAAGGACACTACATAATGATCAAGGGATCAATCCAAGAAGAAGATATAACAATTGTAAATATTTCTGCATCCAACATAGGAGCACCTCAATACATAAGGCAAATGCTAACAGCCGTTAAAGGGGAAATCGACAGTAACACAATCATAGTAGGGGACTTTAACACTCCACTCTCACCAATGGACAGATCATCCAAAATGAAAATAAATAAGGAAACACAAGCTTTAAATGATACATTAAACAAGATGGACTTAATTGATATTTATAGGACATTCCTTCCAAAAACAACAGGATACACTTTCTTCTCAAGTGCTCATGAACATTCTCCAGGATAGATCATATCTTGGGTCACAAATCAAGCCTCGATAAATTTAAGAAAATTGAAATTGTATCAAGTATCTTTTCTGACCACAACACTATGAGACTAGATATCAATTACAGGAAAAAGTGTGTAAAAAATACAAACACATAGAGGCTAAACAATACACTACTAAATAACCAAGAGATCACTGAAGTAATCAAAGAGGAAATCGAAAAATACTTAGAAACAAATGACAATTAAAACACAATGACCCATAACCTATGGGATGCAGCAAAAGCAGTTCTACACAAGAAGTTTATAGCAATACAATCCTACCTCAAGAAACAAGAAACAACTCAAATAAACAACCTAACCTTACACCTAAAGCAATTAGAGAAAGAACAAAAAAAAAAAAAAACAAAGTTAGCAGAAGGAAAGAAATCATAAAGATCAGATCAGAAATAGATGAAAAAGAAATGAAGGAAACAATAGCAAAGATCAATAAAACTAAAAGCTGATTCTTTGAGAAGATAAACAAAATTGATAAACCATTAGCCAGACTCATCAAGAAAAAAGGGAAAAGACTCAAATCAACATATTTAGAAATGAAAAAGGAGAAGTAACAACTGACACTGCAGAAATACAATGGATCATGAGAGATTACTACAAGCAAATATATGCCAATAAAATGCACAACCACAAAGAAATGGAAAAATTCTTAGAAAAGCACAGCCTTCCAAGACTGAACCAGAAAGGAAGAGAAACTATAAACAGACCAGTCACAAGCACTGAAATTGAGACTGTGATTTAAAATCTTCCAGCAAACAAAAGCCCAGGACCAGATGGCTTCACAGGCGAATTCTACCAAACATTTAGAGAAGAACTAAGACCTATCCTTCTCAAACTCTTCCAAAATATAGCAGAGGGAGGAACACTCCCAAACTCATTCTACGAGGCCACCATCACCTTCATACCAAAAGCAGACAAAGATGTCACAAAGAAAGAAAACTACAGGCCAATATTACTGATGAACACAGATGCAAAAATCCTCAACAAAATACTAGCAAACAGAATCCAACAGCACATTAAGAGGATCATACACCATGATCAAGTGGGGTTTATCCCAGGAATGCAAGGATTTTTCAATATACACAAATCAATCAATGTGATACACCATATTAACAAATTGAAGGATAAAAACCATATATGATAATCTCAATAGATGCAGAAAAAGCTTTTGACAAAATTCAACACCGATTTATGATAAAAACCCTACAGAAAACAGGCATAGAGGGAAGTTACCTCAACATAATAAAGACCATATATGACAAATCCACAGCCAACATCATTCTCAATGGTGACAAACTGAAACCATTTCCTCTAAGAACAGGAACAAGACAAGGTTGCCCACTTTCACCACTATTATTCAACATAGTTTTGGAATTTTTAGCCACAGCAATCAGTGAAGAAAAAGAAATAAAAGGAATCCAAATCGGAAAAGAAGAAGTAAAGCTGTCACTGTTTGCCGATGACATGACACTATACATAGAGAATCCTAAAGATGCTACCAGGAAACTACTAGAACTAATCAATGAATTTGGTAAAGTAGCAGGATACAAAATTAATGCACAGAAATCTCTTGCATTCCTACACACTAATGATGAAAAATCTGAAAGAGAAATTAAGGAAACACTGCCATTTACCATTGCAACAAAAAGAATAACATAACTAAGAATAAACCTACCTAAGGAAACAAAAGACCTGTATGCAGAAAACTATAAGACACTGATGAAAGAAATTAAAGATGATACAAACAGATGGAGAGATATACCATGTTCTTGGATTGGAAGAATCAACATTGTGAAAATGACTATACTACCCAAAGCAATCTACAGATTCAATGCAATCCCTGTCAAACTACCAATGGCATTTTTCACAGAATTAGAACAAGAAATTTCACAATTTATATGGAAACACAAAAGACCCCGAATAGCCAAAGCAATCTTGAGAAAGAAAAACTGAGCTGGAGGAATCAGGCTCCCTGACTTCAGACTATACCACAAAGCTACAGTAATCAAGACAGTACAGTACTGGCACAAAAACAGAAATATACATCAATGGAACAGGATAGAAAGCCCAGAGATAAACACTCACACATATGGTCACCTTATCTTTGATAAAGGAGGCAAGAATATACGATGGAGAAAAGATAGCCTCTTCAATAAGTGGTGCTGGGAAAATTGGACAGCTACACGTAAAAGAATGAAATTAGAACACTCCCTAATACCATACACAAAAATAAACTCAAAATGGATTAAAGACATAAATGTAAGGCCAGACACTATCAAACTCTTAGAGGAAAACATAGGCAGAGCACTCTATGACATAAATCACAGCAAGATCCTTTTTGACCCACCTCCTAGAGAAATGGAAATAAAAATAAACAAATGGGACCTGATGAAACTTAAAAGCTTTTGCATAGCAAAGGAACCCATAAACAAGATGAAAAGACAACCCTCAGAATGGGAGAAGATATTTGCAAATGAAGCAACTGACAAAGGATTAATCTCCAAAATTTACAAGCAGCTCATGCAGCTTAATATCAAAAAAAAAAAAACAACCCAATACAAAAATGGGCAGAAGACCTAAATAGACATTTCTCCAAAGAAGATACACAGATTGCCAACAAACCCATGAAAGGATGCTCAACATCACTAATCATTAGAGAAATGCAACTCAAAACTACAGTGAGGTATCACCTCACACTGGTCAGAATGTCCATCATCAAAAAACCTACAAACAATAAATGCTGGAGAGGATGTAGAGAAAAGGGAGCCCTCCTGCACTGTTGGTGGGAATGTAAATTGGTACAGCGACTATGGAGAACAGTATAAAGGTTCCTTAAAAAACTAAAAATAGAACTACCATACGACCCAGCAATCCCACTACTGGGCGCATACCCTGAGAAACCATAATTCAAAAAGAGTCATGTACCACAATGTACATTGTAGCTCTATTTACAATAGCCAGGACATGGAAGCAACCTAAGTGTCCATCGACAGATGAATGGATAAAGAAGATGTGGCACATATATACAATGGAGTATTACTCAGCCATAAAAAGAAACGAAATTGAGTTATTTGTAGTGAGGTGGATGGACCTAGAGCCTGTCATACAGAGTGAAGTCAGTCAGAAAGAGAAAAACAAACACTGTATGCTAACACATAAATATGGAATCTAAAAAGAGGGGAAAAAAAGGTGCTGAAGAACCTAGGGGCAGGACAGAAATAAAGACACAGACATAGAGAACGGACTTGAGGACATGGGGAGTGGGAAGGGTAAGCTGGGACTAAGTGAGAGAGTGGCATGGACATATATACACTACCAAATGTAAAATAGATAGCTAGTGGGAAGCAGCCGCATAGCACAGGGAGATCAGCTCGGTGCTTTGTGACCACCTAGAGGGGTGGGATAGGGAGAGTGGGAGGGAGACGCAAGAAGGAGGAGATATGGGGATGTATGTATATGTACAGCTGAATCACTTTGTTATACAGCAGAAACTAACCCAGCATGATAAAGCAGTTATACGCCAATAAAGATGTTAAAAAATAAATAAATAAATATTTTTTTTTAATTTTAAAAGAAGATAAAAGTATACTCAGAGCAATAGTCAGAATCAATACATGAAGGTAAATTGGAGAAGCTATTTTGTGTCAGAAATTTGGTTCAAATCTAGAACTTCTTACCTCAACTCCCATACTTTTTCAAATGCTAATTTCCAAATGTTTCCTTATTTTGCTGTCCCCAAAACATAATCTTTGATCTGGAAAGAAAGTAATAATAGCCAACAGGATGTTTGGTGGCTGCTGACTCTTAAGCCACATCCCAGGACCCTCATTCATCCCCTGGGACCATATTCAACCTCTAGGAAGCATGACCGTGAACCTCTCCAAACAGTGCCTCTGTTTTCCTGACAAGTAGCCTGTTGTCTGGAAGTTGGCAGGAGGCGTCAGCCACCGCCTGCCGTGTGTGCACATTGCTTGAGGGAGAGGTGATCACAGACTTAGCTCTGGGTTCCTGCAACTCTCCCCACTGGGCTGGGCACACACAGCACTCACCTGAATAACCTGGATGAATCATCTGAATAGTGTGCACTGAAGGGCCATTTGCCTCATAACCAATAGGAGGCAAGTGGGAGAGAAGAGACTGAGTGAGATAGAATTTCCTCTCCAAATTCTCAGCTTTCTGCAAACACCCCCAATTGGCTTCTTGGTGCTGAAAACCCATTTATTCCCTGGGGTCTATTCCATTGCCTGGTGGATTGAGGAATTTAGTTTTTATGAGTGTATGTGTGTGTGTGTGTGTGTATAAAATTTTTATTCGTATATAACAATATATTCTATGTCATATATGTATAATTGAAAAAGGAATATATAATATAATTATAAAGATATATATATGATATATACATACAGATTCCTGGGTGCTATATATATATATATATATATTAGTCCATATTTCTGGACAGCTATATATTTTTTTCTGTGCAATATATATCTTTGGATTTTTTAAAAAATAGACTTTATTTTTTAGACCAGTTTTAGGTTCACAGCAAAACTGAGCAGAAGACAAGAGTTCTTATAAACCCCCTGACCTCACACGCACAGCCTCCGTCGTTGTCAGCATCCCCTCCAGATGGTACCTTTGCTACGGGTGATGAATCTATACGATCCCAGCATTACCACCCGAAGTCCATAGTTTACTTCAGGGCTCACTCTTAGTGTTGTACATTCTATGGGTTTGGGCAAATTTATAATGACAGACATGTATCCGCCACAATAGTATCTTACAGAATGTTTTCAGTGCCCTGGAAATTCTCTGTACTCTGCCTATTCATCTTGTCCCCCTGCCTAACAATCACATATATTAAGAGCTATTCAGTTAGTGATATGGTTTGGAAGTCACTGGTTTGGTGAAGTCTCTGCAGTATATGTGAAGAGCTACACAGCATACTACAACTATCCGATGTACCCCTAAGCACCAGGAAATTTAGAAACTGAGGTTTTACAAAGTTGGAATCCATGTAATATCAGGAATTGAATGTAGAAATAATTTTCTTTGAAGAAACTTATCAGGAAGCCCTTGATATTTGGATGTGCCTTCTATATTTTTACAATTTCTCTAAACTCCATGTGGAAATAAGTTCCATCCTGCACGTTGGTGCTAGCTGGTTTCCACTGCTGCCTGGAGAGCCGCACAGACAGGACTCTGAGGCTGTGAGCTCATTCGGTGGGTAGCGGGAGGGCCAAGACTGTGCTTCACCAACAGTGTTTATCACAGCATTGGATGGGGGTGTCGGTGATGGGGGCACAAGTGTGAGACCTTCAGCCAACAGCACGAGGATGTAAGGGAAAACTTACATCCTTCTTCTCGTGCTGATGACTACTGACCTTAAAATTAAGGCCGACTTGCACACCCCTGTTCATTGCAATATTGTGTTATACACAATAGCCAAAAGGTGGAAACAAACCTCTTGGTTTGTTTCATCAACAGATGAAGAGATGAACGAAGTCTGGTCTGTGCATACCCTGGAGTGTTATTCAGTCATAAGAAGGAGTGAAGTTCTGATGGACCTTGCAAACATGATGCTAAGTCAGACAAGCCGACACAAAAGGACACATATTGTGTGATTCCACAAATGTGAAATACCTAGTATAGGCAGATTCATAGAGACAGGAAACAGATTATAAGTTCCCAGGTGGGCAGGCAGAAGGTAAAGTGGAGGTGTTGTTTAATGGGGGCAGAGTTTTTGTTTGGGGGGATGAAAATGTTTTGAAAAGAGGTATCAGTGATGGCGGCACAACACTGTGAATGGGATTAATGCTACTTAAAAATAGTTAAAATGGCAAATATTATATTAATTTTACCTAGTGTTTAAAAATTAATACTATGATATACTGAAAGCATTGAATTGAACACATTACAGGGTGAATTGTGAGGTATGTGCATTCATCTCATTGCATCTCTAAGCAGACCAGCTGCTAAGAAGAAAAGGAAGGCTGATTCTTGGGGATCAGCATGAAATATGGGCATTAACCCTTTGCCTAGTGTTCTGGGTTTGGGGTATAAAAATACCATATTTGCTTGAAAGGTAATGAGCATGTCCCTACAAGATGCAATTACCAGTTTGCAAATATAATTATACGTCACACTTGCTTTTGGAGCTGGTGAGCATCTCACAGGAGAGGTGAGTGCTCCATGCAGCCCCTATGCGGATGCTTCCTCCCACTTGTAAGAACGTTCCACAGGCCCTAGAGGTGCTCACCAAGCATCATGCTGATCCTGAGAGAAACTGTTACTAGTAAGGAGTAACAGCTACTAGTAACAATTACTCTAAGAGTAAGTGTTGCTAGTGATTATGTGAGTCATCCATCGATTCATTAGAAGAAAACATTTTTCAGAAATTCTTTCCCAGATAATCCAGGTAGAGTCACCTGGGGTAGTGAATATCCCTGAATAAGTTGGGACGTCATTGTCTAAATATTAGTAAGATTCGTACTGGATCATTGCAGGCTCCCTCATCCTCAGAGTTCAAGCAAAGAAAGAAAATACGAAGAAAAGCACAGAAATCAAAGTATGAGGAAAATAAATTTGAAAGTGCTGAGACAGCCTAAGGAAGTTAGAGAGTCCCAGACTGAAAGTTCTTCCTACAAGAAAGCAGAGTAGAGGCTGAACTCCCAGAGGACCTGATTCCGTGGCTAGCTTAGCTCTCTGATTTGATTACTTCCAAGCTTTCACAAAGTCTTAGTGGTCGTGACCTTGGGATGCCAGGTAGTTTCATTTTCTGTAACCTGAAAGAGCAGCCTCTTGGCATGGACAGATGCTCACTCCGCAGCAGGACCATCTGTGGGCACAAGACTGAAAGTGAATGAAGCAGCTTGCACAGACCCATGATCCCTGGCCCTCTGCTCATCGGGTTCCAGATGTGCGCCGGCATCATCAACCACGGGGATAATGATCTGCACGTGCAAGTAATCGAAGCCTGTGAGACAGCAAATCGATGGAGGCCCCTTCAGCCATGGGACACCTAGCATGGGATCACTATCTGCTAATTTTTGCAAACTGACCTTTCTCTCTTGGTTGTGAAGTCATAGCAAGTCGTTCTTCTAGAACCAGGTTTCGCAGTGGGTTTCACGAATATGATGGTGACAAACTGACAGAGTCCCTGCCACACGACAGAACGTTATCTAGCTGATTTCAGTGAGCCCTGTGGCTGACTCCAGAGGTTTAGCACTCACGTTGCATGGTGGGGAGGGGAGGTTGGTGAGACGAGGGGACTGAGGAACAGAAGTGCCAAGAGGCAAGGAGACCTCACCTCAGGAAGGCATTAGGGCCGCATCTGCTCCCAGTAGCTCCCGCTCTGAAAGGCCAGCGTTGAATGGGCTTGATTCCAGGAGTCCAGGAGGGGGCAGGAGTCCTAAAAAAAACTAAGGCCGTTCCTAGAAGTTCCCCTGAAGTGGTCTCGCTGCCAGCAGAGCTGCCCAGGGCAGAGGTCCAGCCCCACAGGGGCCCCCGCAGTACCCGCACCCCTCTCCCCACCTCCCTCCTTTCCTCCCCTCCCACCTTCCCTCCCTTCCCTGTACGTCTGAGCACCCAACATACATCTGATGCTCAGCAATGAACAAAACAAAGTCCTCGCCTTGTGACACTTACGTTTTAGTTGGAGAGACACTTATAAGTAAATAAATAAATAGCAGATGCATAATATAACCTTATGGAGAGATGTGTGCAGTGAAGCCAAGCAAAAGAGGCATAAAGAGGTGGAGAAGGTCTGGGAGGAGGTGGTCCAAGTGATAGGCGTGGAGTCTGGCTGAGGATGCAGAGAGCTGGGATGCCTGATGAGGATGAAGGAAGCGCCCTTACTCCATGCCTCCCCTGTCTCCGGGTCCCCCTGCAGCCAGGAGAAGTGCTCCTGTGGAAAAGGAACCTCTCTGTGTGTATAACTACACAAGAGAGGACTCTTTTCCAAGCCAAGGTGAGAGGAGCATGTCGCCTACGGATGGTTTACCCAGCATCAGGCCCAGAGTAGACAACAAATGTTTGCTTAGTTAATTAGTGAAAAGTGTCCTTTGGAATCAATGAGATAGGATATTTGAAACCCCAGAAAATCTGATGCCTAAGGTTGACATCACAGATAACATGTTTCTCACAGTCCAGAACAAAGTCCCTTCCTGTGACTGACAGATGAAAGGGTGAATTCCTGGCTGGCAATCTTCTGAGCAATGCTTCTGCCGGTGAAATTGTGTGGTCCTTCTTGTCCCAATCTTTGCAGGTCGGGTAGGTGCAGATGGTTTCCCCCAAGAAGTACTTGAGGGCAAGCAAGGCTGGTGTGTCTCCGGCATCAGCCCCAGGTCTCGGCAACCAGGACGGGTCTTCACTCCTGCTTACCACACTTACCTCCCTACCTGCCTGAAGTCTCCTGACTCCTGACCATTTAGCCGTAAACAGCCTGTGCTTTACATGTGAATCCCTAGTGCCTGCCTGTGTTTTGATGTTGGTGATTTTATTCACCATTGTTTATTAACCAGACACCAGGCAAATCAGCAAAGGTGCACGCCTGAGCAGTGGGTCCAGGTTCTTGACCTCACAGAGCTTAGAATCTAAGTGGGAGTTCCCAGCCCTGGATGCATTTTTAAATCACCTGGAGAGCACTTCTTAAAAGACATCCTGAACTACTCTACATAAAATAGATAAGCAACACGGATCTATGGTACAGCACAGAAAATTATACCCAATATCTTGTAATAACCTATAATGGGATATAATCTGCAAAAAAAACCCCTGAATCACTATGCTGTACACCTGAAACGAACACAATATTGTAAATCAACTACTTCAATAAAAAATACATCCAGCACCACCCCATTGCAATGAAATCAGCTTTCCTATGGTTGCAACCTAGGCACTGGTATTTTTGAAAACACTTTGAGATATTTGAATGTACAACCAAGGTGACCTAAAGACTTTCCTTAGGGTGTACAGGCATGGATACATTTGAGGAACTCCATTCTCAAACCCTCAACTTCTGAACATGGGTTTTCTTAATATGTATCGACTTGAGATCAAGCCCGTGGCTCTGTTTTCCATCAGACCTTTCACAATACTCTTATCCCACCTATGGAAGAAAAGCATGACTCTCTCCCACTGAGATGGAAAACCTTCCAGGGGTCAGACAGAGGGCAGTCCTAAATATCGATGTAAGGCCCAGGAAAGTGAATGGTTCTAATCATCAGGTAAGGAATCCTACCTCAAGTCAGATGTTTTCCAAGTCTTTGTTTTCATCAAAATTAAAGGAGGATTTGATTGACGTTAGTCGAAACATCGTTATAATATATCTTTCATAATACATCAATTAGTAATTTTTTGCCTTCTTACTGAAAAGGAGTTCACAGAGGGGAATAGCATTACTGTGAAAAAAAACTCCTATTTTCATCAATTTATTTCTGAGAACAACATTTATCACTATTCACATTTATAATAAGAGTAAATAAGAATAGAATTGATGGTGAGTCTTCTTGTCTTCTAGCAATAAGTTATATTACATATGAATACATGAACTAAAGTGGGAAAAATAAAACACACCCATCAGTTAATAGAAGCATTTCCTATACTTGACTTTTTATATTTAATAAGTGACTAAATTAATATATTTAGATATTTTAGCAATTTTGCACTAATAATTGTTATGATGATAATTTCGGAAAAAAATTTAATACTTTCAGGCTTAGAGTCAAAGGAAATTTTTTTAAATCAGTCCATATACATATATTTGTCGTAAGGAAATAGGAGAGCATGATCAATAAAACACTTTGGTTCTTTAAAGTATTACATTAAGGGGGAAAATAGAATGGAATTATGAGTGCAAGGAGGAAAAAATATGCAATATTTCTAATTAAAGAAGAGAACTGTTCATGTGATTTTTAAATCAGCTGGTTGTATCAAATCTCTATGTATTCAGAGTCCATTAAGGAAAAGTATTATATAATAGTTATATTTTCAAATGTTGATATTTACAGACCCTGGAAACTAATTCCTGTGTAAATATTTTGAATTATGATGAATGAAAGATTTTAGATTTCAACCTAAAAATGTATAGATGCACAATTTTTCTAAATTATTTTTGAGTGTACATGGACAAAAATACATGAAGCCCCTGGGTCAAGACTCTTAACTATCAACCACCGTCTAATGTGAACACAACTGATATTTCCAAGTTCTAAACTATCAATTCTTTGCCTGGTACTTTTACTTAACTTTCATATAAGGTGAATGCAGCATGATTAGCCATCTTTTGAAAAAGAGTGACTTATCTGAAATCACAGGAACCCAGTGAGAAGGCAAGTATTAGAACCATGAAATTCTGATGCCCCGTCTTCCCAAAGCCCAGGGGGCTGAGTTATTTCTGCCAGAGAATAAGAAATAAAGGTCAACAAAGCCCAATCAAGGATCCACCTTTTCTATGAGGTGGTTTCATTCACCTTCTAAATATGAGATCCATTTCCTTTCTGCTGAGCCAGTTAACCAGAAAATTGTCCTAATAAGGACTGAACAGAAGCAGACTTCAAATATCATAAAACGGAATCAGAGACAATGTTTAAAAATTCTTGTAAACCTGATTATATGGCTCCCAGAGAGGGTAATAAGAGGAAAAGAATCACAGAGAAAATAGAAATGACAGCAGAAAGCTTAGGGAAAAAAGTAGATACAGAGCATAGTACCAAAAAGTTAGGTTTTAATCATCTAGCAAAAGCACTTATTTGGAGTACCACACTCATAAGCACTGCAGACTACCAGGGGACCACTCTACCTGCTTGTGTACAAATGTGTACAAGTGAGCAGCAAAAGGTAAACGGAGCTTCATGTCCACAGGCAGGAAAACCAATCGGAAATGTTACAGAGTCCTGTTTATTTACCCTGGTGAGTGTTAATTATTTGTTTGCATTCACAAATACGCTTGCATTTCAGCATTTGTCATCATAAGGATTATTCATAGTCAATATGTTCATAGACTTCCGCTTATAAACAAAGTAATCGTGTTTAAACTAAGAAATATTTTCCTAATCCAGTTGCCCTGGAACGTTGGGACAGAAGGCAAGGTGCCAAGGAAACCAAGCAGGTGACAGGAGGGAGAAGCTGAGTGGAGGTGAATCCCCACGGAGGGAGAGAGTTAGGGTTTGAAGAGACAGCAAGGAAGTAACCTGATGTGCTGATATGAAAGACTATTTGTAGGTGTCAGCTATGGGCTGAGTACTTGCGTCCTCGCCCCCCCAGAATTTGTAGGTTGAAAGCGTTACCCCCGATGTGATGGTACTAGGAGGTGGGGTCTTTGGGAGGTGATTAGGTCATGAAGGAGGAGCCCCAATGATGGAATTGGTGCCCTTGTAAAAGAGGAAGAGACACAAGATCTCTCTCTCTCTCTGTCTGTCTCTCTGTCTCTCTCTCTCTCCACGATGTAAGGACACAACAAGAAGGCTGCCATCAGCAAACCAAGAAGAGAGACCGGTCTCTGCCCCTGACACTGCATATACTGGCACCTTCATCTTGGACTTCAGACTCCAGAACTGTGAGGAATAAATCTCTGTTGTTTAAGCCACCTGGTCTGTGGTATTTGTTATATCAGACTGAACAGACTAAGACAGTGCCCAAGGCCACAAATTTAAACAGAAAAGGAATATGAGAGCATTGAGATGATTCAAACAGATAGGATTATATATGGGTGTCTTTTACTTTTTTCGTTGTTTGTTGGTTGGCTTTTGTTTAAATCCCTACCTGTTCCATAGAAGCTATTAGAAATAGCTTAAGAAATACAAAATGATGAGATTCTATTTGGCAAAAAATCTGCTAACTGCACATATTTTTCCATAGTCAGTTTAGAGGGAAAAAATGATGTACTAAAATGTATGCTTGGGACGCTTCACAATTACTAAAATGGAGCAGTTCTGAACTTCCCCAGTAACCAATGAATAAAAACACATTTACGTTTTAGATGATGTTCATCAAGTTAGAAGGTCACACAGAAGTTGCAAGTAGACTTCAGGGGAAGGAAAACTCTAAGGAATCAAAGGCAGCACTGAATAACGATAAAGCAAAATGTTCTCCAAAAGACATAACAATCCCAAAGAAATGGGCACAAAACAAGACAGCATGAAAATATGCAAGGTAAAAACTGATAGAACAAGGAAACGAGACAAATCCACAAGTCTAGTTGGAGATTTCAACCCCACTTGTTCAGTGATTGGTCTACCAACGCCACAGAAAATCAGTACATTTAGAGCTGACGTAAACAACACCACCAATCACCTTGAAGCAACTGACATGTATAAAATCCTCTGTTCAAAACAGAACACACATTCTTCTCAAGCTCAGTTTGGAATATTCACCAAGACAGGCCACGTTGTGAGCTGTAGAATACACATTAACAAACAGAAATCACACAAAATATGTTCAGAGATCACAATGGACTTAAGTTAGAAATCCGTAACAGAGAGATAGCCGGAAAATCCTCACATATTTGGAAATTAAACAACACACTTCTAAATACACACAGGTCAGAAAAGAAGTCTCAAGAGAAATCTTAAAGCATTTTGAACTAAACAAAACCGATTATATAAATTATCAAAACTTCTGTAATGCAGTAAATCAGGGGTTAGAGGAAATTTTATAGCATTAAGCACATATATTAGGAAAAAAGAAAGTTCAAAATCAATAACCTAAGATTCTACCTTAGGAAACTAGAGGAAGAAGAGCAGTTTAAGCAGAGAAAAAAGAAGTCATAAAAATTGGAGCATAAATCAATGAAATATGAAACAGGAAAAATAGTCAACAAAATCAAAAGCTGGTTCCTTGAAAAGATCAATAAAATCGATAAAACTCTAGTCAGGGACTTTCCTGATGGCGCAGTAGGTAAGAATCCTCCTGCCAATGCAGGAGACATGGGTTCAATCCCTGGTCCGGGAAGATCCCACGTGCTGCAGAGCAACTAAGCCCGTGCACAACCACAACTACTGAGCCTGTGCTCTAGAGCCCGTGAGCCACAACTACTGAGCCCACATGCTGCAATTACTAAAGCCCACTCGCCTAAAGCCTGTGCTCTGCAGCAAGAGAAGCCACCACAAGGAGAAGCCCATGCACCACAACAAAGAGTAGCCCCTGCTCTCCACAACTAAAGAAAGCCCACGTGCAGCAATGAAGACCCAACACAGCCAAAAATAAATAAAAAATCTTAAAAAAAAGAAAAAACTCTAGTCAGACTAACAAAAAAAGTGAGAGAAGACATAAATTACCAATACCAGAAATGAAAAAGGGGCCATCACTACAGATTCTATGGACATTAAAAGAATAACAGAGAAATACTATGAGCAACTCTACACCCCCAAATTTGTGAACTTAGGTGAAATAGACCAATTAATTGATAGTTACAAGCTGTCCTTAACTCCACAAAGGTGAAACAGATCATCTGGATAGGTCTATTATCTACTAAATAAATTCACTGGTAAATTCTACCAACTATTTAAGGAAGAAATTGTACCAAGTCTCCACAATATCTTCCAGAAAACAGAAGCAGAGGGAAACATTCATAACCCCGTCCATGAGGCTGGCACTACCCAAATACCAAAACCTGATAAAGATGTTACAAGAAAGGAAAATTACAGACCAAGATCCTTATGAAGAAAGATGAAAAAGCCTCCATAAAATACCAGCAAGTCAAATCCAATAAAGTATAAAAAGAATTATGCACTGAGACCAATGACTTTGCTCGAGGTATGCAAGGCTGGATCAACTTTTGAAAGTAAATCATTGGAACACACCATAGCAACTGGCTAAAAAAGAAAAATCATGTGACCATATATCAACTCATGTAGAAAAAGCACTTGACAAAAATCCAACCACCATTCAGCTTCTTGACAAAATTACTGGGGAATTTTCTTAACTTGTTAAAACATCTACAGAAAAAAAATACACTTAGCATCATGTTTAATGGTGAGAAACTGGACACTTTCCCCTTAAGTTTAGGAGCAAAGCAAGGATATTCCCTCTCACCACTCCTATTTAACATCATGCTGGAAGTCCTAACTAGTGCAAAAAGACAGTAAAAGGAAATAAAGAAATAAGAAATGAAGGAAAATAAAAATAAACTATGACCAAATCAGCTTATCCCAGGAATACAACATTCCTCTACCATTTAAAAAGCTATTAATGTAATTAATGAGATTAATAGATTCATAACGAAATAAATGACAAACGCTAATGATTAGCCAATAGATGTGATGAAATAATTCAATAAAGTTCGATAGCCATTCAAGATAAATATTCTTAGCAAACAAGGAATAAACTAATAGAGGATGTTAAAAACAATTGCTTGGAAGAAAAGCCAACAAGAAAAGAAGAAAAAACTGAAAAGATAAAAGATGGAAAAGGAAGAACATTGCTCATAGAAAGGCTAAAAGAATAAATAGTTAATTTATTAGGATTTAGGGGAGTTTAGCAAGTTTGCTGGACAAGAAATCAATATGTAAATGTCGGCGACATTTTTGTAACCAGCAATAAATGTTAGAAAATATAAACCTATAATTCTCCACAGCAACAATAACAAAAACACCTAAAGAAGAAAATCTAGCAAAAGATGTATAAGTTCTTTATGGAGAATATTAAATGGCATTGAAAGACATTGGTCATCTTTTCTGTGGTCTTCTTGTGACCACTGAGAATTATATCTTTTTTGAAATGATATATTGTAACACATAAAACACCTAATAACTAGAGGAGAATGCCCACGTTCATGGATAGGAAAGCTTGACACTATAACACACACTCCACATGTTACTGACACCACTCCCACCAACAGGTGAGTGTACATTCCCTTCCCTTGAATCTAAGAGGCATCCTGTGATGGGCCCCACCACAGAGAATGGTGGAAATGATGCTTTTGTGGCTTCCAAGGCTAGATGGTGAAAGGATGCAGCTTCAGCCTGGATCTCTTGGGACACATGCTTTGGAGCCCTGAGCCAACATATAGACGGTCCAGCTACCCCGATGGTGGGGAGACCATGTGGAAAGATTATGGAGAGGGAAGTGCTCGGGAGCCCCACCTGGGGCAGCGCTCAGCAGTTTGCATCTGCCCAGCCCTGGTGCCCAACGTGAGTTCTGAGCCCTGGAGCTGCCACCAAGGAAAGGGGAGATGAGCCACCCCCACCAGACCCCACGCAGACCGACGATCGGTGGGTACAATAAAGACTTGCAGCCACTAAGCTTTGGGGTGGTTTGTAACACAACCATCATAACAAGAAGGACATTCTCAGCCCTTTGCTTTCATCAGCTTGGCACATTCTGGGGGAAAAAAAAAAAAAACAACCTTGCAGAACATTTAATAGAATTGCTTTGAATTGGGAATAAATGTGGACATCTTTCCAATGCTGAGTCTTTCCATCACAATGTACACCACGCCAAATCCTTTTCTCTGTATCTATTGAAGTGATATATGCTTTCCTCCCACTTAGTCATTGAAATGTGCTGAGTTACATATATTTTTTCTTAATGATAAATGTCTTTGCATTCCTATGATAACCCCACTTTGTCAGAATGTACTTTTATATACACTTTTGGAATTGGTTTGCTAATATTTTACTTAAGAAAGTTCAGTCTATGTTCATAAGAGATTAGTATACAATTTTTTTTGATAGGACATCAAGGTAATATTGAGCACATAAAATGAACCGGCACTTTTGTCTTCTTATTCTGCTCTCACAATTGGAATGCGTATCCCTTGAACGTTTGCTGCAACCTTCAGAGAATTGTCCTTAGGCTTAGTATTTGGGGCAGGTGGTTTGTTTCAGGATACATTTAAACTACTGCTACAATACCTTTAATGTTAAAAGTATATTTAAATTGCCTATTTGTTCTTGTCTCAGTTCAGGTAAATTTTATGTTTTCTAAGAAGTAAACTAAAACATTTTATCTTTTTCCATTCTTGAATAATAGTTTACCTTTGTATAAAGCTCTAAGTTGATCATTATTTTCTCTTAGCACTTTGAAGAGACTTTCTTTGTCGTATCTTCCGTTGTTTCAGTTGACACTCTGCTGTCCTCCTAACTGTAGCTTTTATGTAGGTGACCGGTCTTTTCTGTCTTCTAAAATTCTCTTTGTCTTTGGTGTTCTGCTGTTTCATTATCAATGTTTCCACATGCAGATTTATGGGCTGCTTTGGGCTTGTTGGAAATCATTGAATCTGAGTTGTCATGGTTCTTTTTATACTGTACGCTCGTCAACATTCCTTCCATTTGTCTCTGTTTTGAATTTCATCGTGTGTGTGTGTGACCCTTCCGTGGTCCCTCAGTGCCGCATCCGCTCTTGTAGCTTCCACCCTTCCTTTGCTCTACAATGTGCTCTGCAATTTCCTCAGCTTCACACTTCAGGTCACGGATTCATTGTTTCATTTCACTGAAATCAACCTGATCAGTTTTTTTGTTTTACTAAGCTTATGTTTTATTTCTAAAAGTTGTGTGGTTTATTTTGCATATCTGCTATGCTAGCTTCAAAATGTTTTTTCACTTACTATGTTTCACTGCGTTTTTGAAGCTCCCTTTGACTTTTTTATTTTAATCATCTTGAGGAGCAGACCCTCCTTGACCCTGGTCGTGCTGACGTGTTTTGTAATTGTGGATTGTGAGCCTGTTGTACGTGGCTTCACCTTGATACGCTGTGCACCCGGATCGAGGTGTGTCTCCAGATGGTTTATGCTTCCTTCTGCCAGGCATGTCACCAGCCTGGCCAGCCTGTATTCCTTTTCATGTTCATTTCTCAGTCCAGATTCCCACTTCATGGAGAGAATAAATTCAAAGCTCAAACCTACATAAAGCCCATGGTTACAAAATCTCCACAGAAATTTTGTTTTCATCCCTCCTCAAACCTAGATCAAGAAAAACAATGTTCCTTTATTTTCTAGTCTTCAATTTAACATTTTTTCAAACATCCAGAAAAGCTGGAAGAATAGTGTAATGATTGCACATCTACCCACGACTAGGATTGCAGGCGGTCCTCCCTATTGTCAGATCTATGACCTTCTTTTTATCCCCCCGAATATCACAGGACCCAGCACATTCGGAAGCACCCCAAGGGTTTTTTGAATGGAACTGAGTAAATAAAATCACACCCCTATTTTATCACGATCAAATCCACATGTACGTACTCTTTTTTGCAATTAAAATTTTGCAGTTTGCTTTCAGTCCTTAGTTCCAAATTAAAGAAGTGATTTTGAAGAAACAACCCCTCGTGTTTGTCTGTACCAGACAGCCTACTCCATCATCGTTTGTGGTGTCTCTGCGTGAGCAGGAACCAGGGGCATCAGGTCCGGTAATGTTACGCCAGATAAGTTTTCCTGTGGCGACATGGGCTGTTGATATTTCTAAAGGGAAAACGCATCTCTGCTTTCCCAAACTGCCATCTCTGCAGCCCTTGTTGACCGTGTATCCTGATATACACACGAGCACCCATCACCAACTGTGATGGACGTCACAGTGTCAAAAGCCTCAGAGCCGTGGATACATTTGACATCCGAGCCGCACATGCTGCAAGTTTGATCCTCAAAGCCCCAAATCAAGTCCCAGGCTCGGGCACTGTCCCAGGCAGTGCTGCCCAGCTCCAGCAGATGGCACTCATCCTGGCACACAGGGCTGCCTCTTACCAGCCAGCGTCAACCCGCGATCCCAGGTGTAAACTGGACGGATTTTCTTTACGTCTGCCAGGGCTGGCAATTCCAAATAAGCAGGTTCTTGAAAGCAATGGCTTTCCTTTAAAAAGTTGTTTGGGATCTTTATTTTTTGGTTCCCCTCCCGATGTCACTCACACACGCACACACACGTCTCACGCCTGCCGGTCACGAATGCCCTCACTCAACTCACCCCTCTGGTCCTCCTTCCCTTCTTGCGCTTCCCCCTCTTCCCTGACCCCCTCACCCACTGTCCTCGAGGCTGTGGTGGGACTTGCTGCTCCGGGTCCCTGGATGAAGGACTGAGGGGGGCTGATGGGGGAGCGCCCGCTGATGTGCACTCACCCGTGTGCCCCCGCAGGCCTGCGCACCCTCGGTGGGTCTGTGCACGCGACTGGCCGAAACACAGGTGGGACAAGTGTGGGTGGGAGGACGTCACGCTGAGCGCCACACGGAGCCCCATCCAGTGCGGGGATGATGTCGCTGTGACCACAGGCTGGAGGGGCACCTGCTTTTGCCCTGAATCCCTCTGGCTTCTTCCAGGTTTGGGATCATGTCCAGAATAAGCTCTCGAAAAATTGTTATCCCCGTGGGTGAATAATTCGTTGGGTAAAATGCCAACGTGGATTCAATATTCTACCAGTAAGTGTGACTTGTTTGCTCCACCTCTGCCTGTGTGGGCACCAGAATGAGGAATGTGAAGGGGAGACGGGAACTGGCGTTTGTCAGACAAGGGCCTCATGCCCTTCCCCATCCTGGGCTCTGGCTTTGATGCAGACTGGACCACAGGGGAGCAGCATCCCGTGGTGGTGGGGGCGGGGGGCGTCCATCCTGCTCCACAGACAATGCAGCAAAGCTTGGAGAGGCTGAGACGCTGACCCAGAGCTGGTGGGAGGTGACGGAGCTGGGATGCAAGTCCAGACCCACAGCTCTGGCTCCTCCAGTGACTCCGTCCTCTGGGCCAGATTCCAGACCTGGATTCTGGTCCTGATCTCCCATGGACCCAACGTGTCACTTCATTTTTCTCAGAGCCTCGGTTTGCTCATCTGCAAAAGGGAAAGATAAACACCACGCCCCAGTGAGACTGTCGTCAGATTTAAATGAGCCCACCTCGTATGTAGGTACAAGATGAGCTGGGGCCGCACACAGGGAGGACCCGGCAGATGTGACAGAAGTGCCCGCCGGCGCTTTCCTGGCCACACCTGGGAGGAACGCAGTGTGGTGCAGGGAAGTTAAGGAAGCAGGTGGTGGACACAGAAGGGAGGAGCTACGACTTGGAGGCTGGAGAGTGGCAATTTGTGTAGGTGTCGGCCTCCGAAATCACTGCCCACCACAGCAACTCTAAGCAAGCGTGTCCTGTGACATCTAATGGTCCCCGGAGTGGCCGCGAGGTGGCATCACACGGTGAGGTGGCCGGAACTGCTCCTGCCTCGTCCCTGCAAGAGCTGGGCTGCTGAGGGCAGAACTGAGTCCCCCACGTCCGGGCCAGAGTCTCTGCAAAGCTGCTGCAGCAGAGATGGTCAGATGCTTGGAAGAGTAAAGCCTGTCTGCATTCTGGCTTGTCAATCAGCAGAAATGCCTCTGTTTCCATGCCCATCAATACAGTTTCCAACCATGAACAGGCCATGTGCACGTGTAAATAGCATCCAACCTGAGTCTCTCCATCTCTCTGTCCAAGACCGCAGGCTCTGGCCCTGTCCTCACCACCACCAGGGCTGCGCCTGCCACGTGGCTGCCCCGAGAAAACATTTATGAAGGAAGAAGAGCATCTTCTTTTGAGCACTCACACCCTATGTCCTCTGGTTGTCATTTGATTTATGCAGACAAAGACAGGTTTGCCCTTTGCTTTTGCGTATCTGACAAGGACTAAAGACAATCCAAACATCGTACCGGCGATCCACCCACGAGCTCATTTCACTGGGCTTGAACAGAAAAAGCTACCCCTCACCCTACACACAATTCTGAATTCCCAGCTGTGGAGTTCGAAATAATTTGACGACGTGGAAACTTGAAAGGTGATATTTCCTTTAGATCAAGAACATGCTGGTAGGTTGAAGACAGAGAGGAAATGCACAAACTGTTCCATAACATTTTGTAATATTTTTCTTATTTTTTTCTATTTGTTTCTTTCCAATGGTTCTAAGATATATTAGGCTGCTTATTGGTCATGATGTACTTATATAAAGAGCTTTCATATCTTGTGGAGCTCAGCCTGGCTCCAACAGAAATCTATTCATCGTGACTAAGTAAGTAAGAGAGATGTTTTTGCTAGGGAGTACTCGCTACATTGCATTAGTTTTATTTGGAGGAAAGAAAAAAGGCATTTTCATGTCTGAATTGCCATACATTTCTTTTGCTCAGAAAACAGATTGACTGATTGACCTAGGAAATGTTCACGGAAGCTCAAGGGATTAAAGCAAGAAACAGCTATATGTGTCTGCTATGAAAAAATAAATGAAACAAAGCCATGACTTTGGTTACTTTGGATTTAACAAAATTTCTTTTTTGGAAATTTTGTTTTCCTTCAGAATGAAGACTGAATAAATACAATTTACGTTGGGGATCAGGAGACTTGCCAGACACGCACCTGTGGGCAACGCAAGGGACCTTTCTGAGCCTCGCTCTCCCCTTCTGAATAACACCTCCCCGCGTTACCTCATCGCTATGAAGACAGAAGACAAAACACGGAGGAGGAAGAGTTCATTCAGTGGCTGTTGTTGTTTTCTTGGCATCTTCATTACTACCATGATGATGAGGATTAAACACTCAAACAATTAAGACATGAAGAAGGAAAAGCACACTGAGCTCAACTCCTGGACCAGCAGGTGTTCGCTAAGTGCGGTTGTTGCTTCCCTTGCGGGTGACACTGCCTTCGTGCCCCCGGGAAGCCCGCCCCAGGCTGTCTGGAAGCTGGGATGTCCTTTTTTTTAATTTAATTTTTATTTTATATTGGAGTGGAGTTGATTTACAACGTTGTGTTAGTATCTGCTGTCCAGCAAAGTGATTCAGTCATACACATACATGTACCTATTCTCTTTCAGATTATTTCCCCATGTAGGTCATCACAGAGTATTGAGTAGAGGTCCCTGTGCTGTACGGTAGGGCCTTGTTGATTACCTACTTTACGTACAGTAGTGTGTGATTTCCTTTGTAACCTGGTATCATTTCTCTTCAAGGGGCATCTTTCTTTCGGGAGATCAGTCCAAATTGAGGGAGGTAAGGATGCCTCCTGACCAGGCTGGGCCCAGATGGCAGGACAGCACGGGTCCCAGAAGCCCCAAACCCATCTGCTGAACACACTGGGGGATGCGGCAGACACGGCCATCCAGCTTCAGCTTGTTGAGAAGGGAGGCACCTGCCACCAACGCGCGATGGTGAGGTCTGTCTGAGCGCCTTCCCTCCCTTGTGTCTGTCTCCTCCTGGGCTCTGCGCATCCCCATGTGACCGAGAGTCCTTCAGCCGCTCAGTGTCTTTGGTTCCAAGACCTCTTCAAGCCTCTAGCTTCTCCCTGTCCCCCTGTCCTCTCATCCCCCTGGGCCCCGACCCCTCTCCACCACCTGGCTCTCTCCAGCTCCATAGAGCCCTCTCTTTCTTTCTCTACTCCAAAGTGTCACTGTTGGAAAACACGAGAGACTAAAATTCAAACAGTAAAGAAGATGAATCATGACCTGTCGGTGACTCAGTGCAACAGCTGCAGAAAAGTATCACTCAGCCCCCAGCCCCTCCCCACCAGGCCAGAGGGGCCTCAGTACGGAACCCAGTCCCACCACTAACAACAGGCACAGGAGTGACAATAACGCAACGGTTTTACACACTAACTATTCCAGGGCTAAACAAAGCACTCTGTGAATTACCTTCCTTCACCCTCACAGTGGAGAAGCTGGCCTGGGCGAGCCCGAGGACAGGGTGCCCTGGTGGGTGCCCCCAGCGCTTGGCTTCCCGAGGGGAGGTGCGTGAACAAGACAGTGTTTCCGTCAGACCCCCCTCTGCTTTCCCAGGGGCACAGAGGAAGGTGACAACAAGCCCCTGCTGGGCGTCGGCCAGGACGCCAGGCCTGGAGGTTCTGGGCAAGTCACTCCCTCTCATGACTACAGTGGAATCATGCTAGACAAGCTTTATGTTATTTTTAAGGTTCCTATTAGGTCTTTACGGGCTTATACTTTATATCGAGAGAGCTTCATCTAATGAGCTGTTATTATCTTTACATGACGTAGGAGCAAGGATCAGCATAATCATTGGCAAACATTTATCTCAGTCTGTCCAGCTTGATAGCCAGGTTGAGTGTGTTATAAATCACCACCGCCCACGAATACGTCCGATTCTCCCCGTTCTGCAAATGTAGGATCGTGCTTCCTTCCTCTGAAGTTGGACAAGGTCACCTGACTCACTTTGGCCATCAAGGTATGGGCAGAGGTAGCTGTGTTTCTTCCAGACAGATGCCTTTAAAGACTAAGACAGGATTCACCATTTCCCCTTCCCCTTGGCCTCGTGGCAGGTGATGTTCCAGAGCCACTGCCCACCAGGTTGGGATATATGCTTGAGCGAGAAATACATCTCTGAGGCGGGGGGTGAGGGTTGCTACGCAGCATGGTCCAGACTGTCCTGGCTGATACACTGAGCATCTTCCAAGTGCCAGGCACAGTTCTAGGCTCAGGAGATGCAGCTGGTCAGGGCAGCTGCTGTTGGAGAGAAGCAAGGCCCACTTGGTGAGAAACCAGCACCGAGGTCTTTCAGGAAGACAGCTGAGGAGCTGAAGGAGGTAGGATGGGACAGCCCAAGACGCTGGGCTGTGGTGCGTGGGCGTCAGGAGTCTGCATCAACGTGTGGCCAGCAGAGAGAACCTGGCCTCCTCTCGGTGTCACGCTACTCAGACAGCACGCCACACATTCACGGAGGGGACTGTTGACGTGTGTGGACGCCACGTGCACTGGCCAGTCCATCTACAAAGAGGAGGATAGTGACCCAGAGCAGGCAGGACACTCAGTTCTTGCATGCAGTCTGGAGACATTGCTCCGAATGGGTCATCTCCTGTACACAGAGCACACTGGGTCCTGAGCACACTTTCGCTGGGAATGCAACTGTCTACCTGGACGAAGCGTTCACGCAGCCACGCTTAAGGTTTTCAGGGCAGCTTCCAGGCTACACAGCTGTTTGGCTTGCACTTCTGAGTTTGAACCAAGACACGGGGAAGAGTGAATGCCGATGAGAACAGCAAGGAAAGCGAGCAGAGAGTAGACAGAGCACAGCAGCCCTGACCCTGCAGCTGGTCCTAGACTTCATGCATCCTTATGTTACATGTATATGTTTATTTAAAGTCTCCAAAATATCTCGCCCCTAACCACACACGCAGCACAACATGCTACTGATAAAGCAGCAGGTAAACAACTAGTGTTTTGCATCCTGAAATGAAAATTTTAAAATGCACAGTCCTTTCTATTTCTAATTAGTGCACTATATACAACCCAGGATGACGGCGAAGTGATAAAATACGGAAATGAGCCAACAATTCATAGAATACATTAAAATTTCCATTTAAACTGTTAGTTAAGCTGTACACATTTGTAAATGTAAACATTAACCCTCAGGAAAAAATAGTTTTTAAACTATAGCATAATTGGAAACTCCACAATAATACATAACAGAGCAGGGATCGTTACACCGAAGGGTACCCTACCGCTATAAATTTGAAAAGAATGTTTCCACAGAGTTGTTGCTTCCTCTGAGCTGCTCCAGCGACACTTGCCCTGGGTCCACGTAAAGCCCCGTTTTCATTCTCTCCTCCACATAGGCAGCTGTGCGTGCATCCGTCTCCTTGGCCAGAAGGCTATGCCCCGAGGACAAGAACCAAGCCTCCATCACCTTGGCATCCCTACTACGGCCCAGCTACCTTCACACAGCAGGAGCTCGCTGAGGTCAGTTGAACTGACTGAAACTCAGCAGTGTGGAATTAAACTGAATTGAACTGAATCGAACAGAAATGGTTTACACGTAGTGCTCTGATGTCTGTGGATTTCCATCTTAGAAGCTAAGTAAGTTCATCCCAACTTTCTCCTCTTCAGCCTCCACGCAGATGAAGTGCCTCAGGCCAACCAACGTGCAAGCAGGATCGAATGGATTAGAAGATGTTCAGGGCTGGAATCGTCCACAAACTGAGCAAACAGTGTTGCCTGTCCACACCATCTTCCCACCCAGGAAGTGTTAAAGCCCCACGCCTGGACGGAGGGACGGTGCACCTGGACCCATTAGGCCAGCCTCCCTCACCCAGCTCCCCTTTACACAAGATGCTCTAGGCTAACGGGAAGTCAAATGATGGTGGGTCCTGGCTCTTTCAAAAAGCTGCCATTGGGGACTTCCCTGGCAGTCCAGTGGTTAGGACTCCGTGCTCCCAGTGCAGGGACACAGGTTCAATCCCTGGTCAGGGAACTAAGATCCCACATGCCTTGCAGGGGTGAGGACAAAAAAAATAAATTTAAAAAAAGAAGAGTTTAAAAATAATTTTTTTAAAAAAGCTGCCATTACCCATTATTATCATCAGTTTCTCCACAAATCATGTTAGAATTTATGCCAGGAAAATGCTGGCTTTCATGAAAAGCATAGTTAGGGGTGTTTCATCTGACAATGAAAAACATAAAACCTATTGACTATTTTTACCCAGTTTTGCCCACAGTGCTAGGAAGCTTAGAGCTGAACATAATTTTCAAGAGAGGTGATCCTCTGCTAGTCAATTCTTGGTGCGTTATTGCCACTTTTCTGTTATTTATTTCCTTACTTCTCTTTTTAAAATATTTATTTATTTATTTATTTATTTATTTGGTTGTGCCGGGTCTTAGTTGCGGCAGGCGGGCTCCTTAGTTGTGGCAGGCGGGCTCTTTAGTTGTGGCATGCAAACTCTTAGTTGCAGCATGCATGTGGGATCTAGTTCCCCAACCAGGGATCAAACCCGGGCCCCCTGCGTCAGGAGTGCGGAGCCTTACCCACTGCGCCACCAGGGAAGTCCCCTTCCTTCTCTTTTCCTGTATTCTCTACTGGCATTCATTGGAAATAACCGCAAGGTCTTTTTGATAATAACGGTAAATAATTAGTCATCAAAACAGAACAAATATTTGAATTATCTTAGAGCTCCTGGGCAAGAAAAACTGTGCTGCATATCCAAATGTTGTGATCCGTTCCATCGTTTCTTCAGATCACATCAAAACACATGAACTAAACATATCTAACCAATTATATTGGGAAAATAGGATTACAATTGCAGCTTGAGAAAAGACAAGTGATTTGGCAAGCAGTATTAACAATTTTCCCAAAGGCCAATGAATTAATGATCTATAAATAGGAACCACACTCCCACGCTTCATCAGGCTCTCTAATTCCCTCTCCAAGAGACAGATCAATTAAGAAGGACAGAGGAGGGAGAAGGAAGGAAGGAAGATATTGTGATGTGAGTACACGCTGTGTACCAAGTGACTGTGTGTACAGTATTCCACATATAGTAACTCTAAAGAGTAGGTTTTGTTATTCTTATTTTATAGATGAGACTCATTTTACTGAAGCTCAGAAATAAGTGACTGGCCAATGTCACAAAGTTGTAAGAGGGCATCAACGTTCCATCCAACTACAAGTGTTTCCCTTCAAAAGACTCCGTGATGCCCATTAAATGTATGCAAGTGTTCTAGGTTCTTCACATTTTTATAATATCTCATTCCTCCACTAACTGTGAGCAGTAGTTAAAATAGGAATCTGCCCATTTTGGAAGTAAAGAAATTGGGGCCGGGGCTTCCCTGGTGGCGCAGTGGTTGAGAATCTGCCTGCCAATGCAGGGGACACGGGTTCAAGCCCTGGTCTGGGAAGATCCCACATGCCGTGGAGCAACTGGGCCCGTGAGCCACAACTACTGAGCCTGCACGTCTGGAGCCTGTGCTCCGCAGCAAGAGAGGCCGCGATAGTGAGAGACCCGTGCACCGCGATGGAGAGTGGCCCCCGCTCGCTACAACTAGAGAAAGCCCTCGCACAGAAATGAAGACCCAACACAGCCATAAATAAATAAATAAATAAAAGCTGAGCTGATGTCCTTCTTCACTAAAGTTGCCTCCTTAATTCATAAAAAGAAAGAAAGAAATTGGGGCCAAGAGGTTCAAGTGCCTAGGCTGGCTCCACCCCAGTATGGCACGGTAGAGCCAGACTGTAGGTTCTCTACCGTCAGGGGCGCAACAGCACTCAGGTTCCCTGCACCTGTCCTGCAAAGAAACTAGAACGTGTGCCCCCAAAGGCCCACCTTCCTGCTGCCCATCCCAGAGAAGGATGGGGTCGACCGTGTCTGCCTGAAGGTTATGCGTCCAAGAGTGTTCTTGAACAGTGTTCTAAGGCTCTTTCCCTCACTCTGGACTTGGCCAACTATTCCATTTTAAAGGTTTCAATAAGTCCTTGGGGATAAATGCAGAAATGAATTCTCTCCTCCGGGTGCAATTCCAATGCTTCTAACCTGTGCACCAAGCTCCTAAGCCTCGTGAAAATTCCCTTCCTCCTGGCCGTTCAAAAGATAGCAGAGTCGAGAAGAATCTAAAAGTTCCTGGAAAGAGAAGGTTAACTGAATGTCTGACGGCCTGCAAGAAGCAATTAAGACTCGAGCGGAAAGTTCAAGTTGACGCTAAACCTGCCTGTCCCCAAGTCCCTGAAATCCCAGCGCTGCCCTCACCTCAATGTATACTGACATATTTCCAATGACGACGAGTATTCAGCAGCGTAAACACCGTAGGCATTTCCTAAATCAATATTAATGGAAGCCCTCAGGCAATCAACATGCAGTGTCCGCTACAAGTGGCTGCAACCCCCCAACCGCCAATGAACCCAGATATTCACAAACTCTCTTCCTGGACACAAGCTAAGCTTTAAAGCGTGTGAGTAGGACTGCTCTCTTTTCATATATATTCATTCGCAGAGGTAACCACCCTCAACACCCCTAACACAAATACGCCCGGCCCGCCACTCAGCGGAGGCTTTGGTTAAACACAAGTACACTGAGCAGGCCATCGTTGTTGTGTCTTTCATTCTTCACAAGTTTAACCGAGCTCCATCGAGTGGTTCTAATAAAACTGTAACCATCACACCTGTGAGTAGCTGAGTGGCTAAAAGCAAAGGCATCAGAGCCAGCAGGAGTTCAACCAGGTTGTGCTACGTAACTAGCCAAGTGATTTCTGCGAGCCCTTTAACCTCTCTGTGCCCCAGTTTTCTCACCTGTAAATTAGAGATCATTCGGAGTAGCTCATGGGGCTGCAATAAGGGTCAAATGAAATTGTGGAAATACAAGACTTGACACAGGCCCTGCACAGAGAGAGGATTCAATTAATGGCGCCTACTGTCGTTAATCTATCGGGAATACGTTGATTCAGGAAACGGAAGTGACCTTTTTCTCCTCACTTGAAAGTCGAGGGTATGGTTTGGATGATGTGAATGGTGTGGTTGGCACGGACAGTTTGGGTGGAGTGGGTGGTGTGGACGGTGTGGCTCTTGCGGACCATGTGGACGGAGGGGACAAGCCCAAGTCTTACAGAGAAGGAGTGGGGAGGAAAGGGGGCGGGGGACGCAGTAACCAGAAACTGTCATAGTGGGCTTCTTGTTTTCCACAGGTCTTTCTCATTCACATCCTTGGTCTTAACAGTTTAGGGAAATAAAGTTCAAGAAAAACCTCCCATTTTGTGGCTCTCCAAGGAATGCTGGAGTAAGAGTAAAGCATTAAGGAAGGGGCTCAATTACATATACGCCAGGCTCCTTCCCAAGATTGTCGTTTTCTAGGTTCTGTGCTACAGCAGTGACATCCACAAAGATAATACAGATAAGTCAGTCCATTACATGCCTTTCACAGTGAGGTTCCGACTTGGGAATTCCAGCTATTTGGACCAACCCATACTAGATTGTGTTATAAAGACATGGTGGGTTATGTTAGACCATTTTAGGGAAGAGCGAAGGGAATGTGATATTTCTTAGATAATCCATCCAATCAACCCAGAGAAAGAAGGAAGTTTAAGGAATTTTCAGTTTGAACTTGGTTCTGCCCCCAAACCCTAGGAGGTAGGATTGGAAGCCCTGCCCAAGGGCAAGGGGTACTAGGGATCAGAGACATTCAGTAACACCTCCAAGGTCACACAGATCACAAATGGTGGTGGCAGCAGTGGAATACAAATCTTTTTTTTTTTTACTGCCCCAGAAAGTAAGAATGACCCCAAGTTTCCAGGGACCCTCGCTGCACCAATGATGGGGATTGGCTGAGACTAACCAGGTGGGAATTTATTCCAAGTGCCTTCAATAGTTTCATATGAAAGTTATATATGAAATTTCACAGTCTTGTATGAACTAAAGCCGCTGTTTCCAAGATGAGTTGCAAGATAACTCTTGTTTGTGTTAGCAAAAGAAAACTTCTTTAGGGGGGATAAAAGAAGAAAAGAAAACACATCAGTTCTCCATCTAAATTGCTGTGAGAAGAAAATATCCTGAATTGAATAACTCAGGACTCGCTCTTTTCCCAAGAGAAAACAAGTTACTTATGAGAAACAAGCTTGAAATCTCTGCACCTGGAGCAGCTTCCAGAGGCTTTTGTCCTGACCAGGTTTTTGGCGGGGGAGGGGGTGGGGGGGGATGGAAAGAGCTGATCCTCTGTAGGTGGGTAAACAGCGACATCCAGTGGCCAATTACATTTACCAATCGCAGTCTCTCAATTCAACTATCTACACAGAAAAAGAATTTAACAGCATGTATTTTATTATTTGACAGATTTTTACTGAATAACTAGAAGATACTAGATGTTACGATAGACGTTATATAACACCCTTCAGACCTACAGAAACTTCCGCACCAAAACCAACACCTAAAAAAGAAACAAAAATATCTGGGGCCCTGAGTCTTCTTCCAAATGCCCAAGGTCACCTAGCCAGATGTCAATGAATTACAAGGGAATTAAAAGACTCTGCCTGGGTTCACCACCCCGTCCAGGGCCCAGGTGACCAGCTGAGTGCAAACCACAAAGTCCTGCCCTGTGCACGTTGATTCAAATAATAGCTGTTTGCACACATCCACAATTAATCTCAGGACACAGAAAAGTGTACTTAGTTCTGATTTCCCCTGGCCAATCTTTCCATAACTTGGTCGAGCTGCGTTATCTTCCACTTCTGTGATGAGTAAACTAGCACTTTCATAATTCCGTTCCAGATGATTTGGAGAAATCAGCTAGAAGAAACCAACCCTAAAAGAAGCTGAAAGACTTGGTTTTCCACTGGGGGCTGTAACCTTGGCATCCTCGGTCAGGCAAGATGCTGACCTCGGTGAGGCTGAAGGCCTTCATTATCAGTCCTCGCTGTGAGGACTGGATGAAGTTGTCTCTCCTTTTCTTAGCATCCTCAGTGACCTGAGCTCTGTACCCACCCGGCTTCGAGCTTCGGCCCCGTCATCACTCAGCAAACGAAGCCTTCTCTTCCGCTCCATGCCCCAGTTTACTGTCTAAGAGTCAGCATCCCTGTAAACCTTCCTCCAATTCGACCAGGTATGCTTCTACAGAATTCCCCCCCTTCCTACCGCAGCTCAAGCAGGAGCAAAGAGGCCATAAATAACAAGTCGCTTCCAGTATTCACCATTAAATTAGAAAACCTGTGTTTCAAATGTATAAATCGTACCCATGACAAAGGCATTGAGTCTTTTTGACTCGATGCCTTTATGAACTTGGTGTTGCACAGAACTTTATTATTTTCATTTTAAATCAAATTCTTCCAAATCTTAAGGCATGCCTGGTTGAAGACTATTGGGCCAAAGAACCAACTATTCCAAAATTTATTCCTTAATGACTTCACCCAAAATAGTAACCAAGTCAAAACAAAATAAACTTTGCTCTTTTTTCTGATTTAATTAACCAACGGTTTGACCAGACTCATTGTGCAGAATGAGTTTATGGCATTTGCAACACTGGGGTCCCTTCCCCTCACCACACTGAGCCTGCCCTCCGGAAATAAGGGTGATTTGCTTATTCCAGTTGGGAGGTAAAGGGAACACGAAAGTAATATGTGTGACATTTCATTGTGATGTGTCCTCACTCTAAATAAAAACATTATAAAAAAAACTCCGCCTTAAAAAAAAAATGTTACAAATGATCAGAGTTGAGACCCCATAGTCGTTGGATTTCAACCAACATCTTTTCATTAAATATGGAGTATGGCCGCAGGAGAAGCAGTTAATACTTTTAAATAAAGCAATTCTTCATCTTAGATGAGAAGCATTAAAGATTCATGTTATATATTATACTTACTCCAATTTAAAAAATCAGCTGAGGGCTTTACATCTTCAAGAATAAGGTTCAAAGAAAGGGATTCTCCATTGGCCAGTTAGCCAGAAATCAGGTAAATTAGAATACACCATTCTGTAAGTATTTTAGGGAATCAGCATATTTCTACCTTGTGTCTTTTTTGTGAGCCCTCAAAACATGTAGTTAACAGAGAATATTCTCGAAACTCTGATACTTATTTTCTGAAACAGAAAATCCTCTCAAGGGAATCTCTTGATAATTTTTTTCATATGATTCCAGAGCAAATACTTTGAGTGGACTTGGGCCTGGTATTCCAAAAACAAAGCAACACTAGCATCTCATGTTTGTACAACATCTACAATTCAGGAAGTTCTCCCCCCTACCCCCCCCACCCCCGTTCATCTCAAAGTTTCCCTGAAACCTACAAGGTAGACAGGGAGGTATTATGAGCTCCATTTTTCAGATGAGAACATAGAGGCTCAGGGAGTCGTAAGAGTAAGTAGGAAACAGTTGCTCTGTCTTCTGGGATCTGACTGGCACTAAGTACTTAAACCATTTCACACATAAAAAATGGAAAAGTAAAAAATAAAAAAAAAAAATGGAAAAGTGCCGTAAGATACCTATGCTGAGGGCTGAAGGAGTTAGCCTGGCCAGCCCTGCCCTGAGGGTAGACGGCTCTGCTTCCTTGCCCAGCCAAGCAAGCACCCCTGGGGCTTGTAGGGATGATGCTTGAGCAGGGAAAGCAGGAATCTGACTCATGTGCTTGTGGTCCAGAGCCTGGAAGACGAGAAAGATGGGGAGAAACAGAAAAGGAGATGAAAACAGTTTAGAGTGGAAGTCAAAGCACATGCAGACCCGAGAGGCTGGTTTCTGAGTGACAGTGGACACGTGGCCAGGTGAGGAAGAGCTCACCATTCTGAGCAAAGAAGATGATACGTTTTACAGAAATCAAGGGAAAGAGCCCTCTTGCTGGCATGATCAGAAGAAGTTCCGGGGAATAAGAGTGACCGCGTCCCCCAAACCAGGCTCTCGTCCCAGATCAAGGGGGTGTGAGTGTTCACAACAGAGAAAAGGTGAAGGCTGTCCGTTTGGTTCTTGAGGCTACAGCATGTTCCTCGCGGTTCCGTGGAATCCTCACGCTCCTTCGTTTTCTCATTTCAGGTTTTGCATTAATTTCAACCAGTTCAAGACATTAAAGCACTAGAGAGCTGAAAGATTCTTGGAGGTCTCCTTTCAAATTTCATTCCAAGGCTTCTAGCTAGCGTTTCTATATTTAATCAAAAGCACCCGGTGCCCACTTTCAAAGAACTTGGCACCCAGCGCCCTGCCCACCAGCTGTAAACTGCAGCACTTCAAAGCACTGGGTGGACTGACCTCAGCCAGACAGAGGTGAGAAATCCAGGGAGCTTCTCCAGGCGAGGACTGAATGCTGAGTAAATGTTCAATGTCACCTGTAGCTGAATACAGCCATGGAATGGGTGCTGGGGTCGTTATCTGTGACATGTGAAATGCAAGACAAGAATCTTTTCTCACTCTCTCCTTATTGTTTTCTAATCTAATTGACAAAAAGCCCACGGAAGTACAGTAAAAATTCCTCTCTAGCCAATAGGTGAAAATATATTTTTGTAGGAGAACAATCAAAAGGTGTACACGGAAACAAAAGGGAATGAGCTGGAGTAACCTCAGTTTGAGAAAACGGGAACATGCTGCATAACAAGAAAAGTAACAGACAAAATGGGAGAAGATGCAGCCCGTGGCTCAGGGCATCAGCCTCCAGGTTTCAGGAAGGAAATCCATCAGTACAGTAATTCAGGTTTTTAATTATGAATGGGGCCTATTTAATTCTCCAAATTTACTACTATTTCCTGAATGGTGTATCTTTCTGAATTGACTATATCGGTGAGTCATTTCCGGGACTTCGGCAAAGGGCTCTGCAAATGCTGTCTCACAAAGACAGCACCAGCTCTGGACAATCCCCGCCTTCCCTGTGAAAGGTGACTGGCCAATGCCATGGACACAGCTTCAGTGGACGTGCACAGCTCCTCGACAGGACGCTTCAAAATGGTTAACGTTAAAGTGTTTGAAATGATCATGAACTATCGTCCCAAGAATTAAGAGGTGGGTAAAAGAATTCTTCTGTGTTCTTATAATAAACCCAGGAAGTTCAGAAATAGTTCTTGCCTGACTCTAAAACAGAATTAGGACATTAAAGAGGGAAGCCCTGGGATGCCTTATCCAGTAATAACGTGGCTCTGTAGTGTCATGGAGAAAAATGTTTTCTGTAAATTTAGTTGCCGGTTGCTTACAACATAGTGGATGAACCTGTTTTCTAATAGATAGAGACTTTAGGATTATATATATATATATATATAAAAGATATAGATACATACACATAAGATATAGATATCTAAGATATATATATGTCTAAAAATAAATATGTATTAATATTATAAATATAAATAAGACTATATTAAAAATTATCATTCTCTTTCCACTACAAGATATATATATCAACCAAATCATGTTTACATATATAGAGAAAATATAAAATTGGAACAGCCAGTTTTCTTTCAAGTGCTTATTTGTTTTTTTGTTTGTTTGTTTGTTTGTTTTTTTAAGTGCTTATTTGTAATGGATCACGCCATATGATGAACTAACAAACACCTTACAAAACATTTAAAATTTTTAAAAAGCAGCAATACTGACGTACAAATGTTTAAATAAATCTGTGCTCTCAACCCAATTCGCTCACTGGAGAGATTAATAAGTTCTAAGGTAGGGAAGTAAACGTTGTGTATGAATGTGAATAAGGTAGAAAGAGGGGGTTCAGAAGGAAAAATGAAAGAAATATCTTATACATTTTGTAAACTAAATGTATAAATTTTTTTTTTACTACAGTAACAAGAATAGCATTGTAAATCAACTATACTTCAATTTAAAAAAAGAATAGCAATACTTCAATGAGTATCACATGGGTCCTAATTCCATGTTCACAAGACAGGTAGAAAGGGAATGATAATTTTTAATATAGTCTTATTTATACTTATAATTATTAATACACACTTTATTTTTAGACCTCATGCACAAAGTCAATGAGAGGAAATAATATAAAGAGGAACGTGAGAGATGCCAACCGACAGGGATTTTAAAGTTATGCCTACCACCAAGGGCAAGTACTCCATGAAAAACTCAAAATGACTTGCAGTGGGGAAATGACTGGATTAGGGAAGGAAACCCTTCAGAGGTTGCAATCAGCTTTACAGCTAAGCTGGCTCAGTCACTTCCTTGTCTAGGCCTCAGTTTCCTGTTCTGGAAAGTGGACCAGCTGATCTGAAAGTTCCCTAGAGCTCCAATCATGCAATGCTCTGTAGGGAATGAAGTGAATGCCACACCAGCTGGGGCTGACACGGAGCCACACGGATGCACATCCCACGTCTCTGCATCATCACATTCCTCACCCTCATCTCCATCTCATTATCAGGGTGCAGACTGGACCAGTGCCAACTGACAACTTCTGCTACAAAATCTTTTTTGAATCCAGCTCCCATGTGGAGAAGCACAGGAGCCACTCTGAGCATATGTGTCCTCCTCTAAATGAAACTGCAAGGTCAATCCAGGCTGTGGTCCAAGCGACAGTGTCAAGCTCCAGCAGGGGCTCCCAGAGCAAAACAGCGCTGAGAGACTGCAGCCCACGGTTAATGAAATAAAGCTCGCAGGGTCAGGGCCTCATACAGAAAAGGGAAAACCCATCTCTTCTCCTGGTCAATAAGTGTGCACTAAGCCCAAGAAGCCACTTCCAAAGTCCCATAAGGCTATCAACTGACTCTTCAGCAGAAACTCTGCAGGTCAGAAGGGGATGGCATGATATATTTAAAGTGATGAAAAGAAAAAACTACCACTATGAATACTCTACCCAGCAAAACTTTCATTCAAATGTGAAAGCAAGATCAAGAGTTTTACAGATAAGAAAAAGCTAGAAGAGTTCAGCACCACAAAACCAGCTTTACCAGAAATGTTAAAGGGACTTCTTTAAGCAGAAAAGACCACAACCAGAAATATGAAAATTATGAAAGGAAAAATATGATAGGTAAAGGCAAATATAAAGTAAAGGTCGTATATTAACTACTTGTAAAGCTACTAGGAAAGTTAAAAGACAAAATCATCTATATCCACAATAAGTAGTTAAGGGATACACAAATCAGAAAGGTGTAAAACATGAGGTCAAAAGCATTAAACATGGTGGGGTGTTAAAAATTCAGCGTCATTAAATTCATTTGAACTTAAGAGATCAACGAGATAGATAGATAGATAGATAAATAGATAGATAGATATAGATGATAGAGAGAGAGAGAGAGAGAGAGAGAGAGATAAACCTGATGGTAACCACAAACCAAAAATCTGTAATAGATATACACGAAAAAAGAGAAAGGAATTCAAACATAACACTAAGATAGTCATCAACTCACAAGGAAAGAGAGCAAAAGAAGAATAAAGGAACAAAAACAAGAAAACAACAAAATGGCAATAAGTACATACATATCAATAATTATTTTAAATGTAATGAGCTCTAATTAGAAGACATATAGTGGGTGAATAGATACAAAATCAAGACCCATATTACGCTGCCTACAAGGAACACTTCTGATTGAAAGACACACACAGTCTGAAAGTGAGGAGATGGAAAAAGGCATTCCATGAAAATGGAAATGAAAAGAAAGCTGGAGTACTGATAGTCTTGTCAAACAAAATAGACTTTAAACAAAGATTGGAACAAAAGACAGAGAAAGACATCACACAAAGATAAAGGTATCAATCCAAGAAGAAAATATAAGCATTGTAAATATATACACACCCAACATAGGAGCTCCTAGATAGTAAAGCAAATATTAACATACATAAAGGGAGACATTGGCAGTAACACAATAATAGTAGGGGACATTAACTCCTCATTTACATCAAAGAGCAGATCATCCAGACAGAAAACCAATAAGGAAACATTGGCCTTATGTGACACATTAGACCAGTTGGACTAATAGATTTATATAGAACATTCCATCTCAAAGCAGCAGAATACATATTCTTTTCAAGTGCACGTGGAACATTCTCCAGGTTAGATTACATGCTGGGCCACAAAAACAAGCCTCAGTAAATTCAAGAAAATTGAAATCACATTAATCATATTTTTTGACCACAAACTTATGAGACTAGAATTAACTGCAAGGGAAAAAACTGCAGAAAAACACAAACCTGTGGAGGTTAAAAAAACACGTTCTATACTAAGCAACAAATGGGTCATTGAAGAAATCAAAGAGGAAATCGAAAAATACCTGGAGACAAATGAAAATGAAAACACAATGATCCAAAATCTCTGGGACACAGCAAAAGCAGTTCTAAGAGGGACGTTTATAGCAATACAAGCCTACCTCAGGAAACAAGAAAAATCTCAAATAGACAACCTAACCTTACACCCAGGGAAATTAGAAGAAGAAGAAACAAAATCCAAAGTTAGTGGAAGAAAAGAAATCATAAAGATTAGAACAGCAATAAATGAAATAGAGACAAAAATAATAGAAAAGATCGATGAAACTAAGAGCTGGTTCTTTGAAAAGATAAACAAAATTGATAAACATTTAGCCAGATGCATCAAGAAAAAAAAAGACAGAGGACCCACATAAATAGAACCAGAAATGAGAAAGGAGAAGTCACAACCCACACCACAGAAATACACAGAATCGTAAGAGATTACTAAGAACAGTTATACATCAATAAAATGGACAACCTATGAGAAGTGGCATTTCAACCATGTGTGCGTATGGCAAAACAGCATTGTGTTCGCCTCCTGAGGGTCTTGATGTCATCTGATGGGCTGTAGCGTTCTTTTGTGGGGATCTCCCTGTCACCCTCCTTGGGGGTCTTCATGTCATCTGAGGGATACTAGCAAGAGATTCAGTGCCTCCCTAAAAACTCTACACTGAACACTAGCTAATGAGATGGAACTGTCTATTTTTTATATGAGTTCTTTTTTAATCAATCCTTGACTTGCACTGGTTTTCAAACATTAGTGTTTACGTTACTTTGCTGTTAGTTAATCAGCAACTCTGATATAGTAGACCTGGGGCAGAACCAAGGAATGCGTCTTCCCCCCAAGCATTCCAAATGATTCTGATGGTGCGGACATCACACCACACTTTCCACATCACTATTGTACTGACATGTGGGCCTCTTAGATATTAGTGGAAATTGTACCTAAGCATATGTTTGAAAACTTTCACCTTGTAATTATGCAAAAGCATTGAAGGAAAGGTGAATTTTTGTCTTCCTATTTTTCCCCCCTTGAAAACAATTCAATCTAACATCAACTCTTTCTTGAGCCCTCACTGTATGCCCAGAAATGTGAAAGCATTTTAACTTACCTTATTTAATTCTTATTTAATTCTCATGGCAACCCTATGGAGTAGGTATTATTATTACCACTTCACAGATGAGAAAACTGAGGCTCGGGACAGGTACACTCAAGGCTGTGCAGTCAGAGTGGTGTTGGGAGGGTTCTTTTATTATTTCTCTCTTCAAAATCCAAAGATCAAATATGTTTCTTTTCGTTTTCCGTTTTGTTGCTAAACTTCATTCTTGTTACAGGATACATTTCCTCATGAGTGTCAGGCTATATCACATTGTTATCCTCCTCTGTCTGAAAGATGAAAAATGAGCAGAGGACTGTGCATCTCAGCCGGCAGAAGAAAAGAGGAAACATGTCAGAATACATAGAGAACAGAGGCTTCACAAACAATTGTAAGGGAAAGAAGCGAAATACAGTGTCTCATCAGCTAAATAAAGAACTCTACAGCCAGGTCTGGAGGAAACAGGATAGTATCATTAAGCCATACATGCCCAGACATATGGGAATGTGATAAAGGCAGATGGAAATGCAATTTCCAACAAATGCCTACCTGGGAACAGGCTACAGTTTCCTGGCTTCTTGACCTCACTGTGAACACAAAATACATCAGAGCATGTGACACTCCTCAGGGAAATTCTTTAAAAAACCGAACATACTTGGGAACAAAGTAAAGCACAGCCTCTGGTGAGAGGAAGAAAATGCTCACCTAAAATTAAGGCTTTGACACCTCAGTCAACCGGAAAAATTCGGAGTGGGAGCATCTAAGAGGGACCCAGGACCAAAGAAGTGTGAGTGACCAGTGGAACCATCTTTTAAAACAACACCAGCAAAACCCACACACGTGACACATGGATATCAATAGAATTGAGGTCAGAAAACGTCCATCAGCCTTGACTCAACACTGGAAAAGCAGCCACACTTGGGTCTTAGAGCTCCAGCTTCAACACACCCTCTTCCAAATGATGTCATTTCCATGTTTCTCTGCCACCCAGCATGCAGGACCAAATCCTATTCTATTGTTTCTTTGCAAACTACCTTAGTGCTTTGAGTTCATGACACATTCTCCTCCTAAGAATTGTAAGATGTGAGGAAGAGAAAGGCAGCAATGGCATCGGCACCAGGAAAAGCTCAGCTCGAGCTTCTTAGCTTACGAAACAATTCAGAATGTCACAGCACTGGAATTTCCACTGCTGTTTTTGTTTAATTCATACTGATATATAAAATTTGAGAGATTTAGAGACCTTCAAATCGTTTAAAATGTCAAAATGCAAGGATATAATGACATATCTCCCTGCATCACCACCTCTCATAAGAATCTTAACAATATCTATTTTTATGTTTACATTTTTTAAAATTTGTTTATCTATTTATATTTTATTTTTGTCTGTGTTGTGCCTTCATTGCTGTGCACAGGCTTTCTGTAGTTGAGGCGAGCGGGGGCTACTCTTCGTTGCGGTGTGCAGTCTTCTCCTTGCGGTGGCTTCTCTTGTTGCGAGCACAGGCTCTAGGCACACGGGCTTCAGTAGTTACGGCATGTGGGCTCAGTAGTTGTGGCTTGCGGACCCTAGAGCGCAGGCTCAGTAGTTGTGGCACACGGGCTTAGTTGCTCCACAGCTTGTGGGATCTTCCCAGACAAGGGCTCGAACCCGTGTCCCCTGCATTGGCAGGTGGATTCTTAACCACTGTGCCAGCAGAGGAGTCCTTTGTTTACATTTTTATTTTACATTCTTTTTAGGTGTTACTGATGCCTTATGATGAACTGGTAAATTTCCAAATAGCATACATGTTTCAAGAATCCTTAGTATTGAATACAATCCCATATTATTTTATCCTGGCGGGGAGTTTTCCAAAGTAGCCTGACTTTAGTTTCAACCACAAATAATTTTTAGAATCAGCTGTTCCCATAGAACTGTGTAAGACGCCACACAAAGAAAAAGTAAGCAGAGCTCTGACCTCGTGGAATTTATACTCAGTGCTGTCTTTGTTGCCACTAATAACTGTGACCTAACTGGGCAAGCAAAAAAAAAAGGCTTTAAAAAGGAAAAACTCAACTTTTTCCTTCCTATATAGGGAAAAACCCAGTCTTCCCTACTGTGTGTGTTTCCTCCCTGTGTGTCACACTACTACCACACTCACACAGAACACACACACCTCTGGTTACCAAGTGTTCGATTGCCTGGGACACCAACTGGGCGTCCAACCATTTAATTCAATTCTGATACTATCTACCTGGAGATCCCATCAGATCCCAGATGCCACAGGTTAGGGGTTCAGCCCTACAGGACTGCCCTTCACCACCGCAGGTGCCAGTCTCAAGCCCAGGTTAGCACCTGTGCCCCTAGCTGATCAGCTACAAGCTGGGAGGTTCCAACAACCCCCTCCAAATCAGGATGCCAAGTGCAAGTCCAGGTTGTTACCTGTACTTCTGACCAACTGGCTGTAGATCAGAGCTTCCCAGACCCCCTCCATGGGTTTCATTAATTTGCTAGAGTGACTCACGGGTCACAGGGAAACACTTGCTTATGTTTACAAGTTTACTAAAGGATACGGTAAAGGATACAGGTGAACGTCCAGATGGAAGAGATGCTTAGGGAGAGGTCTGGGGAAGAGGCAGAGCTTCCCTGCGCTGTCAGGCAGGCCATTCTCCCAGCACGTCCACGTGGTCACCAGCCCAGAAGCTCTCCAAACCCTGTACTTTGGGGGTTTGGGGAAGCTTCATCACGTAGGTATGATCCATCATAAACTCCATTTTCAGCCCCTCTCCCTTCTCAAAAGAAGATGGAGGGCAGGGCTGAAAATCCCAAGCTTCTAATTATGGGAAGGTCTTTCCTGTGACCAGCCCCCATCCAGGAGCAACCCGGAGTCAGCTCATTAGAACAAAAGACACTCCTATCACCCAGGAAATTACAAGGGTTTCAGGAGCCTTGTGCGGGAGTCAGGGGCAGAGACCAATATCTATTCTTTATTATCTCACAACTATATCGACAGGAAAAGAGAGAAAGCAGTATTAATGGCCAAGTGAATGGTACTACCACTAGGATCTTAGGACTTAGGAAAGGAAAACGCAAGTGTGGAGAGCTGGGGGGAAGACCCACGTCACTGGGAAGACGTCATCCACCCCCTGCTTCCAACCCCACCCCTCCAATTCCTCCCTCCCACTGCCATATAAATTGACTTTCCAGCTGGTCATTTTTCTGCTTCAAACCCTTGCATCATTTTCTGCTGTGTACAGAGACAAGCTACTTAGCCTGACCGAGGCCCTGCCCCGCCCAGCTTTCCAAGGAACCCTTTGTCACTCCACCCAACCCCGTTCAGCTGTCTGTGTTTCTGCATACGCTCTTCCCTTGCCTAGTGTACCCTTCTTCCTCACCCTGGTCTTCCGCATAAACTTTTATTCATCCCTCAGAACCCTCTCTAAAATCTTCCTTAGCTTTGAAAACAGACTGCCACACTTCCCCCCTGGGGGAGCACCAGGCCATTAGCACATCTCGTATTTAAACTGCAAGGGTTGTACTTGCCTCCCTTTCAACCCTATGGAGGTGTGTGTGTGTGTGTGTGTGTGTGTGTGTGTGTGTGTGTGTGTGTGCTTGCACATGTTTCTTTCATACATGCAGCGTGGCTGGGTACATTATAGATGTTCCATGTATTCAAACATGAATACCGGTCAAAAACGAATTTGGGGGGCTTCCCTGGTGGCGCAGTGGTTGAGAGTCCGCCTGCCGACGCAGGGGACATGGGTTCGTGCCCCGGTCCGGGAGGATCCCGCGGAGTGGCTGGGCCCGTGAGCCATGGCCGCTGAACCTGCGCGTCCAGAGCCTATGCTCTGCAACGGGAGAGGCCACAGCAGTGAGAGGCCCGCGTATTGCAAAAAAAAAAAAAAAAAAAAAAAAACGAATTTGGGCAAGCCCTTGGAGGATGTAGAAAAGATGAAAAAGAGGCAGGACATCCAGCTTTGAGACCAGCCTAGATGCTGGAAACACAAGTTCTCTTCCAGTGCTCAGGTGGGTATAACTGTGAAACTGCTCGGGAAATAGGAGATGAGCTTGAAAAATCAAATTCAAATTTGATTCTGAATTTCAATCAAATTCCGAATTTCAAATTCCAATTCTGAAAAGTCTTGAAGGCCAAGTGAAGGAATATGAGCTTCATCTTTTGTGCGAAATCTGCATTGAGGTTTTTAGGCAAAGGTGTGGTGTGATGAGCATAATATTGGAAAGATGAAATTAGCCATAATGTACCATGGATGAGGCATTATTGCAATCACATTGTCATTAAGAGAGAAGGCTGGAATCTGTGATGAGAGGTGGCAGAAAATCACAATAGAATACCTGGAGTGTGCCCTGTGGGTGACATTTCAGGAAGCTGCTTTCCATACGCCGAGGGCACCTTTAGGTGAGCTATGCTGAGAGGCTGGTGTGTGTCTTGAACAAGAAAAGAAAATGCATTTACAATAAAACGCATCCTGATTACTATTCCCGTTGCTGTTTCCACATTGGACAATTTCATTTTCTTTCCAGAGTTGTCACAACCTTTCCCTATTTATCAGCCAGCCCTCTGGGATCTACTGTTACAATGCACACGTCTCCATATTGGACAATTTGATTTGACAGGGACAGTACTTGGATATGTGCTCTTTGTTTGTAGGAGCATCGAGCCAGCATTCTAAGGCAAAGGAGGGTGGCGTGGTTGTTCTGAAAAGCAGGTCCTAAACCAGCGCGTAATACACCGCAGCCCCCACCCGCAGATCTGACACCACGTGAGCAGGGCCATTCTTCCAACGCAACGGAGTCACGATGAGACCACGGCTGGCTCCAGAACGCTAAACAATAAACATCAAGTTTACGTCGTGCGTTTAAGGGCTTCATAACAGAGATTATTTACACGTCAGGTGCCATCCATCGTCAGACATACGTAGAAAACTTTGAAAATGCAGAGTAGCTACCTGATGGCCTGGCTGCAGCAGCGCTCTTGAAATTACTGCCATTGGTCATGTACACATGGAGGTTCGGATCTTTTCTTAAAATGTGTATTATGTGTCCAGTTGAGCAAAACAGTTCCTTTGAGCCCTCCTGGTCTATTCTGCTTGTCCCTGTAAATCAACACTTAGCCTTCGCTCCTTTGAGAGACACAGCAATAACGGCAGCATGAAAACGGGCTCAAACAAAATGGACCAGCCTTTGTCGTGATCACTGGCAATGGCTCAATTCTGCTTCCCTTTCTGGGGCAGTTACTGTGACATTTGCTTAACCGGCCAATTTAATCTTCCTCTTCAGAATCCCCTCTCAGAGGACAGCTCACTTCCCGGAGGAGGGTGAGCTGTGTGGGTGTTTTGCCCCCTTTGCCTGGTAGCACTGGAGGGCTCAGGGAGGAAAGGGAAGATAGAGGGGTGGTCCTCTCCTTGGAAGGTGAGCTCTGAAGAGTCCCCAGCTAAGGGCTGCTGTGTGTGAGTGTGTGTGAGTAGGTGTGTGAGTGTGTAGGGTGTATACGGGTGTGTGTGAGTGTGTAGGTGTGTGTGGTGTGTGTGTATACATGTGGGGGGTGTAAGGGTGTGGTGTGTGTAGAGTGTATACATGTGTGTGTATAGGTGTGTGTGAGTGTGTAGGGTGTATACGTGTGTGGTGTGTGAGCGTGTAGGTGTGTGTGGTGTGAGTGTGTAGGGTGTAGACGTTGTGTGTGGCTGTGCGGAGGGGAGGGAATAACTCCTCCCACCCTCACCACACATAAAAGTAAGCAGCTCTTTGGGGTTGTCTGACTGATTCCTTGGCTTGGAGTTTCTTAAGGCACAGGTGAAGCGATGCTGTCAGGTATTTTATGCTGAAGTAAATCTTCTAAAGGTAAAAACCCATGTACATATCTCTATATTCCTACTTCAGTGTAAAGAAGAACCCTGTTTTCTTTTCCATGGTTTTGCTTTCAGAAATCAAATTCCAGAGCTGTCTTTCTGAAGCCGTGGGGCCCGGAGCGCAGCCTGTGGCAGTGTCTGAGCCGACCTCCTGCCGTCCTGGAGAGCGTCTGGGTCGGAAGTGACAAGGGCAGCACTGGCACTCCAGCGTTTTGTTAGAAGGAGCATCAGGTCCTGGGCTCTTCCACTAGGGCTTGGGCGTTGCACAGTCTCACCTGCTTCGTGTGACACACGGGCTCTGGATCGGCTGCCTTAGCTCATGCTGCAGAGCTTCGGTACCACCCCGGGGGCAGAATAACCCAGTGGCACCGTTGACCTGCTGTGTGCCTCTGAAGAAGTTACTTAATCACTCTGAGTCTCACTTTGGTCGTTGGTAAATCGGAGCTAAAAACTGAACCCACCTGAGAAAGCAGAGAGTGTGGGATGCAGGAGCACAAGACGAGTCCACGTCGGGGGCTCAGGGGTGTCAACCCTTAGGGTAGCTCTGCTGTGGGGTCCAAGGGGCTACTGACACCCATGGAAATCCCAGCCCCGGGCCCCCCAGAACACAGACAAGAATAAAACACAGACTCTGGCCATCTCAGTCCTCGGCCTCTAGATGGTTTTTACTCAACCTGTGGCAAGAAACAGAAAATCTCACCTGTTTTTGTATCAGTCCTCTCATTTGAAGAACCAGGGTCCCTTTGGAGGAGGTGGCAACGTCTGGAATGACGTTCCCAAGCCTCCTTCGTTACGGATGCCAATATAACGCATATGACAATGTGCATTATTACCTATTCACTGTAATTTGCTAATGAAAAAGTAAAGCATCATAAAATAAGCCCAGTGTAACAAACAGATGCCTGCCCTTGTCAGAACTTCATTGCGAATGGGTGCGTGACTATCCGTCTGACCTTAGTGGCAACGGAACGGGTGTCAAATGATCTCTTTTTAGACAGAAATGTGCTGTTAGTGTTCTGGGGAAATGTAGATACTTTCTCTGAAGAAATTATATTCTTTAAACCTTCACTGAGAAATATTAAGTGTGATGCACTTCAATAAATAACAGCACTAAAACCCAGGACATGAGAGGCAGACAGATGGCATCTCCTTTGTAGACTCCATCACTGACCAAGGCCAGGTCCACCCACCAAGCCTCAGTGCAGCATAGCCACTCCCTGTTCAATGAAAAGATCGGAGACTTCAAAGGGATTCTTTAAAATCATCTATAAAGGAGAAAAATGGGAAGGTATTAAAAATTTCAACTATCCAGTCACTATTTTGCTATGAGCTCTTCCTGATAAAGACAAGTCCAAGAAAGTATAAAATTATGTGATCATGTGGTATCTTCTGTGGTTTCAAGTGTGGCCACCTTTGAAAAGATCAACATGCTAAAATATCCAATAATATAGGTCCTGGCACATATATGCACACGTGCATATACATTTATAAAGTGACCTATTTCTGTGTGGTAACTCCCCTTAAAACTCAGGGGTCTCAAACCATAACCATCTTGTTATTGTCCACAGTTTGTGGGTCGACTGGGCACAGCCAGGAGGCCCTGTCATGTCGGGTGAGCTCGGCTGTGGTTGCAGGCACCTGGGGGCTCAGCTGGGCTGGCACCTCTGAGATGGACCCATCACCCCCCTGGAGCCTCTGCTGGGACACCGGGAGAGCTGGGCCTCTTCCTCTCCCCACGGAATCCCAGGGCCTCCCTCTCCACGTGGGCTTTCCATGTGGTCCTGTTGGGTAGCTACATTTCTTAGATGATGACTCGAGGCTTCCAATAGCCCAAAAGCAGAGCCGCCCAGACTTCTTAAGGCCTAGCCCTGGGACCAGCACAGCGACACACATGATGTTTGTTAATGTGAGTCTCTGACTCAGCATGGAAGGGCACTGCTAAAAGGATGTCAAGGCCAGGGTTGTTGGGAGTCATCTTTGGAGACCAGCCGCCATGGATACAGCGTGTAATTAAATGATGACCCAGTCTATTAAGGAAATAGCCTGAATGTTTTTTAAAAATCTCCGAAGCATTTCTAAAGTACATGAATTTCCTGATTAGCTTAAAGGGAAAGATAATCAAAGCATGAAGTTCTCTAAGAAATTAATTATCGGCATGCATTAAAGAAATACCTTAACTAGACCAGCAAGTAAAGATTGTAGCTTGGTTCCCACTCTGACTGCCTTCTACTTACCATGGGAGATACATCCCTTGAGAAAAACCAAATGGAACTATATTTTAAGGAGCTCTTGTCCTGATGAGAACGAAGCTCTGATAGCCTCATAACCCTCCCCCAAGACAGAGGAAGGAGCATCCGTTTTAGTGCCTACGAGTATTTTGTTTGTTTTGCTTTACGTTTTACTTTTTTTTTCATGGAAACACACTCAGCAGGGCCAGTGGTGGTGTTAAACATACCTTGCATTATTATCTGTTAAATGAAAACACTCTCTAGAGTTTAGAATGCAGCAGCACTTAATCACCAGAAAATGGGTCCTGGCCCAGGACTAACTATAATAGGGAAGAACAAATCTGATCCCATATTAGACCTGTTCCTTTTCCTTTTAACACCTGTGCTCTATTGCCTGTACTTAGTTATGCTGGCCCTGCACCTTTTGTAAAAGTATGTTGCCTATAGCCTGAAATGTACGGGAGAGCCTATTATCAGGGCTCTGACCTTTATGAGTCCATTCATATAGAGATAAAAAGTTGCAGAACAGAGAATAACATTTGTCTTGCTGGAGATTTACAGGAACATGGTGACCTGACCTATGTGGACAGCTGCAAGAACAAAGGATGCAACACCAAGAAGCCTGCAACGATCAATTACACCGCTCCCTCACCTGGCCTTTAAAAACGCTTTGCTGAACCGCGTCAGGGAGTTCAGGTTTGTCGGGCACGAGCCACCCATCTCCTCGCGTGGCCCTGCGATGAACCCTTCTCTGCTCCCGACTCCAACGTTTTGGTGTGCGTCAGGCACACAAACTTGTGTTCCATGACACACCACTATTTCACAGCCTGCACTTGTGCGCTGTTCTCCTCAGGTACCCAGCGAGACCCACAGAGCGCCCGGCACTAAACTGGAAGGAACATGCGCACCGGGAGACAAACACCATGATTATTTTAATCTTATAAATAAGACATCGTATTAGGAAGATCCATAAGTGAACATTGTCATCTAATCACTGGAATAAGTTTGCCAAAAGCAGCAATATTCGAAAATCCACCAGCAAACTGTGAGAATTGTGGAGAGTTAAACTTTGCACTCAGTTATCCCTCCTCTCTCCTTTACACACAGCTTCCATCAGGGTCTGACCAGGTGTGCTGTCTCCCAACCACAAAAGGAAGAAGGCAAGATGCCTTAGGCTCACAGCCCTCTGGCAGGGAGCCCTCTCCTTCCTCATCCTCACAGACAGGCCATCAACATTTCCTTCCATCCTCCTCACTCCCACCCGCTCGGTCCACCTTCAGTGGCTTCTGCTCACTGAACTTGACGGAGGGCTTTCCCTCCTCGCCGTGTGTGACCAGGCAGTAATGCCTCCTCCCTGAAGCCCCCCTTCCTTTGGCTCCGTGACCCACCCTCCTCCCATCTCCCCCAGGGCCCGGCCTCCTCCGTGCCACATCTGGACTCTGGGTCCGCATCTCTTCTCCCTGGTGCTTTTATCCAGACCTACAGCTTTGCTCCCCATCTACACACCTGACACACACACAATGCCAATGTCCATCTCTACCCGAGAGCTCACTCTCCTCTGAAACTGGATGCCTGGCTCCCCAGATATGAGTTAGGATGGTCTGACCCGGCCCCTCCCACATCCAAGTCACCCAGACACCAGCGCCTCCCACACCAGACGCTCCCTCCCCATCTTCCCAGCCTCACCCAATGGCATGCACACACACCAGAAACCGAGACACCATCCCAGGTACCTCCCTCTACTTCAGGCCGTAAATACATTCACCACCAAGACTTACAGCTTTACTTCCTAAAATAAGCCATCAACTTGTCTGTATTTCCTTCCTGCATCCCCAGTCCATCCAACCTGCCATCATCTATCACCTGAACAATGCAGTTTATATATGAATATACATATATATGAATACATATACATATATATATATATGGAGAGAGAGAGAGAGAGAGAGAGAGAGAGAGAAATAGTCAATTAGAGGAAACTTTTCCAAAGTTATATGTCCCCCATCTCTCTAACAGACCATAATTGCTTTTAGGGTAAAGATCAAAATCCTTTGAATTTTCAGTTGCTCCAGGGCACCGTCCTCCCTTCCTTCTGTCAGAATTCTCTCTGCTCACGCCTTCCACTTTGGAAACTCACCTTCACCCTCATCCATCAGATCTCAACCTGAAGGTCACTTCCTCCATGAACTTCCTTCTTGACCGTATATACATTACACCATCTTCGTCTCACTCCATTGTATTAATTACAGATGCAACCAGGCATCTATTAAGGTCATCATTTGGTTGATGTCTTCCTACCCCACTCGACCATGGGCACGTTCAAACAGAGCCTGCTATATCCCCACCGCTCAAAATAAATACCTGTTTTAAATAAATATCTGTTAAATAAAATTTTTGGATAAATAAATAAATGTTTGTTGATAGATGATGGGGATGAGTTATATTCTGATGAAAAGGTTACCACAAAAAAAGACTTGGCTTCACCCATAAAATGTGTGACTCCACTGTCCTGCCTTGATATAAAGCAGGTAATAAACTTGATTGAATCTGTTTAAGAGCACAGTATCTTCAAATGAAGTATCATTAACCTTTTCAGGGTCCCAGCACCTTTTACTGATTTGGGGGAGCTATGGATCCTCTCCCTAGCAAATGCATATACGAACCTACATGCACAGAAAATGTGACTTATGACTCTAGCCAGCACGCTCCTGGACCCCAGTGAGAACTCCTGTTCCCAGGTCTGGGAAGAGCCACCCTCAACAACAAATATGACTGTGCAGGACACCTGATCAAAGGTCCTCCACACACAGAGAAGGGGCTAGTTGTTATTAATCCTGCAAATAAGCACACTGAGGAGAAAGCCAGCTCTATCGCTCGCTAAACGAGTCATTTGTGGGAAACACCAGGAGCCTCTTAGAGTCTAAGGACTGGAAATAATGTGTGAAATTCCAGCACAGTGCTTGGCTCATAATAGGGGTGCAATGAAGATTAGCTATTATTTGCACTTGCTAGTGAGTTTTCACCCTCAATAATTTACTTCACCATTTATTGTCTATTAAGCTAAACAGCCTTGAAAGGAAAATATGGAAAAATTCCACTTTCTTTGCCCCACAGAAATGCAACTTAAAAACAACCATAAGAGGACAAATAATTTTCCCATACCAAAAAATTACGGAGATACATACACACATAGATCCAGTTAAAGGAACCAGATGAAGAATTCACGGATGATATTTTTAACCATATGCAAAAATGAAAATGTGACAGAGGGAATGAGCCTCTCCAATAGTCTTCAAAACAGGAAAAGCTGTCAACAAAACGAGATGGGGAAATAGATCAAGAAAATATGATATTATTGAGGAAACCGTCAATTTATGGGTTCCTTGGCTTTTCATGTGAGTTTGGAGAAATTACTAGTTTGTCAGTGAAAATGCATAGCGGCAGGGGAGCAGATCTGGAAAATATTTGTGTACTGTTTGACAACATAATATTTCAGGGGGCAAAGGGGACATTTCAGCCACAATGGAAAAAGCACCAAAGCTGTGACTCAATCTGCTGTCACCCTCCTCACTCAGCTCCCGTCTGCTCTTGAGCTCACATCTATTAGCTGGGGGGAGCAGGGAGCTGTGCATGCTGCCTGGTTCTGTTCCTCTAGGACAAGGCATTTCTTTTTTTGAAACTTAAAGAAATGCCAGCAGCTTCATGACTTAAGTCCAGATCATGGGATCCATTACAAAGAAAAACATAAAACTTTCTAAATGAGTTGGGAACTCTGCAAAGCAGCCAACCCACACTCTTCAAAATGTCCATCATGAAAGACAAGCTATCTTAGCTTAAAAGAAACTAAAGAGACATAATAACTAAGTGCAGTGCTTGACCCTTGGTTGGATTTTTTAAAGTCAGCCCTAAAGGACATTATTGGACTAACTGGGAAAACATATTAAATAGTTGTATTATAATAATGCTAAATTTTCCGAGTGTGGTGGAATAATGCTCTCTACCCTCACCCTTCCAAAGACGTTCAAATCTAATCCTCAGAAGCTGTGGCTATGTCGGGTTGCATGGACGGTGGTAGTTAAGCTTGCAGATGCTAAATCAACTGACCTTAAGACAGGGCTGGTTTCCTATATTATCCAGGTGGACCTGATGTCATCACCAGGGTCCTTAAAAGGTGAAGAAGGAGGTAGGAGAGCCAGCGTCAGGGCAGAGTGATGTGGGAAGGGCTCCATAGGCCATTACTGGGCTTGAGGACGGAAGGGGCCACGAGCCAAGGGTTGCAGGAGCCTTCAGAAGGAGCACAGCCCAGATGACACCTTGATTTGAGCCCAGTGAGACCCATTTCAGACTTCTGACATCCAGAAGCGAAAAATAATAAATTTGTGTGAAGCCCCCAAGGATGAGGCTGTTTGTTATAACAGCAACAGAAACTAATACACCAAGTGAGATAATTTTGAGATTATGTAGGAGACCGTTCTTGTCCTTGGGAAATATTCGTGGAAGAATTTAGGACTAAAATGCCATGCTCTCTGCAACTATCTCACACGTGGCTCAACGACAGAAAGAGGGGGCTCAGACACACATATGCTATGATAGTAGCAATCCACCTCAGTGAAAGGAATGTAGGTGTTCATTAGACCAGCAACTTTCTTGGGGAGGCAGAGGGTGGCTCTAAGGTTTTTCAGAATAAATGTTTGGGGCATAAAATAACAAGAAGAAAAAAAGAAGACTGTAAGATCTTACCAGAGTTCTGCCAGAAGGGGGATTTTAATCAATCAGCAAAGTCGATCATTGGCAAAGAAACAGAGGTGATATCTGCTGTGTGTCTGAAGATCCCAGACAATCCACTTGGACGGTAGTGATTAGACAACCCCACACACGTGCAACCTCTCCCTCCCCGGCAGACATCAGAAGTTTTATTCTCCGGAGGGGAAGAGAATGTCTTTGGGATAGAAGCACCAGGCGGACTTGAGGGTGAAAATATCAAACAGAAAACAGGGAGCAGGTGAAGGGAAAGCTGGCCTGTTGGATGTTCAGTCTCCACTTTCTCCCCAGCATAGCACCTACAACGCCCGCGGCTGGCTCCCCCCGCTGGGGCAGCAGACTGGAGACGAGACACCGGCCTGAACACTCTGACCAGCCGAGAGGGACCTCACAAGACTGCAGCAGGGGTTCCCTCCAAACTGGCCATCAACACCACCCTGCAGGGGCTTCCCTGGTGGCGCAGTGGTTGAGAGTCCGCCTGCCGCTGCAGGGAACACGGGTTCATGCCTCGGTCCGGGAAGATCCCACATGCCATAGAGCGGCTGGGCCCGTGAGCCATGGCCGCTGAGCCTCTGCGTCTGGAGCCTGTGCTCCGCAACGGGAGAGGCCACAACAGTGAGAGGCCCGCATACCGCAAAAAAAAAAAAAAAAAGACCACCCTGCAGTGAAGCCACCCAGGAGCACCGAGCTGTCCATCATCATTGTAGTGACACTCTGCCATTTGAGAAATATTTTAATATGAAAGAAATATTCTAATATTTTAATATGGAAACATCCCCTACGGTTTTATTAACAGTATCAGAGAACATGAAAAGATAGCGCATCCATAAAACAGACCATTAAAGAAATTTCTTAAAAGGAATATGTGGAGAATGAGAGATTTGGAAAACAAATATTTTGAGAACAATAATAGCTCTTGAAAGTTAATACTAGGAAAGCAGGAATTTTTTAAGTTCAGTGAAAGAGTTGGAAGACGGAGAGGAGAAACTTTGCGGCAGACGGGGTGCCTGTGGCTCTCCATTTTACTGTTTCCATGGTGACCAGCCACCTGTTTATCAGCCTGTTTCAATGTGGCCACAGTCTAAACACTCTGGCCTGGGGCTCAGGGTCACCATCTCAGGAACCGGGGGTCTGGAACCGTGGCACCGGCTTCAGCCAGTGCAAGAAGGATGAGTCCACCTAAGGACCAAGCTCAAGGTGACAGATGAGGTGTGAAAGGCAGACCTGAAGCTGGGCAGGAGACCAGAGGAGACGCTGGAGGGGGATTGCTAGGAACCTGCCCACAAAGCGGGAGCTGAGGGTCAGCGGGGTCCTGCCACCAGCCCCATGAGCAGGGTGGGGGCTGAAGCAGCAGTTTCTCTGGGTAGCTCTCCTATGTCTGGGCCCATCTCTGATCCGCTCCATTCTGTTTTGGTCTTAAGGTTTAACCATCAAAAGTCAACCTGATTTTGGCCACTTTCATCCCAATATCATAGGACATTTTAAAAACAAAACCACCAAACTTTCCCATAAAGCAAGGAAATGTAAATATATTGATTAAGAAACATGTCTCCATTCTAACTTTTATAGCAACCATAATTTACTCTCTGGGGCTCTTCCCACAGGGACCCAGTTTTCCCTTTCGCTGCCTTCCCTTCAAAATCAAACACGCGACTTTTGTTCACGTCTAGCCTTTCTCCCAGGGCGTTGGGAGTTTCGTTGGTGTTGCCCACAATGAAGGGGCTCGTTCTCATCCTTACCTGCGGAACGCGTTTCATCTTACGTACGTCCACTGGTGATAACTAACGTTTTCATTTAACAAGAACCTATGACTAATAAGTATCAATTTCCATTTCATAATTATTTTTCCTATTAAAAACCATTTTTAATTTGCCAAGTTTGTAAAGAATTACAATAATCTCTACATCAAGTAAAAGCTATTAGCAATTTTCTTAATTGCAGAAGGAATCACAGTAACAACTCAAAGCTAGAATTTGCATTATTTTATAACCAATGCTTAAATGTCACTTATTTGGCGATGTTTCCTAATTATTCTCTCATTTTAGACACGCTGAGACACTGACATCAGAGATGGGTATTGCTGGCAAGCTGTGTTTTGAAAATTCCTCTCTGGACCCCAGCCTGCTTGTGACTCAGAGGGTCACCCATGTGCCTTCTGATTCCAGCATTCAGCAATTTGCTTACTATTCCTTCTCCAAATTTTTCAAGTCTTTCTAAGTTTTCTTAGCGTGAAGGTGTAGAATCCCTGTATGTGAAAAATAATTTTTTGTGGTCATATGATCTGCTCTAAAAAATCTTCAGTATAGGAAAGACACAGAGAGGAGTTTTCCCCTCCAGGAGCCCCAGCACTTGCTCTGGCCCCAGGGCTCTCAGACAAATAAGCAAATAAGAACACAGACCACAGGCAAGGAGGCAGAGGGAGCCTGGGAGGACAGCGCTGGGCAGAGGCTGAGCTCCAGAAACCTACATAGAGGCCCCTAGAGGGTTTGGCCAAGTACCAACCTGCAAGCACTGTGTGGGGAGAGATGCCCCAGGCCAGGGAAACAGCTCCCAGGAAAAAACAGTTACCAGGAAGCTGCTAGCCAACAATCTCCAGGGCTCAGCTCCTGGGCAGGGAAAGAGAGGGGAGGGGACGAGGGAGGGAGGGAGAAAGAGAGCAGGAAGGATGAGGCAGGGAGGATGAGGGGAGGAAGAGGCGGTGAGAAGAAGGAGGAAAGAAGGGAGCAAGAAAGACAGAGGGAGGGAGGGAAGACGGACAGGGCAGGATGCGGAAGGTGTACGTAAGAACCTGGCAATCACATCTTGTCCGTTGGTTTGAGGAGGGTGTGTGCGGGGAGGGAGGATGGGGATTGAGGAGCAGGTCAGGACACCTGACTCTTCCCAGGAAAAGGCTAAGTCGAAAGAGGAAATTGCAACATGACCGCAGGTCACAGTGCTTGTATTTCACCATCACTGACCCTGCGCGCCACTGCTGTTCGGTCAGGGACTTAGCGTCACGGGAGGAGATGTGGATTCAGAGTCCAGAGATCGTGGCAGGAGTCCCCGCCAAGTCAGGGAGCAGAACCTGCACCCACTGTCTACACTGTTCTGTGTCAGCACTTGGGATCCGTGAGCTTAAAAAAAAAGCAGACAAGATCCTTGCCATTTACATTCAGTTTACATTCTAGGAGAGGTAGACCTGCATTTTCTCATCTAAAAGACGGCAATAAGAGTCGTTTTCACGGGTCATTGTAAAGGCCGGGCTTGGACGTCTCCACAGACCCTGACTCTTCAAGAGCAGGGCTGTGTCTTCCTTCAACAGACAGTTGCGAGTCCCTGCTGTGTGCCCAGCACAGGCCGAGATGCTGAGGATGGGCCCTCAGGGCGTGCAAGGGCTGCTCCTCTGTGAGTCGTCACCATCTAACTGCACAGAACGTGCTCGAAGCCCTCACTTAGGCCAGACACTATTTTCGTTTAATCTTAGCAGTGAGCTACATTTAGTGTAACTAAAAAAAGTGAGGAAAGAACAGCTGTCACTTCCATCTCACTGGTGGACGCGGGGCAGGAAGGTGAAACCACTTGCCCAAGGTGCACGGGTCTTAGTTCAGTGAAGCTGAGATCCAAACCCAGGCAGGCAGACTCTGAGACCCTGAGCTAAGCCTGTGCCCATACTGTGTCCTCACTGCAACTTTACAGAGTTGGTTCCAACGCTCAGCACAGGCCTGGCACATAACTGGTCTTTAAGAACGCACAAAATGGTATTCACAGATCAGTAGTCAGAACACAGCTACATAAGCAAAAAGTAAGAGCGTGGACCAAGTTTTACATTCTGTGTCTATTTCTCCAAGAGCAGCCCTCCTGGTCCTGCCAAGCCAGCATGTGGCCCCGGGAGCTCAGGCCAGGCCTGGCCACGTCCGTGCCTGATGCACTGTCTGGCGCGGCACACCTGCCCCCAGGTGTGTGGCCTCGGCGAGTAAAGAAACAGCAGATAATTGCAAACACGCTTGTTGTGAATCTGGGACATGGCCAGGCTCCTTCTTCCCCACCCTAATTACTATGGAAGCCCTCAGCAATGAGGCCATCTCAGTTTCATCAAGAAACAACAGAAATAAAGAAGAAACTACTGGTTGATATAAATGGCAAGCGTGACCAGGACTGGTTATATGAAGTGATGTTTGTCATCACGAATGTCACCTGCATTCACAAGCTCATGGTCATTTCTATTAAAAGTGTAGGCCCCTAAGTGCCTAGGATGATGAAAATTATGCAAAGGAAAAGAATCCTATTTTTTTCTCAGAATTGTGCCATTTGGTTATAAAAGCTGCAGGGAAACCTATTCAGAAATATATAAATGTAAAACTACAGACACACACACACACACTCCTACGTAAGCAAATTGCAGAATAGATTTGCTACAGTTGAATATTTCCATTTCTCTAAAATTTCACTAACTGCCTTGGTCATTATGCTTATGAGACTATAAGGGGCTAATGTAGAACAAAGAACATCTTTAGTTCCAGAAATGAAAAACGAAGGGACGTTTGAGAGACGGGAGGGAAAGGGTGAAGCACCATGTGCCGTGTTCACACCCGGGTACCAAGTTCACAGCCGTGCACCCCGCCTGCAGGCTGCACCCACGCCAACCACCGACTGATTTATTTTTCACACCATTTCAAACAGGAAATTAAAGTATATAACAGGTTTTTTAACTGACTTTTCAACTGTTGTTTTAATGCTTAGATATTAAGAAGGGGCTCGTTTCACGGGCACATTTTTGACCCACCCTTCCAGTAACCAGAATGATTGGATTACAAAATAATTCCCAGTGCTAAACTGCTTCACCTTCATCTGCACCACGCTTTATAGGAACTTCCTGCCCTTTGGCTCTCAGCTGAGACACTGATGACAGTGTATGATTTGGTCCCCAAAGAGGATAAAACGTCGGCACTGAAGGTGCCACATTTTAATTTGATGGAAGCAGAGATACAAGTGAAATCAACCTAAAATCTATTTGTGACCCATGATTTTGGGAACCGCTGAGTCAGGAAAAGCAGAGAAAGGGGAATTTAGCATCATGCTCTGTTTGTACACGATTAACTTCCTAGTCCCGATCTATCTTTTTTAGAAGCAATAAACCAAGGCCTAGAGTTTCTGGCATGCCTTGGCATGCGGATTTGCTGTTGTGTCTTTTTCCAGCATCTTCACATTTGAGTGCACATAAATTCAGACTTGATGGAGGTCAGACCCTCATTAATTCACTTGACCAGACTGGAAAACAGCTCTCTGAGAAATGGTGGAGAAAAAAGAATTTCCCCCTCGTTCACAAACAAGGAATTACCAGCATACTATATATCAGGAAAATCAGACCAAAGAAAAAAGTAATTCAGTACCATCCCTACAATTATCATCCAGGCTCTACCACAATCCCAAAGTAATTGGTAAAAAGTAAGTTAAAATATGTTTTAGTATCAAATTTTTCTTTCAGCTACAATTTAGAAATGCTCATACAAATCACGAGCTGGCAGCCACTGTCCTGATGCATCTTGAAACTCAGGACAGACCTCATGTCACGAGAGTAAACTATGACACTGAATTTCAAAGTGCTCATGTAACGTGATGGGCTCTCTACAAAGACCCCAAAGAAATAACTATTCCGAGCCTCTGAGCCAAGGTCGTCCTATCGATCGAGCAGGAAAGGGCGTTCCAGAAGGCAAAGCATTTTCAAAAGTTAACACTCCACAGATGCACCTTAACGCTTTTAAGAAATGTCTTTGGCAGATGGAACATCAATCTAAGGAGTGAAAGAAAAACAAAATCAGTTCATGTGGAGAAAAAGAGAATGATACCCTGAAAGCACGGCATCCCTTACAATGCTGTGATCCTGCCTGAAAGGAAGGGGGAAAGAAAAGGGAAGAAAGGAGCCAAGCGTTCTCTGGGGATTAGAAAGTCACTGTGCTTTAAAGGGCACTGAACTCCCACGGGGTCTTAACATTGGAATGACAGCAGAAAGCCAAAGGTCACACAGTCTACCGGGGAGGTCAGGACCTTTGGAAGAACTTCCTCCATTTGAAAATAGCAGTGGTATTGAGTGAAAAGAATGGAAACTCATTTATATTTTGGAAAATGTAATTGGGCCGATGGCCTATGAGGAATGGGGCTCCGGAAGGCAAGGGGGGTAGGTCACTGCCGCCAACGTGCGGGGTCACGGCGCAGCGAGCGGGTGTTCCTGGCGGGGCCGCCGGGGGAACAGGCGGAGAGGGCCCAGGGCTCCCCGGGCAGAGCAGTGACTCGCTCGCCCACATTAAGCGGCCTTCCAGGGGTTGCTTTCCCAAAGCTGGCATGCTCAGAGGTGGAATCTTTTTACTAGGGCTTGCCCCTTGCTTTGGGATCTAGGTTTTTACATTCAATAGCAAATTCCTACTGTGAGAGGAGGTTCCGGGTTTCCATTTTCATCTCATGGTTCATTTCCCCGATCCATCTCGCTTACTGATGGCCCCTGGGACCTCATGCCTGTGCTTTGCACTATGATGAGGAGGTAAACGCCTATTTTCAGTCGCTCCTCTGCTGGGGGCATACGTTCAGATAAAACTGGTAAGAAAAGTTACAAAGGCAGCACATCGAATATCACATGCAAATCTGCCGGCTTCTACTCTGTGTGGCCGTTTAAACGGTGTCCCTCAACCATAGCATGTCACCCCTGACTCTCTCAGAGAAGTTTACACTAAAAGAGACCTACGTGTGTGCGCTACTGTAATGACTGCTCAGATCTTAACTGCAGCTTCCTTTCAGCCAACATTTACTCAGCACCCAGTATACACCAGGAATGTTGCTAAGAGCTGCAAACATCACTGGGAAAGTATACTCTCTTTGCCTATAAGGAGTTTACTGTTTTCTGCACCAGTAAGTCCTGGACCCAAAGCCCTACTCTCACGCAGGTTTGGGGATTCCAGAATATCGAAACCCCAACTGAAAGGCTGGGTAAACTTCAGAAAGTTTGATACACAAAATGAAGTCAACTGATCAGCGGAGGAACACCCACCTGCCCATTCAATCACAATTCTTTCTGCTCGTGTTTTGTTTTCTTTGACCTTGAATTCTAAGGCAAAATGCTAACAGCTGGTCCGGGAAACTCAGGCACGCAGTTATAACACTCTCATTTTTGCCTTGAGGTTCCTAAAACTTCTGTAATGGGTATGCGACAAAGAAGTCTGATGTGGGGTTCAGTGAGAGCACACAATCTGCGAATCGGGGGGTAAGTGGACAGCAAGGACGGGGGGTCTCCCTCTGGTCACCCCCCTCCCAGCCCCTCAACAGCCTTGGTGACTCTCCCGTCAGACCAGGCTAAACCCCAGGGCTGAGAAGGCCCTCCCAGCAACACCCTTGCGGGAAATGCTGAGATTTATAAGCGACCACATTGATGAAATTCTGTCCACTTGGCCTGGATTAGGAACCAGGGTGATCCTAGGAAAACAGGGGGGAGAAGAGGAAAAAGTGAGGGAGGGTCTAGGTGGGAGAGAGAGAGAGAAAGAGAGGGAAGGAGGATGGAGGGAAGGGAAGGAGGAGGGAGAGCCTCCAGGACGGCCTCCCCATAGCCTCTGAGTTCGATCCAAATAAGCAAGTGGCCCTGGAGCGCTGCCAGCAGTAGAAACACCCCGTGAGCCACAGGTACGATCCTAAATGTCCTGGCAGCCACATTTCGGAAAGTAAAGCAGAAGAGATGCAGTTCATTTTAATGATATAGTTTATCTAACCCGACATAGACAGAAATAGCATCATGTAAACATGAAGTCAACATTGTGCTGCTGTCTTTTCCTTTCCCACTAAGTCATGGACTCCGACGCAGTTCCACACTCGCGGCCCCTCAGGACGAGCCCCGTTCACGCTCTCAGAGAACCAGGCAACAGTGCACCGTGGTCTCTCAGCAAGCAAACCCCCGTAGAATCGTGGCATTTTAAGTAAAACCCAGGCACTGCCTCTGGGCTGGGCCAGAGTCTCTTTCTTGAACAAAATCCTTTTCCCTCAATCTATCATATTGGCTCTGTCTGGACTGGATCCCAGATCTTACTAGCAACATGAAAGGCTGCTTCTCTCCCTAACCACACGGCAACAGGGCTATCACTCAAGTCAGGCCTGTGCCTGAGCCTCCGAGGTGACGTGTCACCGTGCCACCGGGAGTCTGGCAGGCTCCACTGCAGCCGCCGCCTCTCAAGAGTGACCCCTGATGCTCTGGGGTGAGACGCACCTGTGAGATCCCTTTCAGCTCTTCTCTGCTTCTTCATGGCATCTCTCGGTAACGGGGGGCTGTTTTATTTATCTTTCCTCTTCACTGATTTCATTAGTATCTGTGTCTCCTCAAGGGCCTGTGAGGGACGCGTGTGCTGGTTTTTGTCGTCCCAGGCTGGCCTTGCAGCAGGACAGAGTCCCCAGGCCTTCTGGTCCTCAGGAATTTCATTTATCTTCCTTTTTTCTAAGAAAGCCCATAAGTCCCACACGGCTTTCTCTCTGCCTGATGCAAACAGTGTGAAGCGCTTGCGCTAAAAACCTCACTGAAATAATGACACTATATCCTAAATTCCAACAGTAATGGCTCTGATCAAAGAACTTAAAGCTCTATTAAGATTAACTGAACTTCAGGCTTTGTGGCTGGGAGCTCTGTGCAGGCAGCCTGCAGACAAGTTCTGACAGACAGAGAGGGGAGTCTTCACCTCAACATCAACAGGGCCTTGGGATACTTCACTTTGAAAGGAGATGGCAAATATAAACGACAAGGGAGCTGGAGTTATCCCTGATGAGCCGAGCACACCGCGGCCATCCCGCTTCAGGCTGTAAGTCTTACCCACCCTCTACAAAATACTAGCAAACCGAATCCAGCAGCACGGTAAAAGGGTCACGCACCGTGATCAAGTGGGGTTTATCCCAAGGATGCAAGGATTCTTCAAAACACCTGCAAAGCACTCAGTGTGATACACCACACTAACAAACTGAAGGATAAAAACCATATCATCATCTCGATGCAGAAAAACTTTTGACAAAATTCAACACCCCTTTATGATAAAAAAAAAAAAATTCTCCAGAAAGTGGGCAGAGAGGGGCCCTACTTCAACATAATAAAGGCCATACATGACAAACCCACAGTCAACATCATTCTCAATGGTGAGAAACTGAAAGCATTTCCTCTAAGATCAGGAACAAGACAAGGATGTCCACTCTCACCACTTTTATTCAACATAGTTTTGGAAGTCCTAGCCACAGCAATCAGAGAAGAAAAAGAAATAAAAGGAATCTAAATTGGAAAAGAAGTAAAACTGTCACTGTTTGTAGATGACATGATACTATACATAGAAAATCCTAAAGATGCCACCAGAAAACTACCAGAGGTCATCAATGAATTTGCTAAAGTTGCAAAATACAAATTAATGCACAGAAATCTCTGGGTGCTTTCTTTATTAATTAAATGACTCTGAGAAAGGAGGAGGGGACCTCTGCCAGTTATACTGCAGAAGTAGTCGCTGCGAGCTGTATCTAAGGATAGTCTTATGTTGAAGAAATACAATATTGGGGAGAACTCAAATAACAACTTCTAGTATTTCCAACTCTTTATGTAAAAAGCTAGCCATTCTGCTCCACTCCCAGGTCGCGAGTAAGCAGCACGCGGCGTGTACACAGCAGACCTCTCCCACTGGTGGCCGAACTGAGTCAGACAGGGCGTAAAACTGTGTTTGAACCCCTCACTGCAGTCAGCTTCTTTCAGCAGGAGCGTCAACCTTGAGAATCCAGAGGTCAAGGTCTGTTAAGGGCACAGAGGATGGCGTGACCCCTCGCTCGCTTATTCACTGTAATAATATATCCCACGTGGTTTTCTACGGCAGCTCCTGGATAATCATTTCTACGCATTCTCAAAAGAATCAGGTCTACAGCTCAGTGATGCACATCTCCTCGCATGTAATATTCATTCAACAAACCTGGGAGAGCCCCCATCCAAGGGGCCTTGTACACTATGTGTAACGAATCTCTGCTCAAATGCACCCCCTTCCGGACCCTGAACGTGAGACAGGAACTAGTGTTTTACTTTAATCCATTTGTGACCTTCCTCAGCATTATATTCTCACGGCGTTATTATAAATGCTACGTGGGGCAAGGTACAGGGTGGGTGTGAGGAAGCTATGTCCTACCATTAGTCTTTTGGGGTCCTTTTAAGTCATTAACTAAAGGTATTCGCTGTAGTTTCCTTGACTTTTAGGGCAGGTTTAGGCCAGAGTTGGTTCTTCAGCAATAAAATATTGCCTATTGAAGCCCGCCCACTCTGGAACCACTGCCCTTGTTTAAAACTGCTAATCAGTCCAAAGAAAGATCTGTTCTGATGGTGAGAGCACCATACTGTGCACGTGCATGTGCGTGTGCATGCAAATACCCACTAATAGCAGACAACGTGCTGCCGCACTCCCCCAGCAAGCATTTACATATGACCTTCGCCCTAAAACCCAAGCACAACGTTTGTTAATGGTTGCTTCGTAGAGGACCATGTAGCAGTCACCGAACAAACTACTTCTTAAAACGTACGTGACAGGAAGTAAAAGCAATAAAGGAACTTCCAGGCCTTCATGCCCTAGATGTGTCCCCCATCCCTCCCAGAGGTGGTCGCCACCTGGCTACTCGTGTGGGGCTGGGACACTCTATACAAAGGGACCTGCCTCACGACCGTCCCGCTGTCCTTCCAGCCCTGCTTGCAATAAAACGGGGACAGCCTCCCCTGAGTTCCAGCCTGGAGGACAAGCCAGTTCTAGGGGCATCAAGACGCAGTAGAACCTGCCCATCAGCAGAGGTCAAAGCCTGCAGGGACACAGAGATGCACTCCCAGGATGGGAATATTCTTCGGCCAAGAGAACGCTCTTTGTGGGTGATAAGAAATTAGGGGACACTATGGGACTTGGGTAGGTTAACCTACTTATAAGTTACACATGAAATGTTGGAGGATTTGCCTCTTTTTTTTAATAAAACACCCTCCTGATATACTGTGCACAGCTTGTTTGCAACTGAAGGCCCCAGAGCTGTAGAACACTCCCCAGATTTCTGGGCAGGGGCTTTAAGTAAAAGGATGATGAATACCAAGCCCCCCAGGAAGAGAGTTCAGGCATTGATGCTGGTGTTTGGGGCCCCGAATTACCTCAACTTGCCCACATACAGCCTTTGAACTCCTGAACGTCCCACAGGTAAGGGCCGTGAGAGAGGCAAGGCAGGGGCTGGGACTCGGAGGCAGGTGACTGGTACTGTCTCAGCTCAGGGAAGGAGGCGACTCCAGAAATCACGTCCAGGAAGGGTAGCACGTGGACCAGAGCGGGGACAGAGGGCCAGCGTGACTGCGGCTGGTTCTCAGGTGGGTCCAGGTAAAACCGGGGGCTGGAGCCCTCCCTACACTACCTGCCACACCAGCTGTCAGCCCAGGGGAGGGCTGGGGGCTCGCCACGCCAGGGTGGCTCTGACTCCACCAAATCGAGGCTTATCTGAACGGGATCGAAGTGGCTGTCACCACTGCACGCTGTCACCCCAGGCAAATGGCCGGGCTACAGCAGGTGCCAACAGCCAGCTCTTCAGGAAGATGCACAGAGCCTGGACCACAGGGCTGCCAGGTCCTTCCCCTGTGGGTTGAACAGGACACAACAGGCATAAAGGGACTTGGGCTCCAGAAGACTGACTTGCGACTGTCCCCGACCTTCCATGAGGACGTGTCAGACAATGACAGCAAGTCACTGAATGCACACAGCTTGTCCTGCCCCCCTCTCCTCTCAGCCACAAAAGCAGCCTCTTCTGGGAACCCGTAACTGCCGGTACAGAGCCTCACCCACCACCTTCACCCCACTGGGCCCGAGGACAGCAGGCCAGCGTGATGTCTCTGCACAGGTGAAGGCCCCGGAGGACATGCACAAGGCAGAGCTAGAAGTGGCTTTCCCAGGGCTGTGTGGACCTGAGGGCCCTGTCCACTGTCTGAGCATCTCCTGGAGCTGCAGAATGAGGCCCCTGGAGCCGAGTCACCCGGAACTTCTTCGTCCAGCAGCAGGTGGCACCTGGGATCCCCAGGGCGCAGTCACAATCCACCCAGCCCTGGGGTTTGCGGTGTGGTGATCTAGCCAGGCTCCCAGGGCATCTCGGCACCGTCACAACACTGCTGTCTGAGGCAGGTTTTCTCCTCCCCAGTTTTTTAAATTAATTTATTTTTTATTGGAGTATAGTTGATTTACAATATTGTGTTAGTTTCAGGTATACAGCAAAGTGATTCAGTTATACATTTTTTTTCAGATTCTTTTCCTTATAGGTTATTGCAAAATATTGAGTATATTTCCCTGGGTGATACAGTAGGTCCCTGTTGGTTTCTATTTCCTCTCCCCAGTTTTTAACGTTGTTCCCTAGGTGGTCCAACTAGTAATAGAGATTGGCTACTTCCTGCCCAACAATGCCATTTCCTCTCATTCCGTCTCATCTTGCATCAACTTATCCATGATTTTACTTAATAGTCTGCTTCTGATGATACCCGGCTTTCTGTATTCCCATTTTTAGTCAATGCTAAATTTTCCCTGGGCTCAAAAACAGATCCCAAACCCACTTTCTTACTTTAAACAGGAAAAGAAGGAATATTTACTAGGAGTTACTTGTTGCGTATGTAATTTCAATTCTAAAAGTCTATGGAAGTTATTAGAAAACTGTAGATTACCATCTCTAATTCTTCATTCTTCCAAATATGATATCTATTTGTACCTTATTTATTTCCTGTTGCGTGCTCTGCATCCCAGGAAAACAGGCTATGAGGCTTCAAACAAGATAAAAATCCAAGATTTTTTAAAATGTTTTATTAATGTCATCTTATTATACCTCTGATGTTTCTACATCTTAATTTTTTACATATCTTTCCAAAATAACCTTAGAGCTTTTTTTAGGTGATAGATTTCCCTCCATGTGATCATTAGTCATTTTAGGGCCATTTAATGAAGAAATACTTTCCCCTTCCAGGATATTATCTACAATTGAGTTTAAAATATTTATACTCAACATGCTTCAAAAATAATAAAATCCCACGGGCAAAGTCCTGAGGTGAGATATATGTGATTGTAACCTTTGCTAAAAACAAACAACAGTGGCAGGTCGGTCTCTAAGTATAAAATTCTGGTGAAATTTACCCCACATGAACCTGTCACAAGGTTGCGGAGTTTACATCCCACCAAATGGGAACAATTATTCTAAGACTATCTGGCTGGCATGATGGTAAAAGAAGGAATTTCCCTTGATTTCTTGCCATTTCTTTATTCCATAATCACCCTTCATTTAGTCTAGAAACAGAAGAACTCAGAAGGACTTCAGAAACAGAATCAGCTACCAAACGTCAGGTCATAGGGTTCTGGTGGATGGGTGACCCCTTCTGTCCTAGTGACTCTGATAGATAAGGAGGACTGTGGAAAGGGGGGCGTGATGGGAGTGGACGCACCTTGAGGGCTCTTCCTTTGTGTGAGCACCGCGAGGGGTCACTCAAGGAGCAAGTGACTCATACCTCCTGCCAAGGACGCCCATCTTCACACCAGCTCTAAGCCTGTCTCCACCAGGCAGGGTGGAAATAAGAGAGAAAGACTTCGGGGGCAGGGGGAGACGTTCGCACTCCTGGTCAGACAGGCTCTGTGAAGACCCGCGGAGCACAAACAAGAGTCCCCAGAAGGTACGTGGGTTTCGATCAAAGGCAGGGGGAAAGGATCCTCCCAACAGAGAGAACGGCAGGAGCAACGGCGGAGAGGGAGCAAAGCACAGGGCGTATTCCGGGGCCAGCGAGGACTCAGCGATTAATCCCAAATCTCTGAGAAACAAATCCCATCCCAGTTTCTCACACTAGGCGGGACCTGCATTGCTCCTTCTTGAACCTGTTAATTCTAAGAACCTCGGCGTCTGGCTTCCTTATTCTCGCCTCATTTGGTGAAAATGACAGAAGCAGCGTGGTTAAGAAAGGACGTTTCTTCATTTAGCTGCGCAGTTATTAGACTAATTCTGTGGCACCTTCTCCTTCAGTTTACTAATCACTTCCAACACCATTAGCTGTAGCTTCTCGCAGCCTTAGATGAAGTTATAGTCACCGTCGACTCAGCACAATCACTCTAAAAACAGTAAGACTAATTACGGCCGTGGTCTAGGATCTGTACCCAGAACGTGGAACTGATTCTCTATTACCTACCATTGCTGTTTTCCAGCTCAGTGAAAGATTCATCATCAAGCAAACGCAAATCAAAATACATACTTAAGTATCTGTGAGTTAAAGGTCAGGTGCAAGGTGGGTGAAGAACATGATTACCCAACATATAGGGGTCCAACAGATGAATAGACTTCTCACAGTTACCAAAACCATCCAAAGACATGTTTCTCTGGAGGAACCCAAGGAGGAAAGGTTCACCTTACTTGCAATGAGGCCGACTTCTGAAAACAGCTGCCCAGTTTGACACCAGGGAGTTGTGTGAGTGGCAAAGGAGGCTGAACTCAGAAGCTTTTCAGCAGTTTATGTTAGTAATTTCCATATTATTTATGGCTTTCTTATGTATGTGTTTTCATGTACGTCGTTAAAACCAATACAAAATTGAAACCACGAGCCCAGAGTTGATCAGAGGTCTCAGGATAATGTGTCCCTACAGAAGCCAGTTTCTCTAGTTTATCAATGAGCAGAATTAGCAGGAGGAAGGGAAGCATCAGATTTCCCTTTAATAGAATATCCAAAATCCTGCAGGAAAGTCCCAGACGCAAACAGTCTTGCACTAAAGTGCCCTAGTCTAAGGGATCTTAAGACCGACCATCGATCCCAGAGGGCAGGTAAAGTGAGTGTCATGAACAATGATGAGCGTTTCATTTCAAAATAGTTCACCAACGAAGGAATCACCAGTCTTTACCTCTACCAAAGAAATTCTTCTCTGATTCTCTGCATCTTCCATCAGACCAGCGGTCCCACTAACAAAAGGTTGGGAAAGTTGCCTCCAGTTTGGGAACTTCTCAGGGTTCTCCCTATGCCCGCAAAGCGTATTTGTTCTCCAACAAAGGACCAAGGCGCTGGTGGGCGCCACGGGTGATGGGAATCCTGGAAATGGACATCCGCCCGCCGCAGGTCGTGGGCCTGTGCTTGTCCGACTGGCTCACGCAATCCTCGTGAAGCCTGGGAGGCCAGCGCTTTAACTGCCCCAGTGTTAAGATGAGGACCCTGGGGGTTCATAAAAAATATCAGAAAGGTGTTCTTATAGCCCAGAAAGTCACCTCCCCTTTGTACCCTTAACGTGTCCTCTCATTGCCTTGAAAAGCTGCCCGAGACCGGGTGTTTTCCATCCATGACACGCACAGCGGTGGCGAAGGCGCCCAGGAGGAGGCGCCCCCGCCCGGGTCGCGGGTGGACACGCAGCTCCTCCTCCGGCATCTTAGGGAGAGAAGAGGTGAGAGCAGGGGAGGCTCGGCTGACGCGCGGGTAACAAGAGTCCACGTGCAGGGAACACTGCAGCTGTGCCGCACACATGTCCCACCCACCTTAGCTGTCAGCTCCAAAAATACGCACCGTTGACCCTTGAACAAAATGGGTTTAATGGCACGGGTCCATCTACACGCGACTTCTTTTCAACAGTAAATACATACGGGTCTACAGCATCGGAACCGCAGCTGGTTGCATCCACGGGTGCGGAACCTCGGGTACTTAGACCGGCCAGTGACTATAAGTTATACACATTTTTTGACTGAGCAGAGAATCGGCACCCCAGCCCCTCATTGTTCAAAGCGCAGCTGTATTTGTTGATGTGCATTCCAACCGACAGAAAAATTAGTCTTTAAAGACAAAAACATTTCTTTTAATTGTATTTTATTTCTTTTTTATACAGCAGGTTCTTATTAGTTATCCATTTTATACATACTAGTGTATGTATGTCAATCCCAATCTCCCAATTCATCCCACCACCTCCCCCTGCCACTTCCCCCCCTTGGTGTCCATACGTTTGTCCTCTACATCTGTGTCTCTATTTCTGCCTTGCAAGCCAGTTTATCTGTACGATTTTTCTAGATTCCACATATATGCGTTAATATACGATAATTGTTTTTCTCTTTCTGACTTACTTCACTCTGTATGACAGTCAAAAACACTTTCCAATTCGGGTCTGATTGCCCCAAACCTGCCCCACGCCTGGCACCTGGTGGATGTATTGAATGCAGTCGTGCGAATGAACAGGTGAGTGACTGAGCCTTGCCCTCAGTAATCCGTAGGACATTAGGGCCTTTTTAAAACAAACTCCTGTGTCTGATCAACTATTTCAACCAGACTCAAGTAAATGGCGAAATGTAGTGCGTTAAACTGCATTTCTCTACCTAAGCCGTGTCATCACCAGGCTTACTTTTCAAAGTTTCCATTTTTAGGGCTCAGGGGCCCAGTACCGAAACCCCAAGGCACCCACACTCTTCTGTCACCAGCATGGGGGGATCAGGGTCACTAAGTCCCGACTGTGTTCTGAGCTTTTGCAGCAATTGGAAAAGCGAATTAAACGTATCGGTAAGTGAGGCGAAGGACGTTTTCTAGGCTGAATGCTGGTGTAAAACTGACAGGAATACAGCTCATCGTGTTGAAGCAACTGAGAAAAACACACGGAGAAGAAATAAAACAACATAAAATATAGCTGGGACTCGCCAATGATAAGCAATTTATTTTCCTTTCACACCATATTGGATCACAGAGAAGAGTGATGTCATTATTTTATTATTTATAACTACTGGGACCTAGCCATCTGAGACTTGGCTGAGCTATCTGGATTTCAGACCATTTGTTTTCTGCTTTTATCATTAATCATTCCTCCAGCCAAACACTGAAGCTATGGAAATGCAGAGATCCCAAACTCCCAGCTGTTGTGAGCATGGAAGACTTACTGCCAAACAGCATGTTTGCTCGTGCAGCCTTTGGGCCAAAGATGGTGTAAACACTTATCACTGTGCAGTCCTAGTGTTGCAAGGAACGTCAGGGGTCATCCAGGCCTCCCCCTCACTTCCCAGGTGAAGAGGGCAGCAGGATGTAGGCGGGGACCAAGAAAGCATGAGCCTTGGCCAGACTCCCCCATCTCTGAAAGGCATGACTTTGGTAAGCAATAAACACGCTCCCAGACTATTTCCTTATTTGCAAAACCCTCACCCTCCTCCTCATAACCATCATGGTACCTCCTTTCTCTCTTTTTTTTTTTTTTTGCAGTACGCGGGCCTCTCACTGTTGTGGCCTCTCCCATTGCGGAGCACAGGCTCCGGACGCGCAGGCTCAGCGGCCATGGCTCATGGGCCCAGCTGCTCCGTGGCACGTGGGATCCTCCCGGACCAGGGCACGAACCCGCGTCCCCTGCATCGGCAGGTGGGCTCCCAACCACTGCGCCACCAGGGAAGCGCGGTACCTCCTTCCTGACAGGCACACTGCCAGGATGGAGACGGTTACACCATACATCACTCTGTCAGAGGCTGGCTCAGCCGCTCAGCCTTCGCAACGCTGAGGCGTCCTGCCACTGACATCCAAAGATGGCACGGGTCACTCACCTCAAAAGAGCAAGACTTTGATGGCCGCTGTAACACCACACTGCCAGCATGGCAGCCACTGCCACACGTCACTACTGGGCACTTGAAACGCGGCTCCTCCAAACTGAGATGTGCTGTAAACGTAAAATACACACTGGACTTGAAGTCAAATTTCTCGCCCATATTTTACATTGATTGGACATGAAAGTGAGAATATTTTGGTCTATGAGGTTAAATAGAATACATATTATTAAAATTAATTGCACCTGTTTCATTTCACGTCTTTTAATGTGGCAGCTAGAAAATCTGAAATTGCACGTGTGGCTCCCACATTGTCTTCCCCTCAGATGGGTCTGTGCTAATTCCCTGCCTGGCCAGCCTCTGGGTCGTGGGGGATTTGCTCTGGATTAGCAGTGCCCACTGCGAGGCAGTGGGCCAGGAGGAAGAGGCGGCTTGTCCAGAGAGCTGAGCGCCTGGCCTCAGTCTTACTGTTACTGGAATCTTTACATATCAGCAAGAACTCCATCTATAGCCTTTCTTGCCTTTTGTCCTTGAAACCTCTGCTGTCAATCTTCAGGCTTTCCACATGGTATCATTTAAAATGGGCATTCCCAAAGATATGTCTAATCCTAGGACCAATGACATAACTGGTTCTTATGGGTTCAACTGTGTCCCCCCAAAAATTATATGGTCAAGTCCTAACGTCCAGTACTTATGCACGTGACCTTATTTGGAAACAGGGTCTTTGCAGATGTGATCACTTACAGTGAGGCCATGCTGGATTAGAGTGGACCTTAAATCCAATGCCTGGTGTCCTTGTAAGAAGACGAGTTGCCAAGTAAAGACAGAGACACACAGGAGAGGACTCCATGAGACCGAGACTGAAGTGACGCAAACAAGGGACTCCAAGTACTGGTGGCCACCGTCAGAAGCTGGACAAAGCAATGAAGGGTTCTCTCCAGCGTCTCAGAGGCAGCATGGCCCTGTCAACACCTTGATTTTAGACTCTGGCCTCCAGAACGGTGAGAGGATGATTTTCTGTTGTTTTAAGCCACCCAGTTTGTGGTATTTTGTGACAGCAGCCCTAGGAAATGAACATATTGACGGGAGAGGGACCCCCATGCAGAGCGAACGGGTTCTCCCATCTAATGAAGAGAGTTCTTTTTGCAGATTCATAACCAAATAACTGTTTTTTGAAAAAGTACACATTTTATTAGCAATTGTAAAACTTAACATCTAAAACAAAACATAAAGAATACATGATGTACAGTTCATTTATAAAAACACAATCTAGTGACCGAAACCTCATCAGTGGTTACCTGGGGCCAGGCGTGGACCACATGGAGATGGACCACTGAGGGCACCAGGAAACTCTGGGGGCTAATGGAAATGTTCTGCACTTGGAATCGGTGGCCAGCTCATGGGTCTGTAGGTGTTTCAAACTTCTTCAAATGGATGCAATTCCTTGTGTGTGTCACTCAAGTTGACAGAAAACAATTAAAGGATGGCATTATAATAAACCTAGATATTATTCCACAAATTTTAAGCCAATGGAATAATCTTTATCCAGATTTGGCATCAGCAAAGTCGAACAGTCACACCACTTCCACTGGTTCAGCTGCTCAAACTGGGTTCCATGCCGAGTTGTCATGCCCACAATGTATAAGAGATTTTATCATTTTTAATTTAAGGAAATATTTTTGTGCTGTAGACACAGTAAAAGGAATTAAAAGATTAATGTTAACAAAAAAACACGTTCTTAACAATTGTATTCGGGTCAGAGTTTCATTTTTAGCATATTTATGGTTATCCTTTTTTTCACCCTTTAAATATTTCACACGACGCATTAAATGATTCCTGTAGGTCACTTAACATTTCTTTTACACTTTCTAAGCATTTTTCCACATTTGATTTTCAGCCATTTGAAATAGCAGGTGGAAATAAGCAATGCACACAAACCATCAAATGGAGGAGCCTTTGAAGTCTTGGCTACATAGGCCATATCTATTTAAGATACACTATGGAAAAGAATGAACCCCAATACTTCACCCAAAAACAACTGCTAAACATCAGAGGCTAATCGTAAATGTTCTTGGCATAGCAATAGATTAAGCAAATGATGTGAAAATATTTTAAATGTCATCGGAACTTGATAAAAATTCAATGACCCAAGAGAGTTTCCATTTTCTTGTACCTTGAGACTACGGCATCATCCATCATTAACGTAAAATCCCAGAAAGATTTTGCATCCTTTTGGCTAAAAAGTGACCACATACACAAAAGAGTTACCAGGTAGTGGGCGTGCCTTTGTTGTTGCCAAAAGAATTCTGACCCCTTTCAGACAGAAGAAAAGCTGTCAAAGATGGAAGCATTCTCAAGGGGTTCCACAAGGGCCTGGGGGCTAACTAACCATCGATACATATACGTCACCATAATCCAGGGATTCCGGCGAGCACAGAGTTAGAACTACTGTAAAGAGAGTCTTTGAACAAAATAGAAAACATCTGGACAAAAAGGGTACATTTGGTGACCATCAAGATCAATAATGATATTCTGTACACGCTTCTCTTTGTTTTTTCTTCCACACACCGCCCCCTTCATCTTGCAACTAGAGACTGGGAGAAGGTGGGGCTTAATTATTACTTGGCAATTGATAGAATGATGGTTTGCCCCATAAATTGTCAGAATTACAGACGATGCACGTCAACATGAAACTTTACCTACTCTATTGTCGTTCAAGTCCAATGCTCCGTAAAATGTATGTCAGCACGATAATACTGTAGGCAGAGTTTTAAGATAATTCAGACAAGGTTGAACTCTTTCAAGTAAAACTCTGTGTTAGTAATATCATACTGGGTTTTTAAGTGCATTAATTTTTCATTGGCCATGAAACCAGGACTAGTGAAATTCTCAACCCACCCCCGCCTACAGACCACGGGGCAGGAGTGGCCAACTCCTTCGCAGTTTGCTGACCTAAGTACATAGGACCAACCTAACCCAGCTTTGGCTCTGATAAACAGTTATTAACAGGCAGGTTACCCACTTCACTCTGCGAACCACACAGACTTTCCTTCAAATGAGTAAGAGCCCTTTTCCAGGATTGTACCTCTGCTGATATTCATTTCACAGGACTCCTGAGCATGGCTATAGACATCCACCTGTCAGCTTAGAGAATCTGAAGGACAGACCTCTCTCAGTGACCTGCAGTTCTTCAGAATCTAAGCAAAAGGAAATTCTTGGGCTGAACAGAGCTGCTCTGATGCTTTTATCTTAACCCTTCACGGCAAGAAAATAACTCATGCTCAGCAGCACAATGACCCTCCCACGCGCAGAGGCTGCCCGACTCTCAGACACTGTATCGTTTCGGATACGTCTAATATCTTTCGAAATAAAAAACAAACAGGATCACAATCGAGATGGTGACAGAAAAGATCGTTGTTTCAGTTTTTGGTGGAGAGAAAAGTAAGCTCAGTCTTCTTTTTTTTATTCCCTCACTGTATGAAGAGTAACAGAACAGGGACCATTAAATGAAATTTCTCTGTCAAGGTCAATGTAGACATGAAACATGGTCAGGGAAGAGATTCAGCATCTATATGCTGGTGTTGTCCACATGTATGGAGCTCTTAATTCTCCCCTTCCCTCCTCCCAAACCTGCTCTTCCCTCCTGTTATCTTTTATCTCCTTTTGCTTTTATCCATCCTGTTAATGACCATCTACCTTGTTGCTCAGGCCAAGCCCCTTGAATAAACGTGATCTGAATCACAGTTACTACTATCAAATGTGGCATTTTCTTCCCATCATTAGGTCACTACCCTGAGGAAAAATAAAGGTGAACAGTAGTCTTGTCAGAAACTGGCTGGAAATGAAATATAATTAGGAAGAAACATGTGTTCCCTACTTTATTTAGGAAAACCAACCTCCTTGAAAAGCCGGAGGACACAAGCCAAAGGAGATTGTCCCTGCGGGGTCACGTGCGAAAACAGAGGGAACCACCCCCCCTCCCCACAGCCCCTCCTCGGGGCTAGATGTCATTTAAGAAGAGGGATCTCTCTGTTGAGGAATTGTCACAACAAGGCCAATTAGCCCGTGCCTGTCTTGCAGAGAAGCAGGATGCATCAATATAATTGTGAGCGAACAGTCTTATTGTTTTAAATGGAAAGAGAGTAGTTTCCAGGAATTCCTAATGTCCCATGGTGCTGCTTGTTAATTATGCACACCTGGCTAGTTCCACATATAACTCACCCAGTGTGGTAGATTACCAACAAAAAAGATGGTTCCAGGGGCTTCCCTGGTGGCGCAGTGGTTGGGGGTCCGCCTGCCAATGCAGGGGACGCGGCTTCGTGCCCCGGTCTGGGAGGATCCCACATGCCGCGGAGCGGCTGGTCCCGTGAGCCATGGCCTCTGAGCCTGCGCGTCCGGAGCCTGTGCTCCGCAACGGGAGAGGCCACGACAGTGAGAGGCCCACATACAGCAAAAAATAAAAAAATTAAAAACTTTAAAAAAAAGATGGTTCCAAACTTCCTGCTGACCGTGATCTCTGGCAGCAACACCACAAGGTTCTGGTATCCCTTCTTCACCCTCAGCTGATGTGGGCTCGGGAGATGCAAACACGTCACGCAACAGACCCTAGCTAGGTCTTGTCACGGAACTGGGATATTGCCGGGAGGGGCTGATTCAACAAGTATGTCTGGAGGGCTCACACGTGCTGGCTGTGGTCCTCAGCCCTGGAGGCAGCAGTGAACAACACAATTAAATAGCTGCTACCCTCCCAGCAGCAACAGCAGCTCTGCTGGCACCTGCCACTCATCATTAGCAATGCGACTAAGCCGGTTTCTTTTATTTATTTATTATTAATTTGTTTATTTATTTATTTTTGGCTGCGTTGGGTCTTCGTTGCTGCCCGCGGGCTTTCTCTGGTTGCGGTGAGCAGGGGCAACTCTTCCTTGGGGTGCGCGGGCTTCTCCTTGTTGTGGCTTCTCTCGTGGCAGAGCACGGGCTCTAGGCGCATGGGCTTCAGTGGTTGTGTCACGCAGGCTCTGGAGTGCAGACTTAGTAGCTGTGGCGCACGGGCGTAGCTGCTCCGCGGCCTGTGGCATCTTCCCGGACCAGGGCTCGAACCCGTGTCCCCTGCGTTGGCAGGCGGATTCTTAACCACTGCACCACCAGGGAAGCTCCTAAGCCGGTTTCTTATCCCCACTCAGATGCAGAGAGCTTAGGTGGCATGCCAAACTGGCCAGGAGTGGTTGAACCTGAAGAAAATGGCAAACCTGTCGTCTGTCAGAGCCTCTGCCCTTTGCTCACGACCCCCGCCCTCTAGGTAAAGAGCAGCGCGGCACTTTCCCCAGGGCAGCCGACAGCAGCGGAGCCATAAAAAGCTGCAGCTGAGGTCGAAGGGAAGCGCTAGATTGTAAAACCAGGAAGGGGTCCCAGTCATCCGAGCCCAGGAGGATTGAAACAGACACGGAGTGGGTGCGGTGGGCCCGGCGGGGAGACCACCGAGCCAGGAGGAGGGGCTCCGCGTGGGGGCCTCGCAGCCAAGGCCAGACCCCGACGAAGTCGAACGGACACGCGGTGCCTGCAGCCTGGGTTACAGTTATGCCAAGAGCGAAAGCAGGTGCCTAATTCATCCCCTGGAAACCAAACTACATGCAAATGACTTCTATAATCTTACAGATGAAAACCCCCTCCACACCCAAGGCTCCCCACCAGGTACTGAATTAACTTGACCACTTTGAAACCTGGAAAAGTGCCTGGTGATTCAAATCCGACTCCCCGTAATACAATTCTCATTTCGCCTTATATCCTGGCATTCTTTAATTCAGAAGTTTGAGTGAATGGGCCATTTCCCACATAAACATTAATATTCAGTTACATTACTCAGTAGCCGTAAAGTGAAACAGAGGACCTTCACATTTTGTGGTTGTGAGACAAAGTTACTGATTTCGTACGTAAAATTCAAATTTTAAAAGTGTACCTTTTGGTCTTGGTATCGTAATGTGGAAAACGTTTAGAAAGTATTCGCACTTCTAAACAAGTGTAGCCAGGTGTTTTACAAATAAAAATTGTGTCAGTTGAACCATTTTTCAAAAGTTAATGGACTTTTCTGTGAAATGCTATATTTGGAAAAAGTGTTTAGCTTACAGCCTCTCCTTCAGTCACTTTTCCTTTGATTAACTTTGCTCACAGCACACACGGCAGGGGTAGGTCTCAAAAGATAAATAGGTCTGCATATTCTGCTTTCCCTCTGCTCTCTCATCTGCACCAGGGCAGCTGCCACAGACTCCGAGAAACCAGGAGTTCAGATCAGACCTCAGGAGGGGATGCTCCTAGCCACCCAGACTGTGAGGACCAGAGAGGGGGAGGCAGGTGGAGGAGGACACGGTCTTCAGATTTGAAAGAAGTTTCTTCCACCTCAGAACTGAAAGGACTTAGCCTGTGCTGTTCTCATCTAAGCAGGGTCCAATTTCAGTGTCCATGGGTGACCCCGGTCAACCTCCTCAACAGAGAGGGACCTGTACACATGAGGGGACCACAGCCCCCAAACAGGGCCGAGTGGTAATTCCCCGACGAGCCAGTGCATGGGGAACTCAGGGCTCTCTTTTTATCCCGTGCACACAAAGTGCGTCCACAAAGGAGGTTTGGAGTCATTACTTTCATCTTCCATGTGTGACCGTGATTTTTCTCTATCTAGAATTCAAAGGGATTCTTAAAAAGCACAATGTAGGAATCCCTACTGACTTCCTCAGATGTCACAGAATTTCTGGATCCTTGTCACTGACCCTAGACGACCGCCTTGCACAGCCCACCCGGGAATCACTTCCTGCAGCTGCCACACCATAGCAACAACAGGGACCGTGCCAGGCTTACCGGCATTTCCAGCTTACTGGCACCCAGCACCTCAACAGGATCCAGTTCAAACCCCACCCCAAGATGAACCCGTGTGGACACGGCCCTTCCTGTGCCCTACGAGGCCACGCTCAAGAGAACAGACAGAGCTGGACGGCACCTGGGCTTCTGCGACTCTGGAAGAAGCACAGGCCCTGGGCACAGCGGATGCCCCTGGGTAGCAGGTATTTATCATTCTGTGTGTAATGTACCGCCTTCGTCTTGCATGTAAATCCAGGGTTGTTTGGTGCCTGCCTTTGTTAACAGATTTACTAATCTGCAGAAGAACCTTAGAGAAAAAATAACCTCTTCATTTTTCAAGCGAGTAAGTGTTGGCTCACAGACTTCAATTGGGTGAGGAAGGTTTAAGGGTTCAGAACAGGCCTCCCCAAGATGTGTCCCTCTGGCATGAGGGTTATTTTGACCTAAAGGCAATCAAGACCCTGCAGGTTCAAGAGAAACTACTGCCCCTCCCTCAACTACCTAGAAGAATTTAAATTGGGGATATTTTCCCAGAAAAGAGTTACTACTGGAGAGAAATTCTGTCCACGTGGCCCCAGCTGTGTGGCAGGACAAGCTCCAATGACCCGACATCTGCTCTTCTGCTCACTGTGCTGTGAACGAGCCTCCTGACCTGGCAGCCCCAGGCCCCATCCCAGTCCTTAGCTCAGGATGGTATGTGGACCCCATTTGACCTTAATGTCTCAGACCCTCTCGTGGATGTGAGGTTCCCGTATGTAAGAAATTAAATTTGATTTTCTCCTGTTAATCTGTCCCATGATGGGTCGCCTACAGCCTTCCTTCACCACGACCGCAGCTCATCTTCCCCTGCAGGGGCCGCCATGAGGAATGGCACTCAAGGGCCTCGGAAGACCGACCCAAAGAATCTGTCCACTACCTGAGTCAGCTGACAAGGGGCCGGGGGATATCTGCCGGCGAGAATGGATATTCTTGGATTACCTGCTACATATAGTTGGATGTAGCCTCTGCCCACAGGACTCTGACCCCATGAAAATGCAAAACACAAGCCAAGTAGCACTCTGGACTGCTCTCAGCAATGTTGTTTCTGGCTGAGCTGAGGCAACCCTGTTGGCATTAAAACAAGAGCAGCGTAACACATCCCCTCACTGGACGTTAGAAACGCAGTGAACATCCAAAGGAAGAAAAAGAAGGGGGCAAATGGACGTAAATGACCTACTTCGTACCACTGCTGGCACCTTGAGAGCAAATGTTTTTAAAATCTTTTCCATTAGCAAAACTAGGCACGTGTGCAGAGCAGCTCACAGGCTGGACGTATATGCAGACTTCTATCTTTGACTTTCTAATCTGACATTTCTAAGGGTCTCAAAAGAGTAACTATTTGTATGTTGTGATATTTCAGAATACGAACAATAATACAGGGCTGGTTTGCCACTACCAGGGAAATCCTGTTGGCTTCCTGCTTGCTGCAGTTTGACTACAGTGTTCGTGGAAATACGGTATGAAGCTCGATACCACAAGACAGCCTCAGAGCCATCAATACTTGAGTAAGCCAGGGAGACCCATAATTCCAAATTCCACCTAGGAGATCTTGGGAGCTGTTCCGGTAAGTTATTTCCTCTAGAAACAGTCTTAGCCTGCCTCTCTGGAGCCTTCTGAAATCACTGCACTAAGGTAGAAAAGGTTAAATGGAATGACGGGATTTACGGTCTCCTGCCGTTCGGTCTTGGTGCTGATCTATACAGCAAGCGGGGTCTGAGAAATTTCTCCAGAGATGTTAGCCAGCCAGCCAGGGCCAGCCCCTCCTCCTGCTGTCAATGATTGTTTGTATTAACAACTAACACCACTGGTGTCAAATGGCAGATTGAAAGTCAGAATTAGCAATCTTAGGCGGTAAACTAGATAGAAAAAAAAGTCACCTAAAATTAGAATTAACTCACATTCCTGTAAGGGGGGGCGGGCTTAGCTGCGGCCCTGGCCGAGAACAAACCCACGGAAAATCAGCAGATCAGACCACACGGAGGTCCAGTCCTGCAGGGTCCGGCACAGCCCCGCGGCTGGTCTCCTGCCCGACACCCTTTGCACCAGGGAAGCCCACCTCACATTCTGCCCTGTGTCCTCAAACCCCTCAAAGAGGCACACCTGAGTGCCATGAAGATGCATGCTGTGCACCTGCGACATCAGAGAGGGACGTCCTCCGGAGCAGGGGGACCTGAGCTTCACGAGCATTTAGGTGGTTAGTTTGCCGCGTCCTTTCTCTCAGAGAGCACGAAGCAATGGATCCTGCCCCAGGAAAGGGTGCCAGGGGCCCGTTTCCTTGCTGTGCTCTGATCTGCTGAAAGAATCACACAATGACATCTTGTGTTTAAAAAAAAGGGGGGGGGGATGAAAACACGCCCAAAATCAGTGATGCATGAAAAATTCTAAGTTTTCACTGGTCAGATTTTTTTTTAATAAAAATAAAAGGAATCGCATTTAGGTGCTGCAGTTTTCCAGCGAGCTCACCAGCATGTGTGCCCCAGGGAGGTGGGTGTCCCCTGATTCTTCTTCCATTGCAATCTGGAATTTGCCCATTATGCAGAGTTCCAGAAATACATCAGAATATGTCACTCGAGGATTAAGAAAAAAAATTAAGCTCGCCGATTTTCAAATTCTTAAAATTTTGAATATCCTATGTGTATTTTTTCAGGAAAGAATCCAGCTTCATTGGCATGTGACCTTGTTTTCCCACTGACAAATACGAGATGCAAACTTTATTCAAACTAATGTCTGTTGGTGTCACCAATGAACAATGCCAACAACACACTACACCTAACTTTTTAAAAATTCTCTGGGTAGACCATTCTAAACCTCGAAGTTCACAGTTAAGTCTCGTATTCATTTATAAGCATTTTATTTTAGCATTGTTTTAATTTTTTTAATAGCATTATTTTTTTATTTTAGCATTTAAAGTGCAGAATTTGAGGGACAAACACAACATCCAATGAGTCCATGATGTACAGTTAAAGCTGGGCCTTCCCTGAGTTTTCTTTTCAATTGTTTAGTTGAGTTATAAGCAGTGACTTATACTAGATACACCTTATAAATAATAAGCAGGGATACTGCTTAAAAGAAATCCATCATCTTGGTGATAGGCAGCATTCTTCCAGCCAAGATGCCATTTCTGGATACAACTTTTGCCCACCTGTTCGAATTGATTGCCACATCACTAATACTTCATGAAATGACAAGGTGCCCCTTTGGACAGCCCCAGAAGGGCTGCAGGAAATGGCCAGGGAGCCAACTAAAGGGAGCTGCCTATTCCAGAATGAGGGAAGATGGGCCACTTCTCTACCCTACCCAGACACATCCGAGATCCAGGAAGCAAGCAGAAGCTTGAAGCCAGGGTCACCTACACAACGTCTGTGCTTCAAACTCATGCATTTTCCACAGATAAGAGCCCCAGCATTCACCCACGGTCTCCAGTACTCTTGATCTGCACTGCACACAAAACATGTTTTGTTACCTTCTTTCTAATCCATAGTGGAGTAAACATTTCTCAAATTTTTCTAAATTTTGGTTATTGTCTGTTCCAAATCATTTGTAAGCTTTGATCAGATTATCCAACAAATAGAGCCAAATAAAGCCTTCAATCTTATTTTATACAACTGCAACTATATTTTATAGAATTGCAAGTTTGCAATTTTGGGGGGAAAAGCTTAAAACCAGCAGGGCATTGAAATGTATCCTTAAAAAAAGCAAAGGACGGGACTTCCCTGGCGGTCCAGTGGTTAAGACTCCACACTTCCAATGCAGGGGGTACAGGTTTGATAAGATCCCTGGTCAGGGAACTAAGATCCCACAGGCCATGCCACGCTGCACAGCCAAAAAAAAGAAAAAAAGAAAACAAGAAAAAGCAAAGGAGGCATTCAACATATTGAATGATGAGAGTTCAAGTGGACGACTTGATTTGGAAATTCTATAATTTTGCCTGGAAGTATCTCAACTGGTAGGAAGTTTATGAAGAACCTATTTTTAATTGGATTAATTTGTATTTTTATCACAATAACATAAAATTAAGAGCCTCTGTGATTTTGCAGCATATAAATTTAACAAAATGTTAAAAGAATCATCAATAGAAACAACCCTTTGCTGAGTTGTTTTGTAAAAATGCTTGTCAACAAAAGACATCCTGAGTGGAAGCAACAGACAATAACTACAAAAATATTTGCCTGAAATATTTACAATTTTAATATTTTTAAAATAGCATTGAGAATTTTCACCTTAGCAAAACTTGCTATGAGATTACCAGGTCCCTCAGCACCTCTAGAGAGAGTATTTTCTGAATTAAAAATATAACAGTATATAGAGAAGATTAAATTGGAGGTGTCAGAAATTTCAAATTTATTAACCACAAAATATTACTTTGAAGAATATTAAAGGAAATTTTATAAGAAATTTACAATAATTACACCATATTAAAAGCAGATATTTTTTGAAAAATTCCAGGGACATGGTATTAAATAAGTATAATTTTAGGAATGCAATTAACACACATGAATATGTACCAATATGGGGATTTATTGAATCAAGGTGTTTAAGAGAATCTCCGTCCAAGTAGTAGCTGAACACTAAACTCAACAAACTCCAAGGTGGATAAACTCAAAGAGTTATGCACCTAGACACATCATAATTGAACTATCAAAAGCCAAAGGCAAAGAGAGAACCTTAAAAGTGTAAGAAAAAAGCAACTCCTCATGTACAAAGTAAACTGTGCTACCTCAATGGAATCAGAAATCGTTTCTTTTGCCATATTTTTTTCCTGTAAAAGGGAAATATGTTTCCACTGTTCATTTTCCTTCTGGTTTCCACTACTCGGTTCAGAAGGCTCAGTAGACATTCTTTTTTTTTTTTTTAACATCTTTATTGGAGTATAATTGCTTTACAATGGTGTGTTAGTTTCTGCTTTATAACAAAGTGAATCAGTTATACATACACATACGTTCCCATATCTCTTTCCTCTTGTGTCTCCCTCCCTCCCACGCTCCCATCCCACCCCTTTAGGTGGTCACAAAGCACCGAGCTGATCTCCCTGTGCTATGCGGCTGCTTCCCACTAGCTATCTATTTTACGTTTGATAGTTTATATATGTCCATGCCACTCTCTCACTTTGTCACAGCTTACCCTTCCCCCTGCCCATATACTCAAGTCCATTCTCCAGTAGGTCTGTGTCTTTATTCCCGTCTTACCCCTAGGTTCTTCATGACCTTTTTTTTTTCCTTAGATTCCATATATATGTGCTAGCATACGGTATTTGTTTTCCTCTTTCTGACTTACTTCACTCTGTATGAAGTAATATGTAGTGAGGTGGTGCAGGTCCATGCACCTCACTACAAATAACTCAGTTTCATTTATTTTTATGGCTGAGTAATATTCCATCGTATATATGTGCCACACCTTCTTTATCCATTCATCCGATGATGGACACTTAGGTTGCTTCCATCTCCTGGCTATTGTAAATAGAGCTGCAATGAACATTTCGGTACATGACTCTTTCTGAATTATGGTTTTCTCAGGGTATTTCTTAAACTCTCCTCTTCTGCTTACTTTCTCACTTTTTCTTGTATACCCCAAGAGGTTCTGACACACTGTCATACAGACCAACCTCTAAAGCATTCTAAGCATAAATATAAGAAGTTGACACTGTCGAACCTGCTGCCAATGATTGTAACTATTTTATCAATATTTATTACAGAAAATATGTTTACATTCTTAACACGAACATGCCCAGTATCTTGGAGATGAAGATATTTAAGTCTCTAATTGTGAAAATTTAACCTTGTTGATAGCACATGATCTTTTTTACCAAAATGCAAAGGTAAACAGCCTACGACTTCTTTAAATATGACCAAAATGCAAACAAAATACATATAACAGCTATATGTGTACTCAGCAAAACAATCCCCAAACTCTGAACAGAGTGATTTGAAAGCATACATTATTTGCTAACATTAAGATCTTTGCTAAAGAAAACTGTTAAATCTTTGCACTTAGCCACGTGGGTATTTTCTCATAAAAATAAGCAAATAGAATTTAAAATCCATTTCCCAGGTGGCCTTGGTATTTTTTTTTCTTTTCGTTTGTATTTAATCATTCATTAGGTAACATATTTTCATACTTTGAACCTCACACACAAGAGGTTCTAGGTACCTCTTTGTGAGAACTTCCAAGTTGCATAAAAATAAAACCATACCTTCCAATACACATTCCAAGAAAAAAAAGTCATTAGGGCAAATGTGCACAGGTTATTCCAAACCCTTCTGGTTTTCTGAACAATCTTTGTGTGACTTAATTATAAAGAACCACATTTCACTCTTTCAAATGTTTACTAAAAAGAAATATCACCAAGAAAAGGAATCAGAACAATATGGAATCCACTGGAAAACCCTCATCTTTAGCTTTTGAGGAGACCCTAGTGCTTGGGACCTCGGCTTCACCCCAGACATGATTTTCTTGCTGTTAAACTGTCCATATGTGAGATGGAAGCACCAGGATGGAAGAAAGATTGACTTCAAGTGGATATAAGGGTGACTTTTTAAAGTTATTGATTTCCACTCCCAGGCCATCTGAAAAACATAAAAAAGCCGGTTGGAGGAAAAACTTCCTAAAAGCTGTGATCTGGCCACATCCTACTCCCAGTTCTCACAAGAGCTGGTATTTCTGTAAAGTCTGGATTCCAGGCGATTTTCTGGGCCACAATCTCTGTCATGTTGAGAGTCCAGGATCTACAGTATTAGATAAAAACTAATCACAACGCTTCCAGGCAGCAGTCTGCTGCCAGGAAGGCACTGATGCAGAAAACAATCTTGAAAATTTATTTTGAAATGATGTTGAAATTAGTTCAGGGTTAGTGATCACCTTATTTCAGTTGATCTGAAGAGGCCCCTTTCTGTCCCACCTGCCCCTTCTCCGCTCCCAACCCCCAGCTCCTGTCGTTAAATGTGCTGAGATGCTTTGGCATTGCTTGAATCTGAATTTTTTTGTTTGACTAATACTGAATTAACCCCTAAGGGAGTGATTCAGTATTACGTACTGATACGTAATCCATCCCCCAGAAACCAGATGACTCTAAAATTAGGCCCCAAATGTGGGTATCATCTAGATGCAATATTTTAAATGAAGCCGTATTTATGTATCCATTAAAATAAAAAGAATCTATCTTACACCAGAATATTACTACGACTTTTAGAGAGTTTAATTTCATTTGTCACACAATAATTCCATACTAAGGCAGGTTAAGTATTTTAGTGGATTTGGAACTAAAAAAGTAAAGTTGAAAGGAAGAAAGAAAAGCATGAGTCCAAGTCCTGCCCTGTTATCTATAAGCCGCAGGTCACATGTGCCTTTGGGCCTACTAACTAACCCCTATGGTGACCTCATGGTACAATGTCTGCTGTGAACACCGTGATCTCTGGATTTGCTCCCACCTCCAATATTACACTTCTCATTTTACAGAAGACACCATATCCAGTAAATGCTCAAGACTGTTGGGTCAATAAAGGGTGACATCTGGACTAGACCGGAGGTTCTTACCCAGAATCCATCCTTTTCCCACAATAACACGCATCAGACACTGGAACAGAGGGCTCAGGCAGAAAGAATGAGAAATGCAGTTCTAAATGCCTTTTCACGCACCAAAACACGTTGTAAGAATGGAGCCAGATCAAAATTGATGGGTTCTCCCCCAGAAATGTATTAATTAACTGAAAAAAATCTAAAGACAAGATGGAGACGGTTTCCATTGGATTACAATGTCCTCCGTAAGGGGTAACAAATGCTACGGTCAAGTCTAACAATAAATTAAGAAACCATAAATATGGTGAAATAATAGCGTTCCTTCCTCCTTCCACATATGCCAACACTGTATTACTAATTAGCAGATGGTGAAGAACGGGTATGATTTTAACTAGACCTTGACAATCCTGAAATCTTTGTTGCCATCTTTGTTCTGGCAGTCAAGAAGCTTAACAGTTAACCCTCTAAGAGTCAAATCTGGCAAAATATTAGCAGAAGTTCTGAGTTCTGGGTAGAATAATCTGCTTGTCGTCCCTCATTTAATGGAAAAAAGGCCACCACCAAAATGAAATAACAGTATAGTCAACTTTTTTTTGTGCCTCACGTGTATCCAGCAATAAACATTACCACTTTCAACTATCCCAACAACCTATGAGTTACGCATTATTATTAGCTCCAGTTTATGGATGAGACACAGACCTAGTTCACACACTTGTGTAGTCTGACTTGAAAGTCCATTCTCTTCATCACCAAAAATGCACCATTCCCTGCGGTTCTACTGTCTATTTCTGACATGTATGTGTATGTATATGTATATATAAAGTAGATGTGTTTGTGTGTGGATTTATATATAATATGTATAATAATTATGTCTTAATTCACTTTTAAATAGGAATAATTAGTTACAGATAACTATGTAAATACGTATAATTTTCAGGATGGCTGAGTCACTCTGGAATGCCAGATACGGGTGATGTTCTAAGAAACAGGGAAGATCTGGGTCCCGTGACAATGTCCATGAAATCTCATCAACCACACCCCTCCACTTCCAGCTTTACACTCAGGGAACAGAAGAAGGAATTCCAGGTACATTTAGCCTCAATCATTGTTTTAAAACTTTATGTCTGGCCACCAAAATATGAAATTCATTCATCTTAATATTCTACTAGCATTACCTCTTCAGCATAACGAGAAAAAACGGCTTAATTTCATTTTCATTTGCCTTATGATCCTTTCTAGCTTCAGACTGTTGTTCTTCACAACCATGGCTGATATTGTGTTTTCATGGTACTTGTTGTTCTTTGTGTTCTCCCTGAGTCATCTGTTTTTGAGATGCTTGTCCCCAGGATGGCTGTGCAGGGGGTCCTTGTTTGTCAGGTATCTGTTCTTGGGATGCTTCTCCCAAGGATGGCTGTGCAGGGGGTCCTTGTTTGTCAGGTATCTGTTTTTGAGATGCTTCTCCCAAGGGCGGCTGTGCAGGGGGTCCTTGTTTATCAGGTATCTGTTCTTGGGATGCTTGTCCCAGGGATGGCTGTTCAAATGATTCTTGCTTCTCAGGTATCTGTCCATCAGATGACTGTCCCAAGTATGACCGTTTCAGCAATTCTTGTTTGTCAAGTTTTACTTCCGGTTGTCTTGGTGATGACTCTTCCTGTGATTGCTGTCCCACTGGTGGTTCTCTTTGGTCTTCTATTTTTACTGGGCTGTCCAGTACTACAGGTGTATTTTTTTCCTCTAGAATATCATATGGTTCTTTTTCTTGTTTTCAGAAAACAAAATAAACCAAAATCACCAATAAACATAGTAGCCATCTAAACCAGGTGAAATAAATCATAAAATGATAAGCATGCTACTGTATCATTGATTTCAAAATGACAGTAATAATATTAATAAAATAGCTTTCACATAGGATATTACACTTACGATGTGCTTTCACTTGTCTTATCACTTTTACTCTCATTTAGAAATACAGTCCATTCGTTGTTTACATATTTAAAAACCACTGGAAACTTTTTCTATGAGTCACTGAGGTAGGGAAGGCACTTTTATTAAAATAAGAAAGAATCAGTGCAGGAGAATCCAGAGCCACTGTTTTCCAGAAGAGGCACCAACAAGATGAAGAACAACCCACCAAGTGCAGGAAGATTATCATGTACTTATGGACCTTCCACCAGCCAAACCATGTTCGCCAATGCCAACGCGATTCCTACAGAGATAAATGCCATCTGTTGTAGGAAATCAGAGGATACTCCTAAAAACTGAAAACACCGCTGTTTGAAACAACACATGGAAAGACATCCTCAGCTGGAGCTTCACAGAACCTGAGACAAGGTTCTTCCCTTCACTCCAAATCTGCTCTTCCTCTTGTTCTCAGGAGTAACACCAGACCCCAATCCAGAAACCCCAGCTCCAATTTCCTCCTCATCTCTCACGTCCCTTTTGCGGCTAAGTCTGGTCAATTGAGTCTACTTCCAGAAAGCTGTCTCTCCCTACGCAGCCCCACTGCCATGGTCCCGATGCCACCATCTAATAGGTGGAATGGCGGGTGCATGTAACGCTCTTACCTCTCCCTTCCCCCTCCCGCTGTCAGAGTGATGATTTTAAAACATAAGTTTGATCACATCATCTCCCTGCTTTAACATTATCTACAGGATAAAGACCAAACCTTTAGAGTGACACACAAGGGCGTGGCAGTGATGACAAGCAGACCAGGACTGTGCCCCCTGCCCTAGTGTTGAGCTGCCAGACAGCTCCCAGCCAACTAGCACCCAGGCAGGGCCAAATGTCTCGCCCGACCACAGGGCTGTAGACGTGAAGTCCTCCTCTGGGCTGAGCTGCTAAGTGTCTGATGGAACCTCCTGTCTCTCCTCTCCTCTGGAAGACGGCAGCATCACAAAGGATCCAGATCCCTGAGTCACTGCTGGGAGAGGAGACACCCAGGACAGCCTCCACCCCGAAGCAGCCTTTGTGTGGTCGAGAAATAAACATTTATTGTGTCGAGTCAATGAGACTTGGGGTGGACACCTTTACGACAACTTGGCCTCACCTCCTGTCACTGATACAGCAGACCTTGGGCGCCAAGCCTCATCTGTGTCTCCATCTTCCCCTCGCACTGTTCCCTGACACTCGTTTTTTGTTCCAGCCTCACCCCCCAACGTGCCATCGCTCTTCCACACATTTGCACATGCAGACCCCTCGCCCCGCATCCCTTCTCAGCACTGCCTCCTTGGCAAGCTCCTCCCGAGTTGTGAAGGCACGAGTCATTTGAGCAACCCTCTCCTTTGTAACACCTTCTATCATCCCCTGCAGCCGCTCTCCTGGCCCCGGACACTCAGCCATTCTCTCTTCGGGACACTTCCAGGGTATCCAATACACATCTCCGTCCGTTTACACACCTGGGTCCCAGCCCCGAGAGAAACAAGCTTCTTGAGAACAGCAAAGCTGAGTCTAACTCCTATGTATTCTCTCCACAATCAAGGCCGAGCTCAGCGTCGGCAGCTCCACACCATTTTGTTTCATTTTTAAAGAACGGTAAAATGACACTTGAGCCCTGGCTCCCCTACCTACTTTCAGAATAATCCTGGACAAATCACCTTCCCTTCCTGGGTTTCAGTTATTTCTTTCTCAAAAAATACGGGTGAAAGTGTGGATCTTCAGAAATGCAGGATTATGGTGGACTGTAAACACTGATGCACAGTTGTCCCTCACTGTCTGCGGGTACCGGTTCCGGGAGCCCCACGGATAGCAAGTGCTTTATATAAAATGACGTAGTGTTTGCATACAACCTAGGCACATTCTCCTGTAAACGTGAAATCACCTCTAGACTACTTATGATACCTAAGACAATGTAAATGCTACGTGAACAGTTGTAGATACGGTTAGATACTATGTGAATAGTCATCTGCACGTGGCAGATTAAAGTTTTTCTTTTCGGAAATTTCTGGAATGTCTTTTCAAATATTGTTGATCTGCCGTCGGTTGAATCCATCAATACAGAAGGCAAGCTGTGCACGTGGTATGACACTTATTATTATCACAAAAAGTTTCAAGAGCCCAAAAAGGGGATTATAGAAGAAAAACTGAGAACTGTCACAAGGTATTATATGATTATATGAAAATGAAAGGCCGAGATGGTGAGAGGCAAAAGAGGGGTTGAAACTGCCTTTGCAAACCCCCAGGAAGATCTGAAGCTGCTCACGGCTCACGTGCCGGCCTAGCGCCTCCTACAGGCTCCCTCCACACGCAGGCTGACCCTCTGCTTAGTCTGTCTCGCCTACTAGACCTCGAGCTGCTTGAGGGCAGGGGCTGTGCCTTACTCATCTTTGTTTCCCAAGCACCCAGCTCAGCCTGGCACGTGGAAGGTACTCAGAAAATGTCCGATAAATGAAACAAAGGGAATAAATAATAAATGGACCAGCAGTCCCTAGTCCCACACATGAAGCATCGCTAAAGACATACAAAATTAGACTGTGCAAAATTAAAAATGGTATTAAGATATTAAAGTGTGTTTATATGAATAACAGAGCACCCTACTATTTAATATAAAATTGCATTAAACATTAATATAAAATAATATATTGCTGCATTGGTATGTAATAAAGTGTATTTCAAACATCCCTGAGTTCACTTTGCCTTTTAAATGCAACGGCCGATGAGATGTCTCTGGCATTGTATACTTGTTCTGTATTGTTTCCTTTCAGAATTGAACCCATAATCCAATAAGCCCCTAAATATGGCTAAAAATGTGTCACTTCAAGGCACCTAAGAATTACCATATTTGTCTGAAGTCTCCTGTCTGAAACCTGCACCTTCTTACCCCAAGTTCAAGGTTTTTTTTTTTCTCTTCTCCCTTTTTTTTCTTACAAAATGTTAATAAAGACAAATGCAGTAAAATCTTAAAATACTTGTATAGTTGAACAATGCAAATTCTGCCTGGACTGAACTGCTAGCTGACGGACAGTGTCACCTGTGCTGAGTAAAAATCTTCCTTTGTCAACCCACCTAAAAACAGTGCCACACAAGAGGGTTTGAAGAGGTCAGGGCACAGTTATGAAAGGTCAAAGCCAGACAGTCCGTGTAGCCATCTGCCCCCAAAATGGAAGTTCCGGTGGTGGCCCAGTGGAGGCGCTGCACACGTTTTCGGGGGTAACTGACAAGGACAGAGTGAGCACAGAAGGCGTGTGCCTGTCTCACACACACCCCATAAACGGTCATGACAATTGCTCTCTTACCAGGAAACGGAACCACTTTCTTATTCTTGCTGAGGTTCTTGAGAGATGCTAACAAAAAAGAAAGAAAAACCCAGATATTAATATTAATACACTGACCAAAGGGTTTACATACCATGAGATTGTGATGTGAGATCTACAGCTAAAAGAATTAGCAGAATGTCAGCACGTTGAGGAGTGCAGACAGCATTTAGGGCCATTTTGGTAAAAGTATGGTCCTGCATTTATTACACAGGAAGTCAGGCCAACGTTATGCCAGTTAGTCTCTGAGATTATGGGGCAACAGAATTTTGATCTTCTTGTTTTTCCTCCTCTAAGAAAAAAAAGCATATTTTAGTTAAGCTTTTTTTTAAACTCCTCCCTCATTCAGTTTCCCAGTGCGAAGTCAGGGGAATATTGTGGCATTTCCTTTGCTGCATGACAAGGTTTAATAGGTAACGGGGGCTCTCCAGTTTGACCAGCAAACTGTAAAGTGCAGGTGTTGGGTGAACCCCACCAACAACCAGAAAATGTTGCTCAGTTTCCATGGCAGCTGCTCGTCAAAAACCTCAACACTGAAGAGCAGTGAAAATATAATATTCAGCCTACAATGAAAACTACTAAACCTAGAAATGTGTAATTTACATCAGTACTTGCAAGATACAAGACACTAGTACACACAAGCACAACATAAATAAATGCAATAAAACTTCTGCAGATCCACCCATTTCACCTCTTATCTGACAATTCTGCTTTGATTTCAGGTCTTTTAAAGCTTGTGGGAGTCTCTACCGATTCACCAACATGGCATGAAAATAGCTGTTCTATTGCAGATATATGCTCCTAAGCACATGCGTGTGTCGTTTCCACTGACATAATTAACACAGAAATACTTTTGTTAAAATGCACTTCAGTTAAAACGAACCCAGGAGCCAAATAACTAGACTGAAGCTGTTCTGAAGACCCGTTATGTTGGCAAGTGAGACGAAAAGGACAAGCAAGAGAAGCTGGGGGGCGGGGGGCTGCCAGTCACAGAAGAAGAAACGCGAGAAGCTGTTAGCAGAGTTGATTGCAGAGATTAGACTGCCAGCAGCAGCAGCTGGAGGAACTGAAAGCTGGATCGGAGAAAAAACCAACAAGAACTCACAGTTTCAGGAGAAGACTGGTTTTGATGACAATCGTGGGAGGTCAGAAGCCACCAAGAATCACAACAGCTGGATGACATCAGAAAAACCACTGCCTTTGCCCATTTTGAAGTATAATGTGATTTGAGCATATTGTTGAGTACTGTACTCAATACTTGCTTTGAAACCTCATCCTCACTGTCACTTATTTTTGTGACTGTCAGAATCTACAGCAGCTGCTAGTTATGAATTAAGATGTCAGGCTCAAATTCGTGAAAACAAATCCAGCGTTTTGGTTTAAGGTGTAATTACTTTGTGAAAGTCAGAAACCCAAAGTTAGATAGCATTTAATTTTTGTATTTGGTAACAATTATGTAGGCATCTGATTTCTCTGTGAGCTAGGCATGTTTTTAGATAAATCAGCAAAGACCAAGTCCTTTCAGGGGATTACATATCAAATCAAAAAGTAGTTTGAATTCACAAAATCTTTGACAGTGGTTTGAAGATCCCAACCGGAGTCCTAGAATCACAGATTAACCTAATGAGTTCTCCTGCAACCAGTGTAGTTTTTTTATTCTTAAAATAATTCTAATTTTCTGTATTCAAATGTGCTGCTCATCATAGAAAATTTGGAAAATAGAGAATAGCATCTCCCCAAATGGAAATGAATTTAAGTCATAGACCCACCACTTGCTGTAAGTTGTAACCTAAATGAAGTCTGGAGTATAAAACCAGCATTTATCTCTGATATTACAGGCTCAAGATAAACTCCTAGATGTAGATTGCTGGTTCGGAGTTATGCGTACTTCAAAGTGCCCTACAGGAGAGGTTACCCAAGTCACACCCGCCTGAGGACACCATCTCCCCAGTAGCCCTCTTGAGCGAAGGCTGCTCACTCACTCTTCATGTGCTTGGAAGTGGGCATTTCCAGGCTTTATCCCTTCCTCAGCCCTAAAACCCCGCAGCCTCTCTACCGCCCACTCCCTGTCCTTGGAGTAGCCACGCCCTCCTCTTCTGGGCCACCCTAGCTCGTGGTTCCCGTGTCTCCCTCTGCCATAACCCCTGTCATCATCCTGGGGGAGCTCAGTGGCCACCTTCCAATCACGGCTTCTCATCCAAGGATACTGCACTCTACCCACTCCCACGATCACACCCTAGACCTTGTCCTTACCAAGAATGCTAACCCCTCTCAGCTTCACCCTCCAGTCCTTACAGCCCTCTCTCTCCCTTTAATGCCCCAACTCCGATTCCTCTACCTGGTCACCACCCGCCCCGCCCCACCTACCCTGCCGCCATCCCTCTGGCCCTCTCCCACCTTGTGCATGCTTCCTTCCTCATCCCACCCAGAGATTACGGTCCATCACCGGACTCATTCCTTTGATTCATGATCACTAACTTCCCAGGATCCCTTAGCTTTACAGCATAACCCTAATATGATCCCTGGGTCCATTCAGTAGCTCACTCTTCCAAGCAGCTGTCTCATGATCTTTCTCTTCAAAACTCCACTCCCCCCCTCTGCATTCACAGCTGATGACCTTGTGTCTATGTGTGAAGACGGAAGCGATCAGACAGACCTCCCACAGGCTCCCGCCCCTGCACTTCTCAAGCCACCAGCATCTGTATCCATACACTCTGTTACTTTGCACATCACTCTGGATAGACTGTCCTATTTCTAAACTGTACACTGATTTCACGTCTCTTACCTACCCAAGCACATCCTCCTGGCAATTATCCCTTCTCTCTCCTGCACCAGCAGTGTGTTCCCCTTTAGATCAGGACAAACGTGCTGGAACACCCACTACCTTTAAAAAAGGGATCCAACCTTGACCACGTGTCCACCTCTACCTACTGCCCCAGTCTGTGCTGCCCTTTCCAGCCTGAACACCCAGGAAGTGTTGCCTGTGCTGGACATCTCCATTTCCACTCCTCCCATTTTTTGGATTAACTCCTATCCGGCTTCGAGGTTATCTTTCTATAGGAATAATCTATTGTTAATGCTGCAAATGACTTCCATGTTATCAAACCCAAGGGTCAGTCGATCAGAAAAATTTAACTTGATTGAGTTCTATTACTGCTCAAATATTACTCCTTGGAAGACTCGGAGCCATAGTTTTTTAAGCTGAAAGGCCCTTAAGAGGTTGGTCAATAAACTGTATTCCCACTGTGTGCCCTGGAGCCCTCCTCAGAGATGTCTCAGAGACCAGTGGAAGAACCTCAGCAAGAAGCAAAGGGAAGAGGCTGAATTTGTGGATTTCAACCCGCCCACATCCTCTTCCACCAAACAGTTCCTTTTTTCTCTTTCCACCTGGGGAAAAAGAAGTTCTGGTGTTTCTTTTACCTTTTTGTTTTAAAACAATTTTAGATTTACAGGAATGTTGCAAAGATAGTGCAGAGCGTTCCAATACACTGTTCACCCAGATTCCCCTGCTGTGAACATCTTACATAACAATGGTACATTTGTAAAAACTGAAACTAACATTCGGACAATACTATTTAACTGACTTATTTGGATTTCACTAGTTTTTCCACTAATGTCCTTTTTCTGCTCCAGGATCCAATTCAAGATAGCACCTTGCACTTAATTCATATTCTCTCCTAATCTCCTCCAAACTGTGACAGTTTCTCAGTCTTTATTTCTCATGACTTGACACTTCTGAAGAGTGCTGGTTGGGTATTTTGGAGAATGTCCCCCAATTCCGGTGTAGCTGATACTTTCTCATTTTGGACTGGAGTTATGGATTTGGGGGAGTAACACCAGAGCCCTCTCACTGCATCACACCAAGAGGTATATTATATCAACATCACTTTATCACTGGTGATAGGAACCTTGATCACTCGGGTAGGTGGTGCCTGTCAGCTTTCTCTACTATAAAGTTTTCTGATGTCTTCTTTCAAAGACTGAAAACCAATGACCTTGTGCTTACCTTTTATTTTGCACATGAAAAAATAAGATTCAGATAAGGCTTCAAATAAGTCATGTTCACAGTCACACTGTGTATTAATATTAGTGGGACTAGAATCCCAAAAGAAGAAAAATTGTAAAGGAGAGATTGGCTACTGGGTCTTTAAGGTCCTTCCCTAGTCTAAATTTCAATCATGTTGTAAGCTATTTACCCTTCTTTTATTCATATTGATAAAAACATATCAGAGACTCATTTGAAAGAAATGAGAACTCACTATGCTACAGGTACTATTCCTATAAAATTTGCCCAGAAATGCAACAAAAGTATATGGTAAAAGCAGATAAGATGTGTTCTTGGACCATTCAATGTTGGCAGATGTTTCAAGCTGAACACTTGTTTAGCGCAGAGTAACAGTAAAATGCCAACTAGAGGACGAGCCAAAATCAGGTAAGCAGGAATCCCCTGGTGGCACAATGGTTAAAAATCCGCCTGCCAACGCAGGGGATTGGGCTCAAGGCCTGGTCCGGGAAGATCCCACATGCCATGGAGCAACTAAGCCCGTGCGCTACAACTACTGAGCCTGTGCTCTAGAGCCCGTGAGCCACAACTACTGAAGCCCACATGCCACAACTACTGAAGCCCACGCACCTAGAGCCCGTGCTCCACAACGAAGAGTAGCCCCGGCTCGCCACAACTAGAGAAAGCCTGTGCGTAGCAACAACGACCCAATGCAGCCAAAAATAAATAAATTAAATAAATATTTTTTTTAAAAAATCAGGCGAACAGAAATGGCTGGAAATTAAAGTGGGGCAGTGATGAAGGTGCAGCACACACAGAGAAGGGCCCTCCCCCAGCCAAGATTCCACTACACAACACAGTAAAACAGATGTGGAGGACCTGGGATGTTTCAAAAGAGCGAAGTGGAGAACAAAGAAGTACCTTGCGTTTGTATACAGTTCTAGAGTTTTCGACAGACTTTCAGACTACTTTTCTCATCTAGCATCACAACACGTGCTGTCGAATCTGAAGATGAGAGAAATAACGTTCAGAGAGGTGAAATGACTAGCTTTGGACACCACAGATAACGGGGCGAGGCTGGTACGTGTCCCTAGAGCCCTGGGTCTACTACACTGTCCACGGCACACATGGGTAAGTTAAACTGTTATGGGTGAGTTAAACTAATAGTTAAACTATTAGTTTAACTATTATAAATAGTTAAACTATTAAGGTTCATTTTAATGCTCAGTTCCTCCTTTTTGCTTCTTTTCGATTCTAAAATATTTTTAAAACAATTTTTAAATAATTATATATTAGCATCTTCCCAGCAATTTTAATTTATCCTATGACAGCTTCTCCAGGACTGTTTTGGAGGAGGGCTGTCTACAAACAGGAGAAAGCCCACACGCCCTCTGGCTACCAGGAAGGCAAAGGAAATGACCCCTCTTCATGCACCCTATGAATACAGCACGTTGTCTTCAACCTCTAAAGAGGAAAGCTGCGGTGTAAATCTAACTTGTTTTATAATCACTAAGAAACAATGTTTATAAAACTCAAAAGGTCATTTAATCAGGCTAAGATTGTTTAGCCTAGAAGACTGGAGAGGCGCTTCATATAGATCAAATGCTACACAGGAAATGAGTTAGCTCCACTAGCACAAGAAAGAGAGAGAGGTTTTAGATGATCATAAACGACTTGTGTTTCAGTAGTAAGGAAATAATCCAAGGAAAAAAAGTACGTGAACACTTTTCTCTAGAATTATTTGGAACTCATTCTGTCTAAAGGCAAAGACTCTGGATTCAAAACTCAAACAACCTCCAGCAAATTAAAGTCAGTCCCACCATCAGCCCGAGTGACCACTGAGCTCTCGTCCCCATGGCTGCTATCCCCAAGGTGGACCTCCCGGACTCTCTGCCCAGCCTCAGCACGGGCGACAGCACAGAGGGATGGGCAGCTCTCCGCTCACACTAATCAGTCCAGAAAAGATAACGGGAAGAGCAGACCCCAAGTGGGTTTCACAGATTCAGCGCGACTCAGAACCTACAGGAGCATCTGACTCCACCACCTCCTCTTATCAATGAGCCTCTGGGCCCTGCACCCGGTCTGGGTTGACGCAGCAGGTCCAGGGCTATTAGTAGGCGTGGGATGCAGGCTCAGTTCTTACTCTGCTTTGTCCCATGTGGCAAACCCAAGCATTATTTTACATCTAAGTCGAGGATCACAGAATACCTCTAAAGGGACTTGCCAAAACACAAGCCTCTCAGATAACAGCACTCATAATTTACACAATCAAAAGAAACACCAACTAGCTAGTGACTGCCTACCGCATACCTGTGAGGGTACACAGAAGCATTCAGACGTGCTGATGGATGTGTGAGCACTCACAGCGCGAGACCAGGGCCCGGACCACCAAGCCAACAGTAACTGTTTGGTTTTCTTTCAGTTTTCCTCATCCTTGGGGGTAACAAGATGCATATTCAGTGGACTAATTTCCTGCATGGCTAACATCCTGACCTACAGAGCAGGGAGGCTCTCACAAGCCTACATGGTGTGACTGTCAGAGCATCTGGATTTAGAACTCAGTTACGGTCTCCCAGTAACTCTCAGTTACTAACAGTCAACTTCCTCAGAGAAAAGGTGGCTTCCATTTACAAGGGAAGCTGAGTCACTGGCTTCATCTCACTGCGGGATGTAAATAACTGGTAACAACTCCCAAGAGCAGAGGCTTTATCCACTGGCCGCCTGACAGGAAGAGAAGCGAAGGGGGAAAGATTCCCTTGGCGGGGGAGATGGGGAGGGCTGAGGGCCCTGAGACCCAGAGTCACCACTCTGCTCAGGGCCACTCTGGTGAAAACCATACCAACAGCAGGGAGATGAGCAGAAGCCTGGCTCAGGCGAGTCAGTCTCCCGGCTTTACCCAAAGGTTTAAATAAAATGAGAATTAAAAAATAAACCCTCATGATTCATTTTGTTAGAACGAACTGTTACCATGGGTCAAAAGAAGCTGTCAGGGCTTCCCTGGTGGCACAGTGGTTGGGAGTCCGTCTGCTGATGCAGGGGACGCAGGTTCGTGCCCCGGTCCGGGAAGATCCCACATGCCGCGGAGCGGCTGGGCCCGTGAGCCATGGCCGCTGAGCCTGCGCGTCCGGAGCCTGTGCTCCGCAACGGGAGAGGCCACAACAGTGAGAGGCCCGAGTACGGCCAAAAAAAAAAAAAAAGAAAGAAAAAGAGGCTGTCAAAACAGACAGCACTCAGGAAACTCACCGCAAAGCCATGATGTGCTTTGAACTAAAAACAGGTTGAGCAGAAAGGCCAGGCCACCACTGGGTCTGTGTTCCCCGCTCTCGAGAGGCTCCTGTCTTGCCTCCTGGACCCAAATCATCACCAGCTGTTAGCAGCTCTTTGAATGACAATAACAGGTCATCAGAGAGCCAAGCTAATTTATGACCATAAAAAAGTGTTAAAAATTCATTTTTAACAATTCCTAAGTTGTCAGATTGACTAAAATCATAGCCAAAAAAAAAAAAGAGAGAGAGAGAGAGAGAGAGAAACCTCTAATGAGGTCTTTTAGAATGAGCATCTGGCCTGGTCAAGCTATAGTTCATGGTTCTTGGGCTCACAGCACCCAGGGGAATCAAACGGCCAGGAGACCTACTTGTGTCTACACTGCAAAAAGGGATTTATCAGCCAGGCAGGCTGGGCACTGGGCAGCATCATGCTGTTCCTGGGATTTTGCCCCTGGAGCTGTGAATGAAAAACGCTCTGAAGCAAAGAAAAGCAGGTGGAAATCACAGTGGAAAAAAAATTGATTTGTTTTTCTGATTCTTTGGTTCCTTCTCTTTGAGTATCCCTCCACTTCCCAATTCCCAAAAACAAACAAAAATAACTGCACTAGAACACCGCCAAAAATTATTCCCAGTGAGGAAAAAAAAAGTATTACGGACTTGAATTAAACTTCAGGGACTTAAAACTGCCTCATTCTCCTAGAAAAATGAAACTTGCAAACTCTCACAAAACATAAGATACCGCAGTGTTTTGGAAACAGTGTTGCTCCTGCTAAGAATTCTGAGATTTTTTAAGCACCTGATCCTGTAGAAGTTGATAGGATGGATGGCTGCTAACAGCCATGAGTATTCAGTAGGGAAGGTAACACGTTTTAAGCAGGTGTGAAATAGGCTCATCCCCTTCCACCAGATAAATGTTTGTGTTGGGCCACAGCTTCCGGCAGCCTCGGATTGGCTGCTTAACTCCAACAGCTCGGGGTAACGTGCTTGAGTGAAACACCGCCCGGAGGCCTTGGAGGCTGTAACTGAACCTCAGAGCTGTCCGGTAGAGCCGACAGGCAGCCTGGCCACTTGGGGAAAAAACCAGAGGGGTCCTGACATCACTCACAGCCCGCTCACCAGGCGCTCAAGCGCCGGTGTTACTGTCGAACCCGCCGCAAGCCCACGCTTCCAGGGCCACAGCCGAGCTGACCCTGACGCCCAGCGCCAGCACAGTGCCTCGCTGGCAACAGGGGAGAGAGGGAAGAGAGCTGGTTTTGCTTGAGTTTCTGCTGTTTCTTCAGTCACCTCTGCCACCAAGGACAAGACGGGTAATCCTTCTGTTTCCTCCCCTGTGAAATGAGGATTGTCACCTGGCAAGGGTGCTAAAATGAAAATAAAATTCAGAAGGAAATGTCTATGGAGGAACTGTGGAATCCGTGCGTGTTTTTAAATTATTGTTACAGCAGATGGTTCAATATATGTTTTATATACTTAAGGCTCAATAAAAGCCGACAGCACTTAATGGGATTTTTTAAGTACTCAGGACCTTGACTGCAGGGAAGGGCACAGAGAGGCTGAAAGGGAAGGTCGGCTCTGCCCTCGGAGATTGCTCTCTGGGGTGAACTGTCACCTCAAGAGCAAATAACAAAAGGGAAATCAAATACCAAAAAATCAAATAACAAAAAGGAAAAGAGAAGCAGGGGGTTTAGACCACACCCTAAACCGAACAGACACGCATGTCAGACTTATGTGTGACCCCCAGCAGGTTTATTTCTGGTCAGTAGGTGGCGACCTGGGGCTCAAGTGGCTGGGAGCAAACACCACCTTCATGTTTAAATACCTGGGGGTCTACTTTTTAAACCTCTTTTCTTGAAAACAAAAAAATCTCTGATCATCTTACTGGCATTTATAGATGGTGAGTTTTCTCTTAAGTTACCAAGAAGAGTAGAAAATCAAAAGGTACACATTCTCCCAAAATTCAATGGAAATTCTATTTCCCTCACATTCAATGGAAATTGTTGTTGAAAGATTTTGACTGTGGGACACTGACAATTGTAATTCAACTTTAAAATTGAAACCCAAAATGTCATAACGCAGGGTGGGTCCGAGGAAGCCCGTCTTCCTGGATCTTTCCTCCCAAGCCAGAGATGAAAAACAGCATGAAAGGTCGCGTCACACAAAGAACTCTCTACCCTCTTGGAGCCTGAAAGCGACCGACCCTCCCCTGACCCAGCCTCGCTGGTCCCCAGATGCCATCCTTCCCGGCTCCTGGTAGCTCTACTTCCTGGGGTCCAAAAAGATGCCTGTGCTCACCTCTTCCAAAGGAAACCTTAGAGATGTTCTTTCAGATCTCTTTTCCCTTCAAGGCTCCCCTTGGGGTTGGTTTAATCTAATTTTAATCACGTATAAATGCTAACAGAAGTCAGCTATTGAGATGTGATGGGTGATCCCCTGCCCACAGGACTGGGGAGTCGGGGCTCATCTACCTCCGTCCAAGCTACCAGGGACGCCTTCAGCCTCTCCCATGGCCAACACTCCTCTACTTTCTTCAAGGGGAACAATCGCAGGTCCTCACACATAGAGCCCACAGAAGAAGAGAGGGGAGACAGCCACACAGTGTTAGATAATCCTTACCACCAGCTAATCTCACGGGACACGACTATCTCACAGGACTGTGATCACCAGACTTCAAAGAACAGAGGGCTGCAGGTGCTTTGGAGGACTAAACTACGTCCAAAGAGCATACAGGTTATTGACAGAGATCTGAGCCACAGTTCAAGGCCCTGAGATGGAAAGACACACCCTGGAGTGAGTTCTGGCCAACGTTACAAGCTCAGTAATGTAGGAAATCACCCTGTGACCTTGGGAAGGATGCTCACCCTCTCTATGCCTCAGTTTCCTCATCTGTAAAATAGCCAACTTATGTAATAAAAAGACAAACGGTTAACATGTCCATTTTTACAGTTTGCAACGCACTGTGTCATTTAATACTGTAATATATCATTTTCCTAATCCTCATGGGTAATATGCTACACCAAAAAGCCCTTTGTAAACCGCTTTTAAAACTACAAATCTAAACAACTGTGATTATAAATAAATAGCTATGGAAAAATTTAGGAAAGGAATTTCTAATTTGGTGGTGTTATTATTATGGGGTTTTATGGGGGGGCAGGAAATAAGACCTTTTCTCTATCAAATGTTCTATGCATATTTTAACTATATTTCAGGAGACAAATTTGACTAGCTGTTTATAATTGATCTTACATGTATCCTCACCCATGGCTGAATTATTACAAAATATATACATTTCTATTTCTTCAGCATCTACATGACACACCTTTTATATTTGTGTTGTGCCTTAAGGGAAACTTTTTCTTAAAAGACATTCGTGAATTGTCTTCCTGAAATAGAAACCATCAGTGTTAGCAGCTGATACTTTTTTCTCTGAATATAAACAAGAGCCCTCAGGACTGGAACACTCAGCTACAACTAGACCCTGAGAACTGATGTTTGCAACAAAGGTTAGCCCACTGGAGATTATAACACACTCAACAATGATGTGCCAAACCACACAGCCTGTGCTGGAAGGCCACCCACCTCTCCTTGGTCCAGCCAGGGACAGCCTTACTGTGGCCTGGCCTGGGAGTCCAGACCAAGATCAAGAAAGCCCACAGATCACCATGGACCAGATAAGCTCCCCTAGTCAGGCTTCAGGGTCCAGTCCTTCTCTGTTGAACTCTTAACTCAGGGCGGTTCAGTGGCCAAGCTGGAGACCAAGACTTATGGACCCAGTTCACACTGATTCCCAAGGGTCATTCCAAGTTTTCTACCACCATCTTGTCCTCCCAAACATTTCCCATAACAAAAATGACCCAGCTTCACCTTGGAATGTAAAGAGCTACAAAGAGAATCACACCCATCCTAACAACAAGAAAAAGCCAGATAATCTAGAAAATTATAACCTTCCTGAACTCATCAGAGAGTTGGGATCATAGGGCAACCAACTAGCCTGGAATCTAAGGGCAGACAGACTCCTCCAAGAAGAGGCAGGGCAGAGCGCTAGCTTCCCTGGGGCAGAGCACGGGAGGAAAAGACCGCCAACCAAAGGTGTAAGAGGATTTCAGCCAAAAGTTTTGGTGAGTGTAGGCGAGTGTGAGAGCATACCACCAAGGCTCCTTAGATAAATGGCTGATTCCATGGCAGAGAAAGTGCACGATGAGCCTGGAGAAACTTGTAGTAATAGAAACAAAGGAAGTTCTTAAAATAACAAAACATTTCAAAGGGACATGCCAAAGGAACACAGGAGCCAAGATGAAAGAACACCAATGACCAAAACAGGAACAACTGCCAACAGACACATGAAAAGATGCTCAACATCACTCATCATCACGGAAATGCAAATCAAAATCACAGTGAGATCTCGCCTCACACCTGTCAGAATGGCCATCATCAAAAAGACAACAAATAACAAGTGTTGGTGAGGATGTGGAGAAAAGGAAGCCCTCGTGCACTGTTGGTGGGAGTGTTAATTGATGCAGTACAGAGGTTTCTCAAAAAACTAAAAACAGAACTACCATATGACCCAGCAATTCCACTCCTGGGTATATATCTGAAAAAAAACAAAAACTCTAATTTGAAAAGACACATGCACCCCAATGTTCACAGCAGCATTATTTACAATTGCCAAGGTATGGAAACAACCTAAATGTCCATCAACAGATGAATGGATAAAGAAGATGTGCACACACACACACACACACACACACACACACACACTGGAACACTACTCAGACATAAAAAAGAATGAAACTTTGCCATTTGCAGCAACAGTCTTTTCAACAAATGGTGCAGGAACAGCTAGACATCCACATGCAAAACCAAAAAATGAACCTCACTCCACACACTGAACTACATATAAAAATCCACTCAAAATGGGTCCTGGACATCAATGGGAACCATAAAACCATCAAGTTTCTAGAATAAAACATAGGGGAAAATCTTTAAGACTTTGAATTAGGCACAGAACTCTTAGCTATGACATGAAAAGCACAATTTAGAAAAGAAAAATCAGTAAATTGGACTTCATCAAAATTAAAACTTCTGCTTTTCAAAATACAATGTTAAGAGAATGAAAAGACGAGCCACAGTAGGAAAAAAAAATTTGCAAAACACATATCTGGTAAATCATTTGTATCTAGAGTACATAAAGAACTCACTCTCAACACTCAATGAAAAAAAAGCAAACAACCCAATAATAAAAATGGAGGCAAAAGATCTGAATAGACATGGCCAGAAGAAGATATGTGGGTGGCAAATAAGCACATGAAAAGATGCTCAACACTGCTAGCCATCAGGGAAATGCAAGATAAAATCACAAACGAAATACAAGTATAAAATGACTAAAATTGTTTTTCTAATTGAAAATACAAACTCCAGGTGAAGCCACAGATCACCTGAAACTCTCATTCACTGCAGGTAGGACTGCAAAATTGTACTGCTGCTTGGGGAAAGTCTGCCGGTTTCCTACACAGGGAAATATGCATTTACCGTGTTTCCCAACAATCCCACCCCTAGGTACTTACCTAATCTGAACATAAATGTTCATAGAAGATTTTTTCCAAAATTGCCAAACACTGGAAACAACCCAAATGCCCTTCAACTGTTAGGTGGATAAACAAATGCTGGCCGTCCATAAAATGGAAACCACTCAGCAATTAAAAGGGATGACTGGGTGGGACATACAAGGGGGATGAAACCCATACATATCACGGTAAATAAAAGAAGATAGCTTCCAAAGCATACATACTATACAAGTCCAGTTATGTGACACTCTGGAAAAGGCAACACCTTAGAACAGAAAACAGATCAGTCTCTGCCAGGTCATGGGGGGAGAACGGGGAGGTGGCTGACCTCAGAGGAATGATGAGCACCTGGAAATGTACGGGGACGTCGGAAGTGAGAGAGTTTCAGAAGGTCTGAGAGCCAAAGCCTGCCCAGCTCTCTCACTCACCACGAACTGCATATTTGTATATGTTTGCCAAAACTCCTCAAGTTCCAGTGCATGTAAGTTATACCCCAGTAACGCTGTTAAAAACAAATTAGCTTTTGAAGAAAACATCCCAAGACTAGACACTCGGGAGCCAGCCCACTCAACAGTTTCTGGCTTTGGTCAGCCGAGCCTCTGAGCAGCTGCACCGCCAGTTTTCTTTACAGCATGAGAAAGAGAAGACAGCCCCCAAAGTCGCTTCATCTGGGATGTGTCATGCTCCGAGCATCACTCAGCCAGAAAAGAGCTAAAAGCAAAAAAAAAACAAAAACAAAAGAGGTGTCCCAAATCCACGTGGTGACGTTTACACTCTCTGTCGGCAGGAAAGCCTTCAGGGTCTCGCCTGGAGCCCAGGAGCACGGTTCCAGAAAGCGGAGCTCCGGGCTCTCCCTGCCACCGAGCAGAAGCCACGTGTCAGAAAGGTCCGAGGGAAGCTGCTAGGTGCACACGGAGAGCAAAATGAGCAGAGTAAACAGGAGAACTCGAGAAGTGGGCAAGCAGAAGCCACTGTGCAGGGACAGAAGCCTGCGGACTCGGTCATCTCGGAGAACGCCAAGCGGCACAGCACGGAGACTTTCCGTGTGCAAAGTGATGGCCATGCATCAGGAGATGGGTTTTAAAAGTGAAGAAAGCATGGCTTACCAGGAGAGGCATCGCATGTGTGGAAAATCACTCTTACGAAGCTCATCACTGCTTTAAAATGAGAGGTAGATGGGGTATGGCTGTATTTGCCTTTTACCGAACTGTTCTCAAAACGGCTCCGTTTGGCCTGCGGCATCACTGAAAGCGTGTGGTAAGCAATCTATGCATCTTTACCGCCATCTCTAAGATTAAACACTAAAAAGCTATTTGCAGAAGCCTCATCACTTCCTTTAAAATGTCATAAAATACTTTCTAAAACATTTCACAGAAGCACTGGGCTGAAAACACAGACATGAGATGACACAGTCTTTCTGTGCCATTTTCCAGGGATCCCTGGCCGCTGAGACAAGGCAGCACTCATGAAGCTCCTCTTTTGACTTTGCTCCCACAACCACTGAAGAAACAGATTCCCCAAAATGCCCACCTCAGGCCCAGGACTAAGAATGGAGATAACAGAGATATTGGGGTTTTCTTCACAACCATTCTTATTAATGCCCTGATACCTCCTCCACCAGGAGGGATTTGACTCATCCCAGCTCATACCCAGAAAAACCTGGGTCAACCCTGCCACAGCACGCAAGTGGCACCTCTCCAGGGCTCACCCTGGATTACTCTGATTCTATTTACGCCGCTCCTGGGCTAACCTGCCCACCCAGAATGCCTTCAGAGAGCAAGCAGGAAGAATAAAAGGTGTATTACCTGTAATCCGCTCTGTACATGATTTCTTGGGGTTGGAGGTAAGGACAGTTCGCTTAGGTGGAGTTATTTGGGATTTCCTTGATTTTCAGTTATCCACATTGTTGAAAAGGGGAAAAAGTACAGATTAACTCCTAAACATGTTGGTGGGTATATTCATCTCTACTTTAGTTTATATTCCCAACTTTTAAAAAACAATCTAGTCTTGTCAAAATAGACCTAGAAAGGAAATGTCACTGATGATTCAATAGAAGGTAGACTTTTCCTCAACTACATTACAATTCTCTAAGAGACCAGAATGAGGGCAAAAGGGAAAATTCCCACTGAAATAAAACTTTCTTCAGTTAAAAATATATCTGCTCCTACTGAGTCCTTCCTTCATGGATTTATCGTCATCCTTAAAGTAGAGCTTTTAAAAATCGGAAATGAGGGGGAAAAGGAAGGAAATAAAATAAGGGGCAACGCCTGAAGCAAAACAGAAAACAGTTCTCAGTACAGAGAACAGACTTGTGGTTGCCAGGGGTGGAGGGGGCTGGGGAAGGGGTGGAGTCAGAGTTCATGATTAGCAGGTGCAAAAACTATTATATACAGGATGGACAAGCAACAGGGTCCTACTGTAGAGCACAGGGAACTATATTCAATACCCTGAGATAAACTATAATGGAAAAGAATATGAAAAAGAATATATAAAAAGATATAATTGGGCTTCCCTGGTGGCGCAGTGGTTAAGAATCTGCCTGCTAATGCAGGGGACACTGGTTCGAGCCCTGGTCTGGGAAGATTCCACATGCCGCGGAGCAACTAGGCCCATGAGCCACAACTACTGAGCCTGTGCGTCTGGAGCCTGTGCTCCGCAACAGGAGAGGCCACAATAGTGAGAGGCCCGCGCACCGCAATGAAGATGTCTTGCCACGACAAGAGATAGCCCTCGCACAGAAACGAAGACCCAACACAGCAAAAATAAATTAATAAAAAACTCCTGCCCCCAACATCAAAAAACAAAAACAAACAAACAAAAGATATAACTGAATCACTTTGCTGTACATCAGAAATTAACACAGCACTGTAAAGCAACTATACTCCAATTAAATTTTTTTTTTTTTTTGCGGTACGTGGGCCTCTCACTGTTGTGGCCTCTCCCATTGTGGAGCACAGCCTCCAGACACGCAGGCCCAGTGGCCATGGCTCACGGGCCCAGCCGCTCCACGGCATGTGGGATCTTCCCAGACCAGGGCACGAACCCATGTCCCCTGCATCGGCAGGTGGACTCCCAACCACTGCGCCACCAGGGAAGCCCTTCAACAAAATTTTTTAAAAATAAAAATAAAAGCAGAATGACAAAACTTAGTTGTGGGGAAAAGAAAGAAAATAGTCCTTCAATATAGGAAGCACAAAGAAAGAATGGGGGAAATACAGTATAGCTCCTTTTTTAAAATAGAGGAAATTCCAGTTGCAGAGACTGAAAACAAAAGAGATTTTAATCCCTGTTTCATTGTCTGTTTCCTGGACATGTCAAATATTAGCCAATCACCAATTACCTATTTAGCACCTACTGTGTGCCCAGGGCTCTACCGCCACTGCTCCAGGGAAATGTAAGACGTGGCCTTTATACTCAAGGAATTTGTGGTTATCCTGAGGGGCTGATTAATAAACTTCCAATGCACACCAAATGAGACGGCACATAACTACATGTACAACTGGTAATACAGGGCAAGTTTTGCAGGATTTCAGAAATGACCAAAGTTCGGAGTGGACAAGGTTGGTTTCACAGAAGCCATAAGACTTACTGGGAGGGGATGATAAGGTTTTTGAACAGAGCAGTGACACAATTCAAGGGGCATAAACAGAGTCAGAAGAACAGTGTGAGGCTAGGAGTTGACCCACGTCCCCCAGGAGAGAGAGACCGAGCAAGGGGCGTGGAAAGGACTTCCTGAAGGACCCGTTGGAAACGGGTGTGAAGCGAAGGAAGAGCAAGGGATGAGACTCTGCCTGGGCAACAGGAAGCGCAAAGGTGCCGTGGACAGAGATGAGGATGAACGTAGGGGTTGGGACGGGACTTGCTGGAGAGGAAGCAGCACATCCAGGTGGAAAGGCAGGGGCTCACAAACACCATGAGCCTCTCCCTGCTCCGGAAGATCTGGAAGAACTGAAGCCACCAGAGATCCCATCACAGACAAGGGACTGGAAACAGAGGTGGGACTCAAATGGGAGTCAACACAATGGAAGTGATTTCCAGAGTCATCAAGGTAAACTCCCTACAAAGTGAGGGGCCAGGAGGAGAACCGGGGGGGAGGACAGGTGACGGCCCTGCCCAAGGGCAGCGCCAGGACGGAGATGTGAGCGAGCTGGTCAGAACCAGGGTCTTCCTGGGGGACAGAGGAGTCTTACGGGTTGACAGGCAGTGTCAAAGGAAACAAAAACAAAAAAAACAACCTCCCAATGATTTCAAGGATAGAGGAGATGAAGAGCTGAGCGGTGAATGTGCGGGTGAGGGTTAGGGGACAGGTCACGCTAGGCTACCAGGGGTCAAGCCGCATCTCCAGGGGCTGATGAGACAGTAGAGGGGAGGGCGTGGAATTAGTGCATATTGGCTACTGGTGTGGGGAACCTGATGTGAAAGGCAATGCGGAGATCTTCACGTGCAGCTATTCACACAGCAAAGGACAGTAAGCATTCTAGGTCAGTAAATGAACGCAGGGGAGGTGACAGGTGGCAGCCACGTGTGCTGGAAGGGCCAGGAACAGTGTTCAAAGGTTGTTTCATCCCCAGAAAGACTGAGATTCATGGAACACTGCTTCACTTGAAAGGACCGACAACAGACAAACTAGCTATTCAGTCATGGGTACCGGGCAGATGCTTTCTTGAACAAAACAAGGATATGACTTCAGTGAAAACAATTCGCAGTGTTTCACAGCTTCCCAGTACTGAAAGTATCTTCTAAAGATATTCCTGGAAATACTACTGCAAATGATCTTTTTTTAAATATTATATAATTAACCGTGTCAATGTTTGCATAACTTACTGAACCAATATTTCCCAAATCACCAATGCATCATCTTGCAAAATCATGCATGAATAAAAATCCATTCAAAGTGCAAGATTATTACAATGGATTTTAATGTAACAAAGGATAAACTGTTCACTGATACGGTTTCTGATTCCAAATTGCAGCTAACCCTTAAGAAATCATCCCTTGTCAAAAAGGAACCCTCCTACACTGTTGGTGGGAATGTAAGTTGGTGCAGCCACTATGGAAAACAGTATGGAGGTTCCTCAAAAAAGTAAAAATAGAGTTGCCCTATGATCCAGCAATCCCACTCCTGGGCACATATCCAGACAAAACTCTAATTCAAAAAGATACATGCACCCCTATGTTCATAGCAGCACTATTCACAACAGCCAAGGCTTGGAAACAACCTAAGTGTCCATTGACAGATGAATGGGTAAAGAAGATGTGGTACACATATACAATGGAATACTACTCAGCCATGAAAAAAGAATGAAATAATGCCATTTGCAGCAACATGGATGGACCTAGACATTATCATACTAAGTGAAGTAAGTCAGAAAGAGAAAGACAAATACCATATTATATCACTTATATGTGGAATCTAAAATATGACACACGTGAACTTATCTACAAAACATAAACAGGGTCACCGACACAGAGAACAGACTGGTGGTTGCCGAGGGGGAGGGGGTTGGGGGAGGGATGGAGTGGGAAGTTGGGGTGAGCAGAGGTAAGCTATTATATATGGAATGGATAAACACCAAGGTCCTACTGTAGAGCACAGAGATCTATATTCAGTATCTTATGATAAATCATAATGGAAAAGAACATTTAAAAAAGAATGTATATATATGTATAACTGAATCACTTTGCTGTGCAGCAGAAATTAACACAACACTGTAAATCAACTATGCTTTAATAAAAGAAAAAAAAGAAATCATCCCTTGTCGAGTTTCGGTGGAGTATCAAAGAGTATCCACACTTATCTGAAAAAAGCTCTTAAAACATTCTTCTCTTTTCCAAGTACATATTCTCCACCTACTTCTATCAAAATATCACATAGCAGCAAAGTGATGCAGAAGCAAATGTGAAATCCAGCTGCCTGGATCTGGCAAAATTGATTTATTGTAGCTAGTTTTAAATGAATAAATGAATGGCTTTAAATTTCTCAGCTTTAATACCTAATACAGTAACTACCGATAGATATCACTCACGTAAGCACAAGCTCTTTGCGATCTGCAGTTATACTGAAGTGTATAAAGGAGTTCTGAGAATAATAAGTTTGAGAACCACACTAAGGTATTTATCAAAATTTGATAGAGTACCATTTAATTCGCCAAGCATATTATAAAAAATAGATGCTTGTGCATTAATTCTAATATCGGTACCCTGAGTCCATTATCACTTTACACATCAAACCTCCAAGACCTAAACTAAACTCAGTCACAACTTCCAAGCTCACCGTTTGCAAGGAGAATTTCTGAACAAGAATTAGGAAAAAGGAGTCACCAGCTTCACCTATGAAGATAGCTTTTTATTACTTTAATTTTCAATCTGATTTTTTATATTTTAATTGCATATTTTTATATATAGCAAGAAAGAAGAGAAACTTTGCATTAAAAATACAGTCCTAACCCCCTTCCCATTTGCTAGCCTCCCCCTCCCCATGCCTGCAGCCTTTCTGCCAGACTCAGGAGAGCAGCAATTCACGAATCGGGTGATAAGTCTGCATCTTACTGCATCTTTCTGTGTCTGAACTTTGCAGAGTCTTTTGCACCTGAATAGATACTGAATGTGGAGTATACCCTCACCGGAGATTTGGAGTTGGTTTAAAATACTTCTGTTGCGATAGGGAAATTACCAAAGATTACAGTATTGAAAGAAGCAAAGAGATGTTTCCATTTCTTCCTCCGTAGTAGGAAAGGATTGGAGAAGAGTCATTGCTCGGAGTGCTTCTGGCACAGCGTTTGAAGATCCCAGAGACCCAATATATTCCACAGACAGAAGGCAGGGTCAGGGAGTCAACGGCTGGTCTAATGCAGGCTTATTTACCAGGTATAGGTGTGTAGACTTTGTGATACATGTTTGGACGGTAGTGACAGAGAATGCTGAATGTCACACAGGCTTCTGACACAGAGGATGGAACTGAAGGATGTTTGGGATCATTTTGCTGCACCCCAAATAAACGCACAGCTTGCTAAAATTCATACACGTTCTGTGCCTACAATATTTACCAATCTGTGAAATGCATTATTGAACGCATTTCAACGCAGGGTGTAAACTGCTTTTCGATATATTACAACTTCAGAAAAGCTTGTCCCTTCCTACTCATTCTATTTACAGCAGAAATGTGAATTTTATTGATAGAACTATTTTTTGCACTGCCATGGATTCCCCCCCTTCAAATATCAACACAGACAAACCCTGAAGATGAATAAATAAGAAACACTCCTTGACTTGAATCACTATCACACGGTCTTGGGGATGGTACCTCCACGCAGTCTCAGCAGCAGACCTCAGCTCTGAGTCCCAAGAACCCTGCTATTTCTTTCTTTTTTTTTTTTTGCGGTACGCGGGCCTCTCACTGCTGTGGCTTCTCCCGTTGCAGAGCACAGGCTCCGGACGCGCAGGCCCAGTGGCCATGGCTCACGGGCCCAGCCGCTCCACAGCACGTGGGATCCTCCCGGACCGGGGCACGAACCCGCGTCCCCTGCATCGGCAGGCGGACTCTCAACCACTGCGCCAGCAGGGAAGCCCAAGGACCCTGCTATTTCTCATTTTAGGTCTCTCTTGGGGAAAAGCTGCCAGGTTCACAGAAGATATGTAGAATCAATAAAAGGGGCCCTGAACAATCTCACTTGTCAGTTCAAAGTGCCCATGGGCCTCGCAGCCCCTTTCCTCTTCACGTATCTGATCTTCTCTCCACTAAACGCCTCATGGGAAAAGATATTTTTTTCCTCCAAAATATGGCTATCAATTTCGGGTAGCTAAGTAATAAATTCGCCTAAAAGTACCTTTCCAGAATGTGGTGCAGGCAGCCAATGAAGGTTTCTCATTAAGCGTTCCCAGAAATGAAAATTTAAAACGTTACTTTTTGTTTCCAAAAATTATATTTATGGCCCTGACTACATTATATAGACCTAAACCTTAGGTTGTTTGGTACCTTACAAAAACATTGTAGATGGGCCACATAATTCTCATAATTAAAAATAATTCATATGTTTTAAAAGTCATAGACAGCATCTCTACAACACACGTGGAAAACCAAGTGAATACGAATAGAACGCTTTCCTTTTGTTACTGCAATGGTTTGTATATTATGTGGTCCTATTTTAATATAAAACCTCCACCTGAGGCCAACAGAAGTGTGATGAGATGCCCACACACGGAGAACAGAAATGGATGATGGTGCCCCATATTCCAGGGCCAGACTCACAGCTAAAAGGACAACGTGCTGCTCTAAGAAGGATCATTTCTCCTTGCTCTGTGCCCTGTTCCTACTACTTGGGCAGAAGTTCCGTAAAGTTCCTCGCTCCCACCCCGTGAAGGTACCTCTACTGACACTTTTAATTAAGAGTCTGCTCACAGCAAAATCTCAGTGCTGTCCTCATCTGGGTCCTAGCAGATGGCCCAAAGTAAGAGTTTTGTTCTTCTGCTTAAAATCAATTTTCTGTAACACATAATACTGTGGACAACTGGTGAATGAGAAAAATAAACTAATAAATGGAAGGCCAAACACAGGCTGGTGTGGAGCAGTGAACCTACCTGAGAATCTGGCTTCATTTTCCCTCCTTCCTTTTTACAGTGCCAAGGTCAACAAACAAATTGGGAGCCCATCTGAGAGAGCGAGCCCAGTGACAGCACATCCTACGAGCGCTGCCTTGATTCTGCCCTCTGCCCAGAGGCAGTGGCTCAGAGGGCAGGGGGTCCGCTGGGAGGGTGGCGGGAAGGGAGCCCAGGCCGCTGCTGGCATAGCGTCAGGGAGAACCAGCCCCACGGACGCTGAAAGGGATTCTGAGTCCCCTGGAAAAGGGGCGCTCGGAGGGCCTCGTGAGTCCTTAGCCTATAACCAGGGGCAAAGGCACCGAAGCTTGTGGTGGTGGAAACCGGCCCACACTTGCTAATCCTTTCCCCCAGCTTAACTGAGGTGTGATTGACAAGTAAAAATTGTATATATTTAGTTTGCACAGCATCATGTTTTCTAAGGATGATTTAATGGATGTATGGATTATGAAATGATTCCCCCACTCGAGGTGATGAATACATCCATCACGTCACACCATCACCTTGTTCTGCGTGGGGTGAGAACACCTCAGAGCTACGCTCTCAGCAAATTCCAAGGATACGACACAGATATTAGCTATAATCGCCATGCTGGGCAGCAGGTCCCCAGAGCACGTTCCTCTTATAACTTGCTGGTATTTTTTCACTTGCTACTTCTCTAGGCCAGACTGCAGCCCCTCATCTCCTTCTTCAGGTCCCTAAACGCCGCTTCTAAAATTGGCATGAATTCAACAAAAGTGTTTGGATGGAGCCCACCGTACGAAAAGTTAGATTTGTTTATTCGTGTCTGTTCTATTATCAAACATCAAGTCAATGCCTTCTGTTTTATTAACGAAGAGTGTTAGACAGAATATATACCTACAGTTGTGTTGAAGATAAAGCACCTCTTCTATTCAACAGTGAATGTTTCTCTTTTTGCTTGACTCCAGATGAATCTCCTATGTATAGAGGAATCCAAGCATTATATTTTTCTGAAGCCATGTAATTCTCTAAAAATTTTGTTTCTTAACATTTAATTCACCATATCCCACTTAGCATTACTGATGACTTACACTTGGCTTTTGAAACTCCAGTGCTGCTCAATATTAACCTTGTCTCTTAGGGAAGCAATAAAACACTTAGCTGTAGTGACAAAGTGGTATAAAGATAATAAAAAGAAAAAAATAGTAAAGATACCGGGCAGGCAATGAATTTCAAAAATCAATTAAAGAATCAATGCCGTTTTCATTTTGTCACAAAAATCCTGAGTGAGAGACAACGTGAGATCAAAAACTCCCTGGCTTTATTGGCATTTCTGACAAAGGTAATTAAATGAAATCCCTCTACTGATTGCCTGATAACAGCAAGAGTAAATCGCTGTTTGGGATTTGGTATGCGTTTTATTTCAGCAAGATGCTTAATGGTGTTTTCATCAGTAGCTGCAGGCAATGGAAAATGCCTCATGTCCTGAGTCCAGCATTTGTTAAGTATGTTAACTCACTTAAATATGATTTATGTCATTTGATAGAAACCATTACTTTGATTATTTTTTAAAAGGTTTCACTGTCTTGGGCTTCCCTGGTGGCGCAGTGGTTGAGAGTCCGCCTGCCGATGCAGGGGACACGGGTTCGTGCCCCGGTCCGGGAAGATCCCACATGCCGCGGAGCAGCTGTGCCCGTGATCCATGGCCGCTGAGCCTGCGCGTCCGGAGCCTGTTGCTCCGCAACGGGAGAGGCCACAACAGTGAGAGGCTCGCGTACCTCCCCAAAAACCCCCCCCAAAAAAAAAAAAGGTTTCACTGTCTTATCATTCATTTTACAGCTAGAAACATATCAGCAAGTCACTTTTCTTATCTGATCTTATCTGGGACGAAGTACACCATTTCCTAGCCTACGCAGCCAACTTGAAGCAGAGGTACACACGATAGGAAGAGCTCTTTTTTTTCAAAACCCCTCATCTTATGAGGTTTTGATTTGAAGTTGAGTCATAATGACAAGAAAACCAAAATGCAAAACAGAACATGACTTTTTTATAAGAAAATAAGCACACAGCATTCATCAATGATAGATAACTCCTGTTCTCTATTGCACCAAAATTACCCATTGTCCTATTTTGTTTTCCAATTTTCTTGTTATTATGACTCCACCCAAAGTCATAATGCTTTGAAATTTCCAATTTTTCAACCACATGAAACACTGAAGACTAAAAGCTATGAGGGGACAAGATCTCCTTCTCACGCCAAATTCTAGTCCTAGGAGGCCCAGATTTGTTCAGTTAAGAATTTTTTGAACAATTCCTGCTCTTTGGCAGAGAAGGAGGGGGAGCGTCTGAGCAGAAGACACGCCCCTACAGAAGGCGCTGCCGCCTCATAGGAAAAATACACAGCAGGCATGCAAGAGAGAGTTGTTGAAAAACTTGAAAGCACACACACAATAACTTGGAGGGTAATCAGAAAAAATGACGTGATTAAAATAGTGTGCATGACTGCCAAAAGAAGAGAGCATTAAGAAATGACCAGAAAAGGGGGGCTTCTCTGCTGGTGCAGTGGTTGAGAGCAGTGGTTGAGAGTCCGCCTGCCGATGCAGGGGACACGGGTTCGTGCCCCGGTCCGGGAGGATCCCACATGCCGCAGAGCGGCTGGGCCCATGAGCCATGGCCGCTGAGCCTGCGCGTCCGGAGCCTGTGCTCCGCAACAGGAGAGGCCACAACAGTGAGAGGCCTGCGTACCGCAAAAAGAAATGACCAGAAAGGGTAATTTAAGATTTTCTTGGAAGAGGTGACTCGAGAACTAATTAGAGACACAGCATTAGGAAAAGAGCAGAAGATCGGGCCGGAAGTGAAAACTTAGAAGTCGCGTTTCTTCAGGAGAAGGATGGGGGGCCGGGCCCCACCCCAGCTCAAAGGAAGTGTGGACTCAGGGAGGAAAGCCACCACCAGCATCCTACTTGAGGCTGAGGCTACGCGCTCACTCACAGCAAGGCCAGCCATCATCTGAAGATACCCTGGCCACTTCTTCTCACCTGGGCACTGCTACTTCTGGTTCAACAGCCCAGCACTATTAAAAGGCATTCTTGGACAAGAAGATTAAACTATGAAGTCCACTGCATGTGCAGAACACAAGCCTTGGCCTTGAAGGATGCCTTACATTAATGCCAGCCTAGGGCAATAACCTACAGACAAAATGACCCTCAGTGCTCCACTGTCAAATCGAACACTGGAGAGCAGATTCTCCATTTATGCTTATGTTCTCAATGTTTCAATTTATAACCATCAAGATTTTAACAGAACAAGTGACACTCGGTATACATCTTTTTAAGTTTACATATGTCCCAAGGAATAAATTTAAACAGAGGTAAGCTCTATTCATGTGTTGCTGGGTACATTTTCTCTCTTGCTTTTCCAGTGGGCTAAATTATAAAGGCTTCAAAGGCAGACACTATCTACTATTTTTCCATCCCATTGACAGCATTTAATACATAATGCTCAACAGGTTTTGAGGTTTGGCCTAATGTTGCCTTCAACATGCATTTGAAGGGACTTCAACTTGATCTAATCATACATAACGTTGTCGTACAACGTGCAAAATGCACCTCTACAAGGTGATAGAACATCTGATCAATCAAAGAATATACACGCTAAAAACCTTATCTAAGAAATGTTTTTTCACTGATAGTACACTTATGAATCAAATTATACTTGATTTTTGAAGCCTTTGAAAAAAAATTTCACTATTATCATTTCATCTTCTTACACACTTTGTACCCAGAACCTATCACTATGGCAACCTGTCTGGATGCCCCCTCAGTCAAGAGTGGTCCACATGTTCTGATTACGTCCTACAACGCAGAATAAAATCAAACCACCAACCTGCACACCAGGCTGTCTGAGAGTCCTTTGTTGACGTTGGGTTTCAGTTATTATCAGCCAATGCAGGATAGACACAGAGTAATTCCACAACTAGTTTCATGACTTAAACTTTAGTTTACATTTTTAAATGTATTACTGGCTAAATTATGCCCACTGTTTACAGTTGACGCTTGGACAACTTGTGGGGTAGGGTTGCCAATCCTCCCGATCCGAGGTTCCACATCCATGGACTCAAACAACCACGGTGGGGTTGTGCAGTAGTGTAATATTTACTATTGAAAAAGCTGCACGTAAGTGGACCCGTGCAGTTCAAGGGTCAACTGTACTCTTCTTTTTTTTTTTTTTTTTTTTGCGGTACGCAGGCCTCTCACTGCTGTGGCCTCTCCCATTGCGGACACAGGCTCCGGACACGCAGGCTCAGCGGCCATGGCTCACGGGCCCAGCCGCTCTGCGGCATGTGGGATCTTCCCGGACCGGGGCACGAACCCGTGTCCCCTGCATCGGCAGGCGGACTCTCAACCGCTGCGCCACCAGGGAAGCCCAACTGTACTCTTCTTAAGGCTCTCAATTTTTCACTACAATCACAAAAATCTAACCAATGAGAAATCAGTAAAAGAGAAATAAAACTGTCTTTTTTAATGCTGGCATGAGATTAAATGGTCAAAACAGATGACACCCAAGAAGGGAAACTAGTAACGTTGCTCTGAAAGAATTCAATGCAAGCGCCTGATTCATAAGTCGGTTTTTTTGGTGTTTCGGTTTTTTTTTTTTAATGTGAATGGCAGCTTTGTTCAAAATGTTTAAATTTATTTCGAATGAATAAAATCAGCATTCCGAGTGGTAAATGTTAAAAATATCCTCAATATTGATTCATGGTGTTTGTTCAAATAAACTTCTGTTATCAGCAAAGTCACGATCCCTTTAATATGCTACATAAAATAATAAAAGGAAAACAGTGTTGAAGAGTACACACAAAAGTGAAATCAGATCCTAAACAGGAATTCCATGTTTTTACTTTTTTCTTGTCTGTATTTGCTAATAATTCTACATGAATATGAATTGTTCACAGTTTGATCATGTATTTTTAGAGTTAAAACATGAGATATCATAGAAGAAAATTCAACTTAAAAAATACAATTAATGCCAACTATATGTGCCTGATGCCGAGAAAAATGAAAATATAAATTCAAACTCCTGCTTCCCAGGACCTGAAACCTCTGCTAGAAACCATGATGAGACTGGAGAATAACAGTAATAATAGTAGCTATAATTAACTCTCAACGCACTGTATATGTCACTTTACGACTTTATACTGACTTCACAAGTTAGAAATTATCCCAGTTTTCCAAAGGAAGAAACTGAGGCTCAGGGAAGAGAAACTGCATTCACAACACGGTTGACATGTGTCCAAAGTCTACACTCTTCATCCACTGTGTTTGGTAAAACATTCCCATTAAAAGAGCAAGTAACACCTACACCAAACAAATGATAAATTTTCCAGAGAATCACTGGACACTAAAAGCCAAGTGGATGTTACTTAAATTTACAGGGACATCACGGGGAACACACACTATGTTTCCAGCACAGGCTGGTCACTGAGAGTGCCTTCCAAAGGATGGAATGCCAGGTAAAATTGCTTACACTGATTTCAACGAGAGTTAAGAGTGGGAACAACCCAGTGTCTACTTTCCAATTGGAAAACATGTACTTTCATTATTTAGCTTAAATATAAATAATATAAACATCGTTTTAAACATAGATATACTTTTCGAGAACTTTCAAATCCATTGTCTCAACTGATTCTTCCGAGGTAAGTAACCCTGTAAATGTGTAAAATAATTGTTGATTGAATGAATGAGGTGCAGAGGTAAAATTACTTAACAAAGGACACCTGCATATGAATAGAGGCGCTAAAACTGGACTTTGTGCTCTTTTATGTGGCTGCATGCACATCTGCATGTTAGAAATATATTCACAAACAGAACTGTAGCTCACGTGTGTGCTCTCTCCCCAGACACTGTCAGGATTCTCCTACGATTCGTTATTTCTAATAACATAAATAAAAAGCATAGCATCGAGAATATTTTATCCATATTAGCTCTAATCCTGGAGCTAATATGGATAAAATATTGATTTGGTTATAAACTATCGCACAACAAACTTGCAGCAGAGGAAACTGAGGCTCTGAAACATTAAGGGGTTTTCCCAAGGTCACACAGGGTGAGTGACAGATGAGCGTACAGCTCTAGGCCCATCTGACGTCAAATCCCAAGTGGCTTCCATAGGCTGGTTTTGATTAGGTAACCTTCCCAAATATTAGTACTTATGGCCCAAGATTTTTTTGTTTGTTTTGTTTTGTTTTATTTTTATGGGGTGGTGAGGAGTCTAAGTGAAATTAGGAATAAATAAATAAAATCTGATGTACTCAGACAAAAATCATTATGACCACTTAATCATTTAACAAGTAACAGAGAGATCTTGACTCTACCTAGGACACAGCTCCTAGAGCGCAACACCACAGAGCCAGATGCGCCTCCACCGGCCACGGGGGGCCAGCTGCCTGGCCAGAGCCCTGCCTTCCCAGGGGGCCATGAGCCTCGTGGTCACGGGGAGCCTGCCCTCCTCCGGTGCCCTCACCCTGGGGACACGTTCCATCCTGAGCCCCATGGCAGGGAGGGTGTGGGTTCCCTGACTTCCTGGACAGCCCAGGTGAGTGTCTCGGGTGCCTGATGGCAGATGACTTGGGGGGCAGTCACCTGATACAGGACCGTAAAGGAGTCTTCCCTGCCCTGTTTATTATCTGCCCTTACAGTGGATCCATCCACCTGCTTGAAGTGCCTTAGCGTTTCTTTTCCTCTGAGTCCGTTTTCTGCCTCTGGGGAACAGAGCGATGGTGTATGATGGAGATGATGTTCTACTTCCAAAAGCACCTGACAAGGTTTTGGAATCCTCTGATTATCTTATAAGGTCTGTCTTCAGAAGAGGAAACAGAAACCTACAGAATCTGTTGATACCAACCTTCCTTTCATTATCTTCATAAAGCCTTTCATCTTCTTTTTCCTATTATTAAAAAAATATATAGTAATCAACTATCTGCAAGAAGGATATTGTCAAATAAATTCCCAACCTTCCCTATCTCCTCTCACCTTCCTGGTTGGGTCAAGTTCTTTCTTACTGTAAATAGCACTCAGGACTTGGGTCTCAAGCCTTGACCCCCATCCTTGCTGCCGTGTCTGCGGTCTCGTGCCTCCTCTTTCCCTTCCATTTCATCGAGCACTGCCCCTTTCCCCTTCTAAACTCTTTGTTTTCTATGTGCGTCTTGCTCCGTATTTTTATACCAAATACAGCGTATTACATCCTCGGTTGCAGCTTGATTTTTTTCAGCTGATATAATATTATGGAGCCCTGACCCTCAGTCCACATGGGTCTACCTTACTGTTTATCCAGCTGCAGTGTTTTCCATTGTGTGGATGGAGCATATATTAATCAACCAACCCCAAAGGGTGAATATCTCATTTGTTTCTAGTTTTTGTTATTTATGAGTACATTTGTGGACTATTCCCAGCCATGGAAATGGTTTAAAAAATATGTGCAGATTTACTTTTAATAGAAAGAGCAAAATCCTCTTCCCAAAAGGCTGCACCAATTTACACTTTGGCCCTGTTGAGAAGCATCACTGCCTTCCTGCATCTTCCCAGCGCTGGACATCGTCAATCTAAGTTTTAAAATAAACTCATTGTTTATATTTGCATTTCTTTAATTAGGAATAACATGGATATATTTTCTTACATCTTTTGGAGATTTGTATTCTTCCCTGTGGATTTCCTATTTGTCTCATTTGCCTTTCTTTTATAGGGTTTTATTAATGGCTTAGGGAGCGCTTTATAAATTAAGAAAATTTAATTTGTGTTGCAAATAGTTTCTTCCATACTTTGATTGTCTTTTGACTTTATGGTATTTTCCAAAGAGAGTTTAACTTGCCTGTAGAGAAAGGTCGAGGCTTTGATTACTTCTTAAGACACAGTCTCTGGCGATTCACTGACTGTTCAGCTGCGGTTTTAGTCCTCTCTACCAGGAATCACTTCGCGGTCCTGGCTTTGCCACAAGCCCACCTCTGGGCCAGAGTTCTTCACGCTGCCCCTGAAGCTGCCGCCACAACTACACGATAGTTACCTCCTGTGCTCAAGGTGCTTGATCAGATTCAAGACCACATACTCCTGCGTGCCAGGCGATGTGAAAGGTGCTCAGAAGACAGTAAAATGAACTCTTCCTTCACGAAACTTAATCCATCACAGGAAACAGCACAAAAGGAGGTAGAAAGTGCCGAGATAATCTCCACAGAAGAAAGACTCAAGCACCCAAAATATTAAAGTCAATCTCTCTCCCTCTTCGCTTCGTGAATACATAAAATTACCCACGAAAGTTTTATATGTATAACCTTTTTGAAGGTAGGAAAAGCTAAAAACCGATTCAAATGTTGATAACCCAGATCTCAGAGTCAGATTAAAAGGCTTAGAGTCCCAGAGGCCGGACCACTCCTGCGCAAACCTTCCTGCAGACGGGAATCCCTGCCAGGCTTGGACAGCCCTAAACACATGGGCCGCAGAATCATCTTCACGGCCCTTTGGAAAGGGACTGAATCTTTTCAAAATTTTTACACATTGTTTTACAAACTTAGCAGGCAGCTTTAATTAAAAAGTGCTGCTTGCTCATAAACTGCCTTACAATCAATGAATCTAAACAAATCAGGCACTAAAAGGACTGGAGAAATTGCAGTCTACCTCAATGCAGACAGTTTTCACCCAATTTAATTAAAAATGTGTGTCAGGAACGCAGTTTGAAATAGGTAAAGGGGAAAAGCACACATGTCATCTTTATAAGTTCACATAAAGTTTCAAATTAGTTAATTGATGTCGGTAACATTCCATTTTTTAAGAAGGAAAACATTATTAAAGTGTCAGATATCGGCAGAGTTGTCCTGACTGTGTGATTAACACATTTAAAGCGCTCTGAGAATGAAGGAATGTCACAGCACGGGTCCACTTCGGTGTTTGATTTTGATCTCACCCAATTCTGTGCCCGTGACATACATAATGACAAAATAAATGCACTTGTCTGAAATTCCCTGGGCCGGGGTGAGTGGGATCTGCTCCTAATACCTGCATCTACATAGCGCCTTTGGTCGGAGGTTGTTTGAAATGCATAAATGGCAGCAGAGTCAGGTCTGGAGGAGGGGAAATGGGGAAACAGTGCTTAATGCTCACAGAGGTTCTGTCTGGGAGATGAAAAAGTTTGGCTGTAGACTGTGGTGATGCTGGTACAACACTGAAAATGTACCTAATGTCCCTGAATGTAATGGCACTATTGAATTTTTTAAAGTACACTTAAAAACAGTCAAAATGGCAAATTTTATGCTGTATATAGCTTACCATTAAAAAATCCTAACAAAATGAAACAGAAACCCTTGTGACCCAACATCAGAAATAAAATATGTATTTTTAAATAATGTTCATAACAATATGCTGTCTTACAGCTTCGCAAGGTCATTACCATCTTACCCCAAGATCATATCCTTCAGTTTAAGCAACTTAGTCACAGGTACCGTGAAGCAAGTCCACAAAATTTATGAAGCACCTACTGCATATAAGACACTGTCCTAAACACCGTAAGGATGTATATCTGCCCCTTAAGGATTTCACGATCTGTCTGGGAGAGGTGGTCAAGCCAGAAGCCACATACCTGAGAAATCGATATATTCAATGTCAAATAAATATCACAGAATCAATTTTTCAAGTGAACAGACAAATGAAATGCCAAATAAAACCACAGTTCGCTGAGAGACACAGATCACTGTGGCCTATCGGCCAGGCAGTGTTAATTGAGTACTGTTTCTTTTTATTCGTATTACTAGCTACTGCCGTGCTTATACAATGCTTGCTCTCTTTCTGAGCCCATAAAGCATGGGCTAGATTTTAGGGCCGACGACCTTCAACTCCACGGGGTGTTTCACACCAGCCAAGTTTTTGTTCAGCTCCTGCTGAAGCAGAGACGGAGTCCTGTGGACCTGACAGAACTGAAACATCCTGGAGAGTCACACACCATGAACCCAGTCCTGAACATCACAGAGCACCTGTCTTGGGAGGGGCAGACCAGGAAGCATGACGCAGGGGATGTCTCCTCTGAGGAATCAGACACGTGGTTCTCTGGGGAGGAAACACAAACTTTGGAATCGTTCAAAACTGGGTTCAAAGCCAAGCACCCTGCCTCCTAACTGCTCGTGCGGCAGATTCCCTCTCAGATCTCTCCACCTCACTGGTCTTGAGTCTATAAAGCGGGGATTGATACCACCTGGAAGAGTGATGTGTGGGTGAGCTGGGACGTGAGTGACAGGGGCCAGCACGTGCCCAGCCCACAGCAAAGGCTCCGTGAAGATGCGTCTGCTCGATCCAGCCCTTCTGCCTGATGTAAGTCATCCGTGTTTGGGCAAGAGAAGGAGGCCCAGTTGCTCCTTATCACCTTCCTTCCCCAAAACCTTAGGTTCTTAACCCAGATATCTGCAAACGAGGCGCTTGGATTTGCCATTATTCCAATGATACTGCTGACATTTGATTCACGCTAAGAAGTTAAGTCTACTGACTGATGTCAGCTGCTAATGCACAAGATGCTCCCAGAGGCCCGAGGAGCTATATTTACAGAACAAGTCAGCAAAGCATAGATGATGAATGTCCACAGCCAGTGTGCACAGATATCCAAGTGACAGTAAAAACTCAGTGCAGGCAAAAGACACCAGTGCCATATGTCCATTAAAACGCGGCATTCGGCTACTCCATGCCTGAGTCATAACAGCACCCTTTCGTCCACGGCCCCGAAGCAAGCAGGTGACCTTTGGCCCCTGACACCCAGTGCCCCGGGACCACCGCCTTCCCACCCGCAGACACGGTCTTACACTCGTCAGCCGCCGTGAGCATCCTTTTGTCCCTCCACATTTGAAAGGCTTCCCTAACCATCCAGACACAGAGAGTGTACCTCTCCCTGAACACTTCCTCCTGGTCAGAAATATTTAAGACTATAAGGAAGGAAAGAGAATCGTTTGAAAGATTATTTCCTCTAACTGTCTGTTTCAGATCATAAACTCCTTTCATGTTGAAAAACCCGAACAAACTTCCTAAGGGCCCAGGTCCTTTCCCACAAACCCCCTTTCCAAGGTGGGCAAGACCCAGGAGCCGACTGGGCTCCCTCTTTTTAAACGCGGAGCCAGGATGCTGCGGGGCACGTCTCAGAGCAGGAGAGGCTCACTTGCAACGCCATCACATCCACAGATTTCTTCATAGTCTGTCATCAGAACAGATTCAATAGCCCAGATTTGTTACATGACCTCCTGCCTGGAGCCAAAAATCTAAAAGCAAGAAACCACCTTGAAAAGAAAATCCAGAGACAGAATTTTAAAAACAAGCTCCCAAAAGTCTGCTTCTTAGCTACATGAATTGTATATTTAAAGTAAATTTTGTCTTGAATGTTTTCACCACACACACACATACACACACACACACACACACACACACACACACACGGCTATGTTAATTAGCTTGATTACGGCGCTTATCTCACAATGGATACATATATCAAATTGTGCACCTTAAAAATATACAAGTTTTAGTTGTGAAATATCCCTCGACTAAAGAATTTAAAGTAAATTTTGTTTTCCCAATACACATATTTTACACAGATTAGTCACGTAATCTCATCACGTACCATGGAAAGACATGCTTCCCGCGTTGACGGCACATGTAAAGCAACTGGACAAACACAAACCACACAGCGCGTTCTGCGCTAGCTCGTGCTGCCATCTATAGAGCGTGTGCTGCACATGTCCGCAGCCCAGACGTGCCGTCTACACAACACTGACTACCCACAAAACCAATGTCCAAGGTATCCGGGACAACGGAGCCTCCCCACGCCTGCTGCCATGGTTCCCCTGTCCTTCCTTCCTCTCCTTCCTCCCCCTCTAAAAATATATCTTGAAAGATGTTGGAAAAAAGAGCTTTTCAGTCTGTGACTGGAAGTATAGTAAAAGGTGGCAAAGACTAGTGTAGAAGCCATGAAAACTACCGTAATTTCTGACACACAAGAGACCTGATGTGAGGTACAGCCTGCAGAAGAGGAACACTCTGGTCCAACCCTGTGCTGATTCGTATCCTGGAATGACTTGTCTCTCTGACCCCTTCTCCATCAAACAAGAGCTCCACCCAACGTGTTAAAAGGATAAAAGGGCGCCTTAGCCTGAAGCCCTCAAGTACAAAATAAAAGTAGAATTCACTCACCTCGTTGCTTTCAAAATTAGGCATGTGACTGTGTGTCTCTTCTTTCACTATCTCGGCTGGTTTCTGGGGAGAAAATGCGCCACGTGTTAGATTTAGTCGCAGTCAACCTGTGTCAAAGTCCTTTAAAGAAGCAAAGAGCGCGTGAAGCCATGTGACTTTCTGACCATTTCTACAGGTAAAGCTGAAAGGTCACCAGTGTTTCCACAGTGGTTACTTCAAGTCCAAGGCTGCGTCTGCTCTGCATTTTTACTTTTGGCTCCTCCAACCAAGGGCCAGCCTGAAACGGAGCGGGACCTATAGTCTTTCCCCATCCGCGTCCTCCAGCTGCCTTGTCTGCAGGAAAACTCTAGCCAAAGAATAACTTTAACCAGAGAAGTGAGAAAATGCAAAGCAAAGGAAAACAAACAGGACAAAATAATAATAGTTCAGTCATTAGCAGAGGCAAGGACCTTTAGTCCCTCCTCAAGGGCTATAGATAATAATCTGAGGCATGTCCTGGGAGCCGTCTTGTAGACACTGAAAACCCCACCAGGTGGGAGAAGTGAACTCCATGATGACCAGACTGTAGCCATGACACAAGCTGCCACAATTCCGAGACTTGGCCTCAAAGAAATGGGAACAAACCGACCTGGAACTGAAGACTAACTGTACTTAAAACAATCAAGATGATGCTGGTCAGAGCACCAATGACCAATTTCAAGACGACCGTCAGAGCCGACTGTGCTGTTCCCGCATGAAGCCCCCTCCCTCCGCCTGTGAAAGCTCTTGCCCCCTGATGATGAGCGGTGCGGGAATCGGCCTTTAGACACGAGCCCAGCCTCCCACCGCCCACCCCCAGTTGCCGGCCTCCAGAATAAAGCAAACTTTCCTTTCCACAAACTTTGCCCTCGAGTACTGGCTTTTGAGCAGCAGACAGCCAGACGCCACTTTTGGTAACGAACCTGTTTAATAAAACTGTTGGAGAAAACTTTGAGACACTATAAATCCCTTTTGTGTAAAACAGAGAGAGTGGTCACTGCAGACACCTGTGTACTTCTCAGCGCACCCCTGGGGACCTGAGCAGCACCCTCTTCCTCTGGGCCCAAGGGGCACCACCACGGCCTCCTGGTCCCGCTGCCCCCGGCCGTGTGCGCACGCCCCCTGTGGATAATCTCCCGGTTGTCATAACTTGCTGGCAAAAGGCAGCAGGCTACCATACTTGGTGTCCTGGAACCTTTCTCCACACCGGGGGAAAATCGTGTGGTCCTGGGGCCAAAATAAAGGTGCCCACGGGGGCTCCTTCAATTATGTGTCTGTGTCAGTGGGAACAGGTGGGCTGGTGAAGGCCCCCCGTTCATCAGTCACCCAGGAGACTCTGAGTCCTGCTGTTTCCTCGACCTCAGAGTCAAAGAAGGCACGTGGCCAAGTCCACGCTGGCTCTTAATGCCTCTGCCTGGAAGTGTCACCCGTCATCGGTGACGGCAGGTCGCGTAGCTACACCTGAGCTAAAGTGGGTGGAGAAGCCAGCTCTTACCGAGTGACCAGAATTGATGTTAGCGACAGGCCCCAAGGACCCGACGGCTCCTGCCAGCTGACCCCTGAACATGCAGCGCTGAGCTCTGCGGCTGTGTAGACAAGTGCGCTCAATACAGTCGATCCCATTAGCCCAGACCTCAGTCACCCAAACCTTCTGAGAACTCAGACCCTGACTACATGAGCGTTCTCTCTATGGTCTACACAGAGAAGGAGCCGTGACGAAGGAAGCTCGCTGGGGCTGATCAAACTGCACTTCAAGAAGTTCAAAGCACTTTCTTTCACAGAATAATTGATGTGATGCGGATCGCTGACTCGTTCACTGATTCAGCAATAGGTAGTAAAGACTTTTCTCACTATTTGCAAAAGTCTCAGGGAAGGAAACGGTCTCCCTCTCCTTCCTGTGGATGTTCACGCGTCTCCATGTACCGCCCGGAGCCTAAGTAATGTCTTAAGGAAACAAGCCCGAGGCCGAAAGTCAACGTGCCGCGGAAGGCAGTGGAGCCCTGGGAAGACGAGCCCTCAGTGACCCCACAAGCTGCTGGGCTGCAACTCTGGAACCTTTGAACCTTTGCCGGGAGCCTCTAGACCTCTAGTACATGCGTGGTAAGTGTCTCCTATTGTTTAAGCCACTTCTCCTTAGGTTTTCTGTTCTTTACAGCTAAAGGCATCCTAATAGTGCTAATTACACTTTTTAATTTATTCATTAATGTGGGAACCCCAAGGACAGATATGAGCTTAGTCTGAGCCACTCTGCAGCTGAAAGTAACAAGCTTTAAAGCTGCGTTATGTTTTTTCTAATTAAACAATTCAGAGATTACACAAATTCAGACAGACTTTCTCCTAATTAGTCCACATTATTTTGGTTTTACTGCAGTTAGTGTCTTATTCTTAGCTTATCTCTGGAGTGAAGTGAACTACGGCAAGTGCAGTGGAGGGTGACCACTCTGGTAGCTGCTGGAGAATCTAAGGAAAAGTCCTCTCTCTTCCTGCCAGACTCTCTGGGACTCCCTGAAAATAAGTGAATTTCAGCAGAGGTCAGACCTGGACTCAGCCCACTGTGATTTCAGTCAAGCCTTCTCATGCATCAACTGCAGACCTGGGGTTTATACACCTGCTTATTGCCTGATGCAAAATGATATCGTAGAGCTACTCTGCTGAAATAGAGCTGAGCATGTGCGGAGAGATGCTGAACTATTTCCCCCAAAAAGGAATCAAAGGTCAGGGTCCCGGCTAAACAGAGACTGCAATTCTGGGCATTTTTCTCTTTTTAAAGTACTTATAAAAATAAATATAGGGGGCTTCCCTGGTGGTGCAGTGGTTAAGAATCCACCTGCCAATGCAGGGGACACGGGTTCGAGCCCTGGTCCGGGAAGATCCCACGTGCCGCGGAGCAACTAAGCCCGCGCGCCACAACTACTGAAGCCTGCGCGCCTAGAGCCCGTGCTCCGCAACAAGAGAAGCCACTGCAATGAGAAGCCTGCGCACCGCAATGAAGAGTAGCCCCCGCTCGGCGCAACTAGAGAAAGCCCGCATACAACAATGGAGACCCAACACAGCCAAAAATAAATTAATTAATTAATTTTAAAATATTAAATATAATCTTAAATCTGGCAGAAGATATTACTTTGTGACAAATGTAGTCCTTAAATCAGACAGAACTTCAACATCAATGTCTTAATATCTGGATGTCACTTTTGTGCATATTACAAGTGCTAACAATCATTTCCTTAACATTGAGGTATAATAACTCAGGACTTTAAAATAGAAGCTGGTGTAAGAAGTCAGCACTCTGGGAGAATCGAGACTGATGAAGCAGACAGTTAACTCAATCACCCTTGTCCTCCACTCAAGCTCGGATAAACAAAGCTTGGAGGGGGCGGTGGATGGCAAGGGGATACATTAACCGCTACTAAAGCCAATGAGAAACGAGGCACTGAAAGGAAATCATAATTTCTTAAAAGTGAAAACTCAAAAGGAGACAGTGCAGCATAGAAGAGGAAAAAGGTGACTAACGCCCATGGACCATAGTCCCTGTCACCATGGTTGACCATCAGTAAAACGCTTTCTGATGTCTTGCCACAGCCAGAGTCCCAATCCCTAGCATTCTCTCCCTTTCACTTTCATTATATTTTCCACAGCTTAGCCTTTCGTCCTGTTCAGGAACCACTTGGTTCAGGACAAACAGGGTTCAGTGGCTTGAGCTTCACCATTCATGATACAGGCACTGAAATCACTCCATTAACTCAGAGCACAGCTTCTCTCACCCGGCACCTCGATCTTGATTCTCTCATGAGCCAAAGATGGATGTCAACAGAATTCTACAAGGGTCTCAATGTCAAGTTTGTTCTCCAGAATAAGCTTTTACGACCAGAGGCCCTGGAACGTAAGCACGCACCTTCCAACATACGCAGGAAAATGAGCGGCTCTTTGAAATCAACTGCAAAGGTGTCAGGTGGTGGAAAACCAAGTGGCTGACGTAGGAGGACAGAAAAGGTGACACGTCTGGTTGGAAGCACATATCGCTCTGTGGGTAAATTAAAGAGAAAACGATCGGGAGGCAGAGCCAGAAGAGTGGGAGCATCTTAGGAATCAGAGCGCAGGTCTAAAGGCAGCATTAACAGCCCTCCTGGACTGTCAGGAAGACCAACACTCTAAACAGCTGATGACTTCTGCTTACCACTGAGCACCCGACACCCCTGCCCCGCGCTCCAACGCAGCTGCCCTGCCCTCTCTGCACAGCTCCAAGGAGTTCCTGACCGACTCAGAAGTCCTGGGGGGAAGCTTCTAGGCACTGGAGTGAAGGAAAGGTTAAGAGGCCACAGTCAGCCTCGCTCACCATCACGAAAAAAGCGGATGTTACACAACAGCACCCGGCAAGAACAAGGGACAGCCCGCCTTCCACACTCACCCGAACCTCAGCTTCAACCTTCACTCAGCAGCGGGAGTGCGGTGTCGCAGGCCGATGCTGCTGCAGGACGGTCTGAGTGGCCTCAACCCTGACCTGCGACCCTGTTATTCACAGGCGTCATCAGCTACCAACAGACTGAACAAACCACACCTGCCCCCTTGGACCCGGAGGGGTCCTCATTCTTGAGGCTCCCTTCGTCCATCTCAGTTTGACTCCAAATTCATAAATTGACTAGTTGGGATGTTATATTTTGTAACATTTTATCCTTCCGGCAACACAGAAGTGGAGAAAGCGCAATGCTACAGCCACCAGCCATTCAGGGAATGATGAGACGCCCACAGCTTAAAGCGAGTCACTCAAAAGCATGAGAAAAGCGCTCCAGGTTATGATAAAAGGCACCACCATAATCCAATCGTTTAATATAAAGGCCAACCGTTCTTCATTATGAACCAGGAAGTCCTAAGGGCATGAAAACAAGTACCCTCCCCTCCTTCCACAAGGAGACCAGTGGCTCCAAGAGCTTAGCACCAGAACACAAATGAAGGCCAACGCCTCTCCGGCGGCTCTCCAGGTGCGCAGCCCCTGCCGTGTGGTGTGGACACCGCTTCCCCCCATCAGACTACACACCAGTCTGGGGAAATCCATCTCACTCCACAGCCTCGAACGCAATGGAACTCAAATATGCGAGCAACGGAAATCTACGTTTACTGTTCCCAAACAGTATGGAAACACTCTGACACACTAGGACTTTACCTCCATTTAAAACTGTGCCAAACACTCTCAGCGTACAGCCCAGAAAACACACAATAATAGATCAATAACAATAATTCATGATGGACGTGGAAGTGTGGATGATAAATTCGGTATAAAAAAGTAACTGCCTAAAATGTCTTAATATTATTACTATAAAATTCTTAAGTATGCCATAAAAATATTTAAACTGTTAGTTTGGGTTTTAAGAGAAGACCAAATCTTTGGGTCATTTTTTTGTCATGTCGAGGAAAAGAATAATATTACTAGTAATTTAGGGAATACAACAGGACATATGAGAAAAGTGTTCAACATGTCAAGAGGAAGTGGAAGGCTACTGCTACATTAAGACAGAGTTATGACATTTTAAAAATATATCACAGGGAAAAAATTGCAGAAGTTAAAAATAAACGACAAGGTTAAAAGTGATTAGTACTGAAAGCGGAGCAGGAAAGCTCGCTGGTTCCTGTGATTCGGGGCAAGCGCAGGGCTGGGACCCACTTTATTTAAGAGGAACAAAAATGGGACTCAAATGCTAATACTGACCTTATACAGAATATAAATTATTTTCTCAAAAGCCTATACTTGGAAAGGGACCTTTAATGCCTCCAGGTAGATACCAGAGGCAAAGTCATGCATTTCGGCACAGACTCCCCTTTGAGGCCCAGGATTGGGGCCCGGAGGCCCTGGAGACCTGCTGGGTGCACTGGGGGGTGGGGGGGGCAGAGCCAGCTGGAACCCAGGCCTCCGACTCGGGCCTGGGGCCCTTTGCTTCTGCTCCTGTCCAGGAGGCACCAGGCCTCAAAGTGAGCCCCTCTCCCCATCACCTCTCCCCTCCAGTCGTCCTGTCCCACGCAGGACTCCACCTCTCTCCTCCAAGAGGCCAGGAGGAGGGACACAGAGAGAGAGGGTCCACGGTGCGCCAGGCCCTGGACTGGGCACTAACACTTCACTTGGTGCCCAGGCTGACCTGCACGGTGACATCATCTCCGCCACATGCACAAGGAGACTGAGGCCTGAGGTCGGGAAGCTAGGAAGGGGCAGATGCATGATTCCCGACCACATGGTCTGATTATACCATCATCCCACCCTTCCTCTGATTCCTAAGAGCCTTCTACGTGCCGGGACCTCTGCTAGGAACAGGGGCTACACAAGTGAGCAGCGCAGACCATGGCCTTCTTGTGGAGCTTACAGCTTAGCGCGGAAAAGGGACAGTAACCAAATTAAGGCTGAAGTGCCGTCACGAACTGTGACGTGTGCTAAGAAGGGTCCTGGTAGCGGAAGAGCCTTGGGGGAAAGATGGGCAGACAAGAAAATGCACGGCATAGGATCTAAAAGATGAGCAGTAGCTAACTGCAGGGGACAAAGAACATTCTAGAGGCCAGGGAGAGCTCTGGGGAGGGGCTGGGGATGAGATGCAGGCTGGGCTGACGGAGCGGCAGTAAGAAGGAGTGGGCACAGTCCTGCGGTGCCCGCCACCCACCTGGCCACAGGCACCTCCACATGCACGTCCGGGGCCCCCGTAACTTCTGGTGCTCCTTGGGTTTCCTTGTTAGGAGTCTGGGCTTCATACACGTCACCATCTGGAGAAAAATAATGCAGGCAGGGTTTTCAAACCGATGTTCGTTATACCTTTTCTGAGCCAAACCAGAGTTACAACTCAGCATCCTCGGAGCTTCCTGTGTCACTGTCAGGCGGCCTGGCCAAGGGACCCCGGGACCCATACATCCCCTCCCCTGCATTTCCCGACCACCCTTGATTTTGCTTCATTCGAGGTGCTGGGTTCAGTGGCCCTCAACACCTGCACTGTCTCCACAAAGGTCCCAGACCCCAGGAGTCACCGTCATCCCTGTGTCCCAACCCCATGGGACTCAGGCCAGAGACAAAATACAGTGAATGTTTGACAAGTGTGCGCTCGGTTCATTCAGTTAGAAATAAACGCAAAGCAACCACGGGACACCAACATCAGATTTTAAGGACACACAGATGCGGTACTTCAAAATATATTCAAGAACCGGGCTTTAACGACACAGGGGTTGAATCTGTACACTGTAAGCCACTCAACTTGGCTGACAGACAAAATCATCTAATTAGCACGACAACTGGATGTATCAATAGTAAATGCTTATAAAATCCCACGGTTCCTGAAAAGTTTATCCTCACCCCGATCAGAAGCAACAGGTGACAGCAGAGGAAAAAGAAGTGGGCTAGCCAGTTCCTTCAACATCCAAAAGGAGACAGATGTGATCACAGCCCATCCCATTCCTCAGTCAAGAGTCCTGGACCTCCCCACCCCTCACAGGGTCCATTCTGGCCCTTCCTGGCCCCGGTTCTGGAAGAACCATCCCCCGAGCCCTGGCCTGGAGGATAAGGGATGGAAGAGGAGAGGAGAGGGCGGGCACCCACTGTGTCCCAGGGGCTCCTCTACCTATGCCTTTGATATTAATACTCATGGCAATCCTCAGACACACCTACGACATCCGTTTTCAGGTAAGGAATGTGCCCAGGTCACAGGCTCACGAGGGCCACAGCTGGAATCTGAGTCCCAGCAGGCCACGCTCTCCCCGGCAGCCCAGGCCACTCCTGGAGGGTATGTTTTCCCAAGAAAGACATTTTACTTGGTGATTAAATTTTCTATTACTGTTAATATCTTACAGAATTTCAGGTAGTATAGTTTCAGTAGGCTCCGTGATGAGCCCCGCGAGGGTGGAGTAGAACAGCGTGGCCTCTGTGCTCACGCATCTGCCTCGCCTGCCAGGACATGAGCTCCGAGGATGAAAGGAACATGCCTGAACACCTGCGTGTCCGGACCAGCGCCTGGTGCACAGCAGGATGACGCATCTGTCATGGGATGGGGAGAGCCAGGAGAGGGGGAGAAGCCAGAGAAAAGCATTAGGGAAACGCCCCACTCTGTAGCCTGAAGCAAACACAGGAAGCTAAGAAACGGGGAGCAAAGAGAAGAAAACCTGAGTCGTTCTGTGTGGTACTGAGAGCCGAGGGAGAAGACAGCTTAAGAGAAATGACTTGCAAACTTGTCAATGCTGCGGAGAAGGCAAGGGAAGCCCTCCTTCCCGCCATCTCCCTCTCTTCTCCACAACCAACCAGGGGACTTAAGTCTTGTAGGTATCCATCACACCTGCAGATGACACAGTCACAGAAAGCACCTCCTTCAGAGCCTGGCCCCCAGTCAGAGCTCATAATAGTAGGAACAGTAGCACTAACTGTAGTAGTAACAGTAGTACTGATAATGGTAGTAACAGTAATACTACTGGTAGTAGCAGTAGTAGTAAGAATAGGAGTAGGACTGAAAGGAGTGTATTTTAAATTATTTCGTTTTAAAATCACTTCTGAAGTTCAATCTTCTAAATGTCTCTCATACTCAAAAAGTAAACCCAAACAGTGGGTTCTGATGGTTTTTATGTTCATGTTTCCCTCAAAAGGTTGATACGTTTGTTGGTTGTTTTCAGTGTCGTTGGTCCTTAAAGGACAATATGCCTTCCCAGAGGTCCACAGAGATGACAGAATTACTTTTTTTTTTTTTTTTTTTTTTTTTTTTTTTGCGGTACGCAGGCCTCTCACTGCTGTGGCCTCTCCCGTTGCGGAGCACAGGCTCCGGACGCGCAGGCTCAGCGGCCATGGCTCAGGGGCCCAGCCGCTCCGCGGCACGTGGGATCTTCCCGGACCGGGGCACGAACCCGTGTCCCCTGCATCGGCAGGCGGACTCTCAACCACTGCGCCACCAGGGAAGCCCCCAGAATTACTTTTAAATCCTGCGTTTATCTTGGAGGGCTTCCTAGTAGGAGAATCCCATCGCCCTCAGCCCTGAAATTTTATTTTTCTACTCCCCCTACCATGGCCCTACATGCCGAACAATTTATTAACAAGTCAGACAGTCACGAGTCGGCTTTTTAAATCAGATTGTTACAAGTCATATCTTTGCAGGATGAAATTGGTCTGGAAAAGCAGATTCGTGAGCCGGCAGCATTTCGAACTGCCGACAGCGACACAGAGCTTCACGCTACCTGCCCCGCTGTGGATGAAAGGTTCTGCCTGTGGTTTCTTCTTTCCTTCTTTGGCGTAAAAAATAGAATCCAGTGCTTTGGGTGGAACGCTGTCGTATTTATGAGTTTCTTTCACCTTGGGATCCTCTTAAGGTACAAACAAAGAATAAAGAGCGTGTTGGGACGGAGGCGTACAGTGAGTCCAATCGGTTATTTTGAGAAGGCCCAGGGAAAGCACACGCTCCTCAAGTGAACAGTGGGATGGGACCCAGGTGCCTCCAAGAGGCCCCCCTTCTCGCACCATCTGGACCAGGCTGTCGCCTCCATTTCTCTTCTGTAAAGTGGCAAAAATACTCCCCTCCCTCCTCCCAGGGGGCAGCAGCTCACCAGGAAGGGAAGCTATTCTCTTCCCAAATGAAGGTGGCCGCGTGGTGCCTGAGAAAGGAGGGTCTGCATTAGAAGGGGGACAGGCAGGTCTGCAGAGGTCGCTGGGGCTTTAGAGATACTCCTTACAGCCTAATAAAAATCGCTTCCATAACAACCACCAAACTATCACTGCTGGAACCACAGAGCAGGATGGAGCGTCTCTGATTAAAAAACTGATGCATGGCAGGTGTGTTTGGGTTACACCTGAGGGGAACTTAGATTTCTAAAGAAATCTATAAACTATAATAACAAAGCATAACTAGATCACAGTGTAAGATGAACTAATTCTTAGCACCATCCCAATTCTATTCCAATTCTATCCCAGATATATCCCATCTTTATATACAAGCCATCTTTTTTAGTTCTCCCTTTTTCCATCTTTACTGAAGTATTTGGAAATGAATACAGGCAAAACTATATAAATAGATATTTCTTGTGAGCTCTCTGTGTCACTTAAGAAAATGTCAAACTAAAAACACCTACCTTGTGCCATTTATATATGGCATTATAGTGTATTATGCAAACTACTAGGGGTTTTTTTTCCTTGTGGAAATTAAAGTGTGAAAATAGTCCTTCAACCACATATATAGGAGCCGAGCAAAATCTTTCTACCTATTTTAGGAGGCTTTCCTGCAAGTTGAAATCATGCTCGTGAACATAGGAAACAAGATCTTTGCAGGACTGGTTTTAGAAACAGAAGATGATATATGGTGCTCGTGCCTTAGAGGCAGCTGGGGGCTGGGATTCGGGAAACCTGCTAGATTCTTCTCGGTGTTACTCACATCTCCTTGTCACAAGCATTTTCCGTATCTTTGGCCTCTAAGATAAAGAGGCCATATATTTATTTTATTATCCCTGAAACAGCACTCAGAGGACAGTGACAAGGAAATATTACCCAGCCTCGTTACGAGGACACAAAAGCAGCGAGGATGCTGTGCAGAGAGCACAGAGCAAACCACACCCATCGCGGTTTGACCACCCCAGGAGCTGTGGAAACAAGAACTCCCGGGGGAGCAGGACGGCAGGTGAAGGCGGGCGTCGCGTCATTAAGCCAGTTTTATTGTTTAAGCTCATACTTTGCCTAACAAGCACATGAAGGGAATGCAAGATTCTAAAACACCTCATTCCTGTGAAATCCAGGGAAATCAGAGTGGCATGGGTTTGGCCTCTTGTCAAGCGTTGGCTCAAACCTCTCCTTCTCGGCGAGAGCCACCCTGACGGCTCCCTCCCTATTTCCCCCCATTTTAAATGTCTCTGAATTAACAAAGAAGGTACCATCCTTCAAGAGTTAGACCTGGCAGGATGCACTAACTCACTGGTTCCCTGGGACACTTTGCAGCAGTTCTCTCTCCCGCCAGTGCTCTGTCCCCCTTTCACAACGGGGCACTTCCCTACCACGGACCTCAGCAATCCATCAGACAAGAGGAATCGTATGCCAACAGGACAACAAAAAAAATACGGAAGCATAAAATACCTTGGACTCCCCTTCTTAAAAAAAAAAAAAAGTTCCCTTCCTTACCCTTCTCCATATTTTCCCCAGCACTTAACTCAATCTACAGATAATTTATTTATACGTTCATTGTTCACCTGTCTCCATGAGGCATTAGACTCTCCATGAGGGCAGGGGTTATGTGTGTGTGTCTGCTTTTCTCATCATGGATCCCAGAGCCTGGGACAGTGCCTGGCACACAGTAGGCACTCAGTAAGTACCTGCTGAATGCATAAGTGAACAGGGCTGCTGTGAATCTGATCACGCCCACCTTTCAAACACTTCAGGGAGTGGTCCCAACTTTATGAGGATGTTCCAAAGCCCTTCAAGCTCTAAGCCTACCTGCCTGCATAGCCCACCCCTCACACCCTTTCACCGCAGGCTTTGCACACCCCACACCTTCCTACAGAGCTCAGCTGCACCTGGAACTCCCCCCCGCCCTGCCTCCTGACCTAAGACTCATCCTTCAAATCCCCGTCCACACCTGACCTCCAGGGCCCCCCTGCCAGGTCCTGTAACACCTCCACACGCAGTTCCAGGACCCAGGCCCACCGTCCGCACATTCCTGGCCCTAAACGAACGGCAGGCTCTCGATATGTACGTGTGTTCAATTAAGCGATCGTAACAGTTGCTCAGTAAATGTCTGCCGATTCAATGCTCTGAGCAGGACGATGCAGACAGAGGAGGAGAAGAACAGCTGAAAATCTGGCATTCTCCAGACAAGGAAAGGTGAGGGGCTGCTAGGAGTAGCTTCCATTCATGTTTGTATTAAACACGTATTTTCTCTAAACTACTTAGGAGGAAGTTGCCTGAATCACGCACATTTACGGCTAAGTCCCTTAGACTGCGTACTGAAGACACATGATCCATTTACACTGTCGGGTGGTTTCCTGACAACAGAGACAGACGCCCCTGCAGAACCACAGGACGGTCACCCCATTCAAGAAATCGGCCTTGACGCAGGCTTTCTAGCTAATCCGCCATCCATACTCCATCTGGTCTCCATGCAACGACATCCTTTGTGGACCTTCCCTCGAGCACAAACTAGTCCAGGGTCACACACCGTGTTTAGCCGTCGCGTCCCCTTCATCCCCTTTTGCCTGGACCCAGTCCTCAGACTTTCTTCGTCTTACGTGACACTGAATTTTTGAAGAACACAGGCCTGTTTTCTTTTGTTTTATAGGAAGAATCTGAGGTTGGCTTGGTGTTTCTGCATAATTAGGTGAAGGTTACGTGTCCCTGACTGGATCCTACACACTCGTGTCCCATCTCAGGTGTCACAGCCGGATCCCAGGACAACTGTCTGCCTGGTTGGTGACGGGGACCACCAGCCTCTCCTCGTCCGTCCAGCCAACGCCACCGGCAGGACAAGCAAACTGACAGCTCTGACCAAACTCCCTGCACTGCCCTTTCATTCCTGCATGAATCTTGACCTGCTCACCTTTGAGAGCAGCTGTAAGTGACTCACATTTAAGTAGATGATCTTAATTATTTAAACGAGCAAACTGTAACATAAGTTGGAAAAAGTATAGAAAGAAAACAAAATATTTACACAAATTCCACTTTAAAACGTGTAAATAAACGCCTGAGAAATACATCAAGACCCTACAAAGTGTAAGACTAGACCCACATACCTAGCAAGTGTGACCACCCACACCCAGCAGAGCGGGACGAGACACACAGGACCTGAAGTGTATGCAGGCCCACACCCAGCGCGTCCCCAGCACAGGTGTGACGGGAACTGGAAAGGGACGTAAGAGCCTGGGTGGAGCTCGGATCCTGGACTTGGCGGTGGGGAAGAAGCAGCCTTGCCCAAAGGCCCGGTGTCTCAGACTTTCTTAGACAATCCCTCCAGCCACCCTGGACCTGGCACACAGTAGGTGCTCAACACTGAGCGCCGTCCCCTCCCTCACTCAGCAGCTCTGCACCTAGCACGTCACCCCACCACGCTGTCCCCAGGCGTCTCGATGACGTGGGACTGATAATACTGCCTCTTTGGGGTGGTCATGAGGTCTGCAGAGCTTCACTCCAGTAAAGGTTTTAGAACCTGGCGGGGCAGACGGAAGCACTCCATGAAATGCTGGAGGTGAATGTGATGGGTGGGCAGGTCTGCGTCCTGAGAGCCGTGGGGAAATGGTGGTGGACCAGTGGGAGGCAAGGAGGGGGTCTCCAGGGAAGGGGCACAGGTCCGGGAGGGGACGGCATGCACACCTCCTCTGCAGGCCCTCCAGGTCTGTTTCCCTCGGGACGAAGCCCAAACTCCCAGCACCGCACCCAGGCACAGGGGCCCCTACCTGCGGGCCCACACGCCTTGCTATTCCCCGACAGGCCAGCGCTTCCAAATCCCTGTGTTTCTCCAGAAGGGCTCCCTCCTCTGGGGTCTGGCAAACTCACCTGCGGATCCTAACTCCAGTGTCATCTTGTCCCTAGAGAGAATCCCGGCCCCGCTCCCAGCCCGCTCTGTCCACAGCTCCACGGCCACAGGCCTGCAGTTTCCACTACGTAACTCTCTCTCTCTCTGCCCGAAAGCTCCCCAAGGACCGAGGCAGGGCGGCCTGCATCTTCACACGCCCGGCACTTGGCACGTGTGGACACTCTGGTGTCTTTTAATTGTCAGAGCCACACGGATTTACAGCCATTCTTGGAAAACAGCAGATAAGCGGGAATCAGAATCTACTGCTTTCCAACACGAGGAAATGAGCGTCACGCCTCCGACCCCTCCTCTCCGTCCTCACATCCCCAGCCCCGCTGACATCATCGTGGGCTCTAGTTACAAAGGCCACAGTACTTCCTTTCAACTTCCTTCATCTTTCTTCCTATTAAAAGTATTTTTGGAAAATATACCTGAGGCACACTGGGTTTATTTCTCTGTGGTGCTTTAAGAAATATTATTTTTCTCCAGAGCCCCCGTCAATCAATCTAGCTGTTTTAATGTCACTGTAACAGGTCATCTGGCTCCGGCACACGAAAGGCAGCCTCCCAAGGTAACCCGGGATGAATCAAACAGCGTCTAATTGATGAACATAACAAGGCAGTTCAGAGTCAATCCATCCTCAGGTAGAAAACAACAGGCCTGCTGGCAGAAGGCACTTCCCCGGCTCCCAAGGGAGCGGCCTGGCTCCAACGCGGGTCAAAGTCTTCCACCAATGAACCAGTCCCTGCTTTGAGAATTATTAACATAGAAGACTTGCTAACACTTAAGCCTGACTGTTGCATCTCCAGGCTGCTGGAAGATGACGACAAACACCGCCTGACTGCTGTGCGATGTGGTGTGGACTTGACATCAACAGCCTGCAAACGTCAGTTCCAAAGTATTTACACCTCACACTGAACTTCACAGTCTCAATCCGGTTACTAAAGCGTGGGTGTCAGACCCCACACGCCCTCAGACTTAGGGTGCCGATGCTTGATCTCAGTTCATTGCTGTCTGCCACCAACAGTTGGGCTTTATAGCCGAAGAGAGGTAGGTGATATTAACATTCTGACTGCGGGTATGATATAAAGACAATGCTTAGTAACTACTTACTGACATTTTACAGAGGCTTGCACCCTAAAATGTTCATTTTAATATACGAATGCAATTTTAAGCACTTATTAAATTAACCTTAACTTCTCTGGAAGGTAACAGATACCCTCTTCGGAAGGTAACTGCACCATAAATGCAGTTGCTATAAAACTGAATTTGATGTAACAAGTAAGTGTAGCTGCATTCAGTTACTTTCATTGGACTCAGAGAGTCATGGCTTCTGTTAATTGGACCATTTAAGGCATTGGCAGCCTCCTAATGACGTGTTTTCCAACATTCAAATACTTGAATCAACCAATAAAGTGAACTGAGCCAATCAAATAAGGCAGACTGCATCCCAAACATGGTTCAAGCATGCTAATCAGTTAAAATGCACCCATATGATTTCTTTGCCATTTTCTTGGAAACGGGCATTTTCATAAGTGTGATTTAAAGTTCTGCTAAATCGAGATTAAATCTTTCATTCTGTGCTCAGTGGAAATCTAGATGTAAGGAGCAAACAGCTTCACTCTTCAATTTTTTTAGAACTCTGTTAGGGTGTCTATATTAGCTTAAATTAGAAATTCATGCCCACTGAGGCAAGTCTGATGACAGAAATCCTGGTTGGGGGTAAACAGGAAGCAAAAGGGGGGAACCAGGTTTCACTGACAGAGACCTTGAGAGCTTCAGCAGAGGCAGGATTCCAACCAAGGAAGTCAGAGTCCAGAACGCTTACTCTTAAGGCCTGGGCTTTCCCTGGGTGGGAGCCACTGGTTTACTAAGAAAAAAAAAAATCTGTTATCATAGTATGTAGATAAGATTCACCCACTGGCATCCAGTTAGATGCAGAGAAAGTTCGTCTTTTTACTCATTAAAGAATCCACAATGATAAGCCCACACAAATACAGGAGCAGGTCTGTCCTCTACTACACATTATACGGGATTCTATTTGACATCAACAACACTTTTCTGGGAGTTCGGGGGGTTCTGAGCACAGGCCACCCATTCTCCTTGCTTGGCCCTGCGGTGAACCTTTCTCTGCTCCAAAAAAACAAAAACAAAAACCTTCCTGCATGAATATCATCTCGCACATCTCCCCTTGCCTCTCATTTGGTGAGTGTGCTAAGCTAGCACACACGGACCAACACCTAAACCCTCCTCCACCTTCCCCGGGGGCCCAGGTCTCTGCTGCTGACGCCACGATCCACCAGTGTTGCCCCGGGGAACCTGGAGTCCTCCCTGACTTTTCCACTTTCTCACACTCCACGGCCATCTAGACGCACCCGTGTTCCTTCCCACTGTTTTCCTTCCCATTTCACCGAATCAAGACGCCAAGAATCGTAAGACACGTGGTCATGACCTGTGTCGCTAATAAAGAAATCAACCTGCCCTTTAAACCATGTCATGGTGCTTCCTTATTACCTAGAAGTTCTTTCTTCTATCTATACTTCCTGAAAAAGGCCTTTTGGAACTACTTAGACATAGATATTTATCAATATCACACCTGTGCAAAAAGGAAGGGGAGACAGTTAACAAATAAATGACTTGCATCCTCCCAAGGTTTTACATCTTGAGTCTGGCTCTTCTGAGCCATTCCCGCCTCAAAGCCACCTGTGCTTTTCCACGGGACAGAAAGAGGGCTCCTCCATTACCCCTGGAATTCTCTTCCGAGCTGCTCTGCACATCTTGAGGCTGGTGCTTTCTTGCCTGGAGCACGGGAGGCAACCCTCTGCACCAATCTCAGCAACAAAACGCAAACAAGCGTGGTGGGCTGCCCCTGGCCGCAAAGCCCCTCCCCCGATGCACAGGCAGTGTGAAAAGTGAATACCCGGCCGCACTTCTCCACCGAGGGACAGCCTATTTCTCCACCCCCACTTGGAGGAAAGTAGAGGTGCCGACCACCAGCACCAGCTTCCAGACGTGGTGATATGGCCTTACACAACCCAGCCCAGCGGATCCTCCAGCTAGATGCAGCTGCATAAGTAACCCAGGGAACTGGCCCAAGCCACCCAGCCAACCCACAGAACCCACAGAACCTAGAGAAATAACAAATCATTGTTGTTTTACAGCCCTAGGTTTGAGGATGGCTCTTTTTTTTTTTAATTTTATTTATTTTTGGTTGCGTTGGGTCTTCATTGTTGCACGCAGGCTTTCTCTAGCTGCGGTGATCAGGGGCTTCTCTTGTTGCGGAGCACAGGCTATAGGCACTCAGGCTCAGTAGTTGTGGCATGCGGGCTCAGTAGCTGTGGCTCCCAGGCTCTACAGCACAGGCTCAGTAGTTGTGGCACACGGGCTTAGTTGCTCCATGGCACGTGGGATCTTCCCGGACCAGGGCTTGAACCCATGTTCCCTGCATCGGCAGGTGGATTTTTTTTTTTTTTTTTGAGGTACGCGGGCCTCTCACTGTCATGGCCTCTCCTGTTGTGGAGCACAGGCTCCGGACGCGCAGGCTCAGCGGCCATGGCTCACGGGCCCAGCCGCTCCGCAGCACATGGGATCTTCCCGGCCCAGGGCATGAACCCGTGTCCCCTGCATCGGCAGGCGGACTCTCAACCACTGCGCCACCAGGAAAGTCCCCAGGATGGCTCTTTACACAGTAACAGGTTACTGAAGCTGATAGCTCCGCTATGTGTGGGTATCTCCCTTTCCTGGGTCCATAAAAGAATTGGCTGTTCTTCTGCAAAAACATATGGAATTGAAGGAGAATATACCCCACTAATAACAAATAACAGCACATCTTTCTGTTTCTATCTTTATGAATTTCCATACGTATATAATAACTTTCATTTCAATCCTAATCACAGCAAAATCCTTTCGAGGACATTTACACAGCAAGTAAGCTCACCATGTGCAGTGTCAGCCATGCACCTCCTCAACTGGAGAGACAGTAACGTGAGCAGCTGTGGCCAAGTTCACCGTGACAACAGATGAACCTGCAGCACAACAGCCAAGATGCCATCGGCCTAAGATGTGCCCGTACTTCAGAGCCTCAAAGATGGGGAAAATGCCTGTCACAGAATCAGTGACACACAGCAGCTCTTGAACCCAATTGTGCCCCACCTGCCCCTCGCTGGGAGCGTTGCAGTGGCCTCAGGACGGGCCTCTCCTCCGCTATTGCTATTCCGGCTCCGTTTTCAGTCCATACATTTTATTCCATCGCTAGCAGTGAGTCTCAAGTGCATATCTGTTCATTTCACTCCCTTGCTGAGGTCAGGATCCCTACGAATACAAGTGTCTCACCTGCCCTTCCAGCCCTCATGACGGTCCCAGCCTGCCTTCCCAGGCTGTCACCTGCATCCCACTTTCCCATCTCAGGTATTGTGGTTTTCCTGACTCTTCGCACAGTGCTGATGGAGAGATACAGGTGCGCCTGAAAGTTGGGCAGTTTAATAGCAGAGGGATTGCTGCCCTACTGGAATTATGCAAGCAGGAGGGGTTGATGCCGGTGGAATCCAGGATGACATGGGGGCTTGGGCTGAGCCAGGGAACAGATTCCATTTTCCCGGTGAGGACTGTTAGAGTCACTTTATCCTGTTCACTGGCACGTCTGCCTTCGCCACTCGCAGAAACTCACGCTCAGCTCATCTCTGTATCTCCAGCACATGAAGGTTTCCTGGACCACCAGACACATCAACAGATGCCTCCATTCAAGTCTGATAGTCTGCAGGTCAAAAGCTCTGTGTGTATTTGTGTTCAGTTCATAGAAGAGTCAGGACAGAGTCTCTGCTTCATACTGTCAGTACATTTAAGAAAACACTTGCAGATTTAGACCGTGTGATCCTGCAGTCCCACTCCTGGGCATATATCCAGACAAAACTCTAATCCAAAAAGATACATTCAGCACTATTCACAACAGCCAAGACAAGGAAGCAAACTAAGTGTCCATTGATAGACAGGTGAATGGATAGAAGATGTGGTACATATATACAATGGAATACTACTCAGCCATAAAAAAGAATGAAATACTGCCATTTGCAGCAACACGGATGGACCTAGAGATTATCATACTAGGCAAAGTAAGTCAGAAAGAGAAAGACAAGTATCGTATGATATTATTTATATGTGGAATCTAAAAAATGATACAATGTATTTACAAAACAGAAATAGGCCCACAGACACAGAAAACAAACTTACGGTTACCAAAGAGGATAGTGAGTGGGCAGCGGAGATAAATTAGGGGTTTGGGATTAACATATACACACTGCTATATACACGATAGGTACACAATAAGGACCTGGTGTGCAGCACAGGGAATTATACTCAATATCCTGTAATAACCTATAACGGAAAATAATCTGAAAAAGAATATACATGTCCACATATGTGTATAACTGAATCACTTTGCTATATACACGAAAGCAACACAACACTGTAAATCAACTATACTTCAATTTTAACAATGTTTTAAAAAACTACTTATTTTTTAAAAGAAAACTCAGCACTCGATCTTACAGAGAGCTGCTACTCTGCCCACCTAACAGCCTTAGAATGGGAAGATGACCAAGGGTCCACGACAGCCCCTCACGTGCTGCAGGGCAATGTCCCCCTCGAGGGGCAGTCCTGGGTTTCCAGGTTGATTTTTAAATTTCCTCCCCCCACTTTCCAAAAGGATATTGAGGTACTTCATGCAGAAAACAGATGAAAGTCTAGTAAGTTAGACGTGGAAAATTGGGAACAAGTAAATAAAGGAACAAATATATTTGTCGTAATATAGTTGCCGTGACTAATCCTAAAATCCAGGCTTCTGCAGCCAAACAAAGGAGCCCGGCCTGTGGAGCAGTTTCCGTTCTCAGCAATGCAGCCCAGTCCTCAAATGGGGCAAGGATTCGTCCAGTGCTCAGTTCTGAGATCCACGAGCCGTACATAAGGGACAACGGACACCGTAAAACCCTTGACAGGTATCTGAACACCAACCTTTGTTAAGTCAATGCCCTCTGTTTTCTTCTAGGGCTTTCCGTTTTCTAGAACAAATGTGCTTGCTGTACCTGCTATATGCTCTTGTCACACTGACTTCATAGGAGAATCTCAGCGATAGATCTAACCTTCCTAAAATAACACATCTTCACACTACAGTTTATGCCATGTTTGTGATCATTCTGTTAAAGGCTCCAAAGTATTAAATATCATCATCAAAACCCATTAATTTTCCAGTGATCCATTTCCAGAAGAGAAAAGGGAATGCAGACAATATCGGAATAAACACGCTCACATTTTAGACCAATTTTAAACTTATAATGAAAAGAAAATTACATCCCTACCTCTAAGGAGCCAAAGTCAAAACCCCACCACCACGAAATGAGGACAGAACACAAGCAGGTAGCGATAAACCCGCACTACAGGTTCAGCAGACGGATTCAATTACCTGTGTGCTCAGAGGCTTCCAAAACCAGGAAAGTATGGGATTTCAAGCTTGTACTCTTCACGCTAAATAAGTCATCATTCAAAATTCGGTGCCCACACTATACATGAAAACACTGGGGAAGGCAGAAAAGAATAACTCTGCGGGACTAGAACCCTGTGCGTTCATGCAGGCGTTTTCCTAAATAAGTCATCATTCAAACTTCGGTGCCCACGTCATACATGAAAACACTGGAGAGGGCAGAAAAGAATAACTCTGCGGGACTAGAACCCTGTGCGTTCATGCGGGCGTTTTCCCTTCCGGGATTGTCTGCCCCCTTCTCTGAATCACACTTCACGACCTGCACCTTTTTGCTGAGCTCCACGTGTGGATCACTCCCCAGCCTACAAACCATCATCCTATGCACGTGACTCATTCATACACAATTTGTGTCATGACGTAAGTCCACGTGTCTGTCCCCACCAGATGGAGCGCACCCCAAGGGCAGGATCATGTCTATCATTTTTGTGTTCTCAGTGATTCTCATTCATTCATCCAACAAACACTTAACACTAAACGCAATCCTTAGAGAAAATCGAAAATAAATAAAATGATCATTGAGCTCAAGAAGCTACCAAAATAACAACAGAATCAATTCAGGAAAACCTTGACACCAAAAGCCAGACAACAAGAGAAAGAGGTATTCTAAGCCAGTCTCACTTATAAAGAGACGTGCAAAAATCCCTAACAACATTTAGCAAAACTTATTCAGAAAAGTATTTTTTTTAGTAGTGAGGCTTTTTAGGTGCAGGCCGGCTGGGTGAGGATTGTGGCCATGAACTCGGTGTGAAGAGGGTCAGGTCAGCTGTGTTATTCCCTGCAGGGACTCTGAGCTCCTTCAGGGCAAGTGCAGACAGAGCGAGGGGCTGGGCTCCAAGACCAGGCTTTCACCAGGCAAATGCAAGGTGTCCCCTAGGGGTAAGGAAGCCAAAGCTCCTTGCAGGAAGGTGATAAATGGTGGGTAAGAAATCTGGGCTGCAACTGGAGGAAAGCAAACCCAAAGGCTGTTTGCCAGATATTGGAAAATAACAGAGAGTGCCTGGAGAGCCTGGAGGCCGGCGAGTTCTGAAGGACGGGCCTAGAAAGCCGGGAAGGACATGGTACACATTCAACAGCTTTGTTGAATGAACGTTCTCGCAGTAGAGCCGCTAAAGTACTGACTCTATAAGCTGGTCTGGGATGTTTTCATCATGTAAACAGGTGATGAGGGCCCTTCGGAGCCGCCAAGGTCTGGTTTCTACCTGTCTTGCTCGGCCTGCGCTCTGTGCTGCAATGTCAGACTGTGCGTGCAGATGAACACAAGCACACCCCTCTGTACCTTCCTCCAGTTGCCACGTCTGCCTGACATCTCCTCCCGGCTCCTGCCAGGCCTTTTGCTCCTACCACTGCCAGAAGACCTGTGTGTCTCTTCATCCCCACGCTCACTGTGCTGCATCGCTAACACCTGGGTGTGCCTCCCAGCCCTGGAGACTCCGAGCTCCAGGGATACACCTGATGCCTTGCTCGGCCCATTCACAGGAGTCAGCCTGTGCTGAGAAGCTCGTTCTACAATGGCGGGGCCAGCCTGTCGTGTGTCCTTTTTTTTTTTAATTAATTTTTATTGGAGTATGGTTGCTTTACAATGTTGTGTTAGCCTCCACTGCACAGCAAAATGAGTCAGCCATACAAAAGACACCAGGGTCGACCACGGCTGTCATCGGCCCTTTTTAACAAGAACTCACTTTTTTCTTTCTTCGCGAATACTTCTCAATGTCTGAGTACTTTCTGAAAAACAAAAGAGAGTCAAGTTTGAAATGTGTGAAGCCCAGCCAGAAACATCTGAACAAAAACGTCGACTGCTGCGTCAGCCTCAGGAGGCACCGACCACGAGGAAGGCGCTTTCTGTCCCCAGAGGACACAAGCCCACATCAACAGCGGCTCCCAGGCTCAGGAGAAAGGGCCCCAAGGAAGTCTGTTCACTTTACTTCCCTGAAATCTTTCTTCTTTTTTTTCTTTAGTATTTTAAAACTTTATTTAAATGATGCAGGGAAGGGGCTAAGAGAGGTAGGTGAGACACTGGCCTTGGGTACAAAATTTAAGGGGACACCAAACAAGCCGGTCATCAAGATCAACACGACTTGAATGCAGCCCTTGAAAAATCAAAATGCAAAAAGCAATGCACGATGAACAAAATATAAAAACTTTAAATGAAAGCAGGATGAGTGTTATCGATCTTTCCTTTTGCCTCAGGCTCCAGTGTAGCTGACACGTGCTTTTGCATTATGAAAACATTTCTCACAGATCAAACCTACAATAAGGTTTAAAAAGTGTGTTTCTTAAGAAAAGGAGAGGTAATCCGGTGTGTGTGACTGTGCTGTGCAAATGGCAAAGACTGTGACAATGGGAAGAGGTTCAAGTGTAGGTGCTGGAAGGCAGGTCTGGGGCCAGTAGGTGGGGGGGGGGAGGTGAAGTGGACCCCAGATGGCCCTTGAACACACCCCCGATGCCTGGGAAGCCATGCTTGTGCCACGAGCGTCTGCCCCTTTGGCCAGACTGGACTGGTCCCCAAGGGCTCCCAACTGGAGCCTCCTGGGTCCTGGTTCTTCCCTGAAACCCTTGAAAATCCAATGGCTCCTCACTTACGGGGGGCGGGAGGCAGGCGGGCGTCTGACCTAAGGCCATGCGTTTACAGGCACCTCTGCCCCAAAGCTTCTATATGATCTTGGGGCGGCGAGGAGGGGAACCCTAACATTTTTAAGTTTTTGACGGTGGATTAATCACGTTTGTGAACACAGTTTCATCACACAGCCCTCACGATGACATGCAGAACAAGCGTTACTGCTCCCCCTGGGCTGGTGAAGAACCCGGGCTCCAAACATGAGGGTTTACTTAATGCCCCACAGCTGATCAGCAGAAGGACTGAGACCAAAATCCGATCCAAAACCCAGTCCATCCTCTTTCTACCCCACCGCAGAGCTCTCGTTCTCCTTCCGTGCCTGACAGCCATGCAGAGCCACGTGCTGTTTCTGATTCTTCACCGACTCCAACCTCTGCCGTGCACGTTTGGAAAGGTCTCCCCAACGTGGGTCTCCAGCAGACCAGCACCTGCTTGGTCTACTTCCCGTGTGGTGACTGGACCTCAGTCTCTTATAGACTCTGCTCACCCCAAGCCCAACCTCTTTGGCGAGGGAGAAAGCTATTTAAGCCACCAGCAGATTCAGGTCAGGGTTCAACACATGAACAGAAGATGGGAAGAAACAAAACACACTGAAAGGCAGAGGAACTCGTGCAGGGAGCAGCAGACACAGAGTAGAGAGAACCGTTCAACTCAGTCCGACAGCCCCACCATATCTCCACCCGCCATGCTGTCAGGACCGTCAGCAACGGACTAAGGTGTCGACAAAGTCAGGAAATATCCACGCTCACCAGGCGCGCGGGCAGGACCCTAACCTAAGCACCTGCCTGCATATCACACTGCTGGGGGGTCACCATCCGTCAACAGGGCGAAGGGAGCCTTAAAGTAGAAAACCTAAGAGCACAGGAGCCAAAACAGGCATAAGGGCCCCCAGACACTGCTCCCCCGGTGGCATCTCAAGTCTCCCAAACGCACCCAGAGCTCCTGCAGGGCACCTCGGGGTGGGGTGAAGGCCTACCACCTGCGAGGCTGAGGCCACCTGCCTGCCCCACAGCGAGATGAAAACTGACACCTCGTTCTCAGCACAGTGACCATAAGAGCACGACAGAGAAGCCCGACGGGGAGGGCTCCTGCAAGCCCTCAAATAGTCCCGACATTAGTGCGGGTGAAACGCACCCCCGGGGGCTACGCTGCCACGGGGCCGAAATCCCCCAGACTGGCTGTCTCAGCAAGACCTGGAGACGGGGAGCAGTGCTCGGTGCCCGCCTTACAAACCGTACCGAAGGGAGACGCAAGGGGGAAGAGATATGGGAACATATGTATGTGTATAACTGATTCACTTTTTTATAAAGCAGAAACTAACACGCCATTGTAAAGCAATTCTACTCCAATAGAGATGTTAAAAAATAAATACATAAAAATAAATAAATAAAATTCAAAAATTAAAAAAAATAAAACAGAAAACAAAACAAAACAAAAACACCGTACCGACGGTCGTGTGAAGGAACACTCGGGCTCGTGTGTACATGTCCGGAAGATGCCCATTCATTGTAAATAATCTGTGAGTAAAGAAAGAAAAAATGAGCCGGAGACTTAAGAGCCATGACATCAGGCTGGGGGCACCCGGTACGTAATGCGACTGGTATGTGCACCACAGGAGAGCTGATGCGCTGAGAGCAAACGTAACCAAAACGGGCTAACGGAGCCCTGTGGCAGCGGCTCTGCCAGGGTTAGGCTCGCTTTCCATTCTTAGATTTTTTAATTAAAGTGTATCTTTAATTATCTACAAGTATTCAGAGGGCCCTGAGAACATTTAAGCTGTTGGTTGGTATTCAATTAATTTTAACTAATAACAGTTAAAATGAATACAAATTGGCTTATATTGTTATAACAATACTTGGAAAACAACCTGGCATTTATTAGCAAATAATATGCCTTTTTGTAAGCACTAAAAGACTAATATTTGTCTATGTTTTATTCTGCACTCTTTTTTGGCATGTATTAATTCATAATTCATTTATTTAAGAAAATGTTCAATTCATTCAATGCTGAGCATCTGTTAGGCACCATCCAATGAGGTAGGCCTTGTGTAAAACATATGAAATAAGAAAGCCACTGCTTTCCCAAAGTCAAGCAGTGTATAAAAGCCTATAGAGGCAAGTATGACCAGAGAAGGGCAAAACGTCGGCGTTCTAAGAGGAGAAAGAGTAAAGGCAACTGTAGGCTTCACTAAGGTGAAATGTACAAGGGTAGGTAGGAGTTCCTCACGTGAAGATGGGATGAAGCCTTTGGGGCAGCAGAAGGGGCCTCTGCAAAAAGCCAGAACACAGGGGACTGACTGTCACCGAAGGGTGAAATGCACCCTTGGGTGAAATGGAACTTGAACGTTGAATCCCAGAGCCTGGAATTCTAGGGGGAGGAGCTTATCATCAATTTAGTCGGAGTGAGTGGGGATTTGCATGGAAGTGTGGGGTAAGCACAGTGTTTTAGCAACAGGCGGCTGGCCATCGTGGGTGGGATGTGATGGAGGAAAAGCACCTCACCTGGGGGAGGAGACGCAGAGCTCTCGCAGGGCGTACGACATGTTCACGAATGACAGCAGTGAGCACAGGAAGGGAGAGGAGAGAAGGATGCAGGGCACCTGGAACAGGTGGGACCCACAGGACTCAAACTTCCCTCCCCTGAGCACCCCCCAACCTCAGCGAGCAGGGAACCACCAGATGGCCGGCTCACGCACAGCGCCGGGCCCCCGCCCTGGAGTTTGTGATTCAGTGAGTCTAACATGAGGCCTGAGCATCTGTTTCTAACAAGGGCAGCTCCTGGACCTGCTGCCTCGGGTCACCCTGTAGGACCAAGATGAAGAACTTCCAGACAGGGGGCAACTGTGAGACGCCCCAGGGAGTGGAACACAGGGCTTCCAGGTGAGAAGCAGGGCTTGGAACTTCCTTCCTCTCCTGTTGTCACCTTGGGACAATCGGTGCCCATCCCTGGAGGGCTCACAGCTGGCACGAGTGTCCCCAGGAGCAAGCCAGGGAGCTGCAGACGCCCTCGGCAGTGAGGGGCCCAGGGAGGCGGCAGGACTGACTGGCTGCGGCCGCGAGGACAGCCTCCCCCCAGAGCTCAGGTGCTGGAGGCTGGACCGCAAGGCGCTGGGGGTGGGGCCTTCCTTGGGAGACTCCACCAGAAGCAGAAGTGCTGGGACACATGGACCAGGCACTTAACACAAACGTGGAAAACGTTACAAAAGAAATAAGGGAAATATGAAATAAAGAAAGAAGCACAAATTCTTGTTTGGAAGATAAAATAGAGGCACTCTCCCAGGAAGCAGCAGGGAATGATAATAGAACATATAGAAGTTAAGAAATAAAATGAGCAGAGGTACCATCAACCAGACAGTAAGAATCCCCAAAATAAGTTCCATTAGGAGCAGAAAGGAAGAAATACGGGTAGAAATAATGAAGATTCATGTCACAGAATGAAAGAGGGAAGACCTCCAACTGGAAGAGTCCACAGATGGTGAAAGAGCAGACAGAAGAGTTCACCAACACTGCCCAACCTGTGCCCGACAAACGCGGATTGAATCAAGCATTGAGGGTGGAAACGGTCGTATCTCAGAGGCTCAGGACTTGGCAGGGACCACTCACCACCCTTTTCTTCCAGCAGGTAGAGAGCTCTGCCAGGTGCACAGAGCCCAGGGCTGCGGGACGTGGGAAATTCAGCCTCTTTCCTCTTCAGTTCCTCCCCGTGCTAACGACTCTTCTTTCCGGAACCGCGTCTGGCCAGCCTCACGGCCAGGCATCACCCATAACACTGCATTTCCCAACCAGGGCTGGACCAGGGTGAGGCGAGAGAAGCACCCGGGGTGCAGATCTGAGGGGTGCCCGCTTTCAGGGGTGCACCAGCATCTCCTCCCAAGCCCAGCACACCCCGACCTCTACTCGTCTGCCGTCCTCAAGGCGAACCTCTTCTGGGCTATTCCTAGACTGCGCTGCACACCTGGGTGTGCTCCTCTCCTACACACTCTGCCCTCCACTGTGATGCTTTTTGATTCTGCCTTCTCTGCGGGGCCACAAGCTCAACAGGGGTGAGCGGACCAGGCTGGGCCTCCCGCGTACAGCGTGGTGCCCACCGTGCAATCAGCACGCAACACACGTCTGCGAAAAGCACATTTTTCTAACACCAAGATCAGCAATAATCTCTCACACAGAGACCCACACACAATCTTAACGGTTTCTCTGGAATATATATATATCCCAGAAAGTTCAAAACTATCCAATAAATCAACCAATTTTAATACCACTGAGAACTTGGCTAAGTCTCTAACGGACACAAGAAAAAGGTACAGTAGAAACCTCCACTGAACCATATTAACATTATCTAAGGAATGATAAATACAGATAGATACAAACGACTTCTCAAACGTATGTTGACTATTAGCTGTCGGTTCCGTTCAAAGATAACATGTACGTTGATAATAAAAAAAAACCTGTAATGTGCCTATTACATCATCCTTTCAAGCTTACTATTGAATATTTGTACTTTCTAAGCATTTCCTTTATTTCCAAGCTCTGTACTTTTTCTAAACTCAGCCACAGAGAACTAATTTAAGCCCAGGGAAGAAAAGAAAGGAGCGTATTGATCTCGTGTCCTATTTTCCCTCTAGATATGCTACTTCCTTACTTGCTTCTCCCTCACAAAGATTTTACCTCTTCCTTTCACCACTATGTGATACTTGTGATTTTAGACGTGATACTTACGATTAATCCCACTACTGTTTCTGGCTTCTTCCAAAAATATGCACAAGCCTATCTGCTCCAGACAACTGTCCCTATTTCTTTAAGGATAAAACACGAATACTTATAACTGCATCCTGAAGTCACCTGGGCACTTACAGGACTTTTTATTATGTGAACAGCAGTCTTCCTGGAACATTGGTGTTCACTGTTGTTCACCACCCTCACTAGGCTAGCGAGTATCCCATTGCTCTAAATGTCCCAACAGTTATGTCCTGCTCACTAGTAGACACAACAGTTGTCATTGTTGGTATCACAACTCTTGACTGTCAATAGATCTTCTATGTTTTAATTCACCCCCCGAGAAAGAGTTAATGGACACAAACGTGAAAAGGGACTGAATGTTTTTGCTCTTCCTCTCCAACGCCAGCCACCCGGAACCATAACTGTCCATGAGGATGACGCTTCTAATGGTCCTTCGGCCTTCACTCCACATCACCCGACTTCCCAGCGTTAAAGGTCTGTGTCCTCCTGCGCTTTCCCACCCACTCCCGTGGCGAGACCCGGGCCTTCTCATCACCCCGTGTGTTCCCAAGGCCAGGTCTTCTTCACCTCCCACTACAGCCTGTAGCCTCGCGGCTCTCCACTCCCTCCCTCCCGCCCTCCTCCAACCGCCAGGCCAGGGTCTGAGACCACCGGGCCATCCCTAGAGTCACCTGCACACACCAAACCCCTCCTCTGCTGGTCCTTCCCACCCTCGGCCATGGACGAGTCTGTCTATCTTCCCCTCCCTAGTCCCAGGCTGCCGAGCGTCGGAGGAAACCACAGCCCTGCAGCGTGTCCCACTGCAAATTCGGGGTCCAGGCCAGTGGGGCCCCCAACACTGCTCGGCCAGTGCAGCACACCATCTCCTCCATCCAAGGGTCCCATCCCCCCGTGACGGGCCCCATCACCACTTGGACACCAGCTCCCCTGCGTGGCTCCCCGAATTCTCCTGCCCAAGAGGCCTCATTACATCACCTGAGCATCTAACTGAATGTTAATCACTGGCCACCCAGCAGGGGCACGGGGGACCCGGGGGATTGGGGCGACCACATCTCAGCCTTGTTAGCTGTATTCACCACGCCGAGGGTGAGGCAGATGCTCGCTAAACTTTTTGGAATGAATGAATGAAACTGTTAAAAATAAGTATGGCCCAAAGACTGCAGAACTATTGTCTGCCTGAAGAATTAAAATCAGAGTTCACGAGAAATCATTTCAGACCTTGCTGGACGGGCAGGAAATTCTCACTGAAAGGCACAGAACGAGTCCCTCCTTCCGGGTCCCCAGAGCTGGGCCAGAGCCTTACTTTCGAACGCCTCCCAGAGGAAAGACCTTCTCTCCGATCATGGCCAGCACGCAGTTTCACTCCGTCAGGCTGAATTTGGGTATAATAATCTTTACAGGTGGAATAAATAATCTTCCATTTGTGAAAACACTGCAGGAACCAGAGGAAAAGCCTCCATTAGGGCCTCACACTTTGGGGGAAAACGCTGGGAATTCACGAAAGATACCCAATTACAGAAGCATGGAAAGCACACGGAGCCCTGAGCAGCCCCTGGTGGCCCACACGCCACCGCATGGAGCACAGTCCCCAAGCCCCATAGTGCTCAGAACCAGGGAGGGGCCAGAAACGCTGGCGACACGGCCTCATGGGATAGAAGACACCCCGATGAACAGGACTAAACTCTACTCTTTAAAAAATAGGCCTCCGTGACAACAGGGAACATGGAAGAAAACTGTGTCCATTTGGAAAACCAACGGGGAAATTTGGCGTTAAAAATGCAGCTGCTGTCCCCTCCGTGGCGCCAAGAGAGTGTCCCGGAGGAAATAACGTGCAATCCTCTGGAAAGATAATAGAAACCACTGGTTTCACTCTCACAGTTTAAGGCAGCTTCCCTGTGGTCCTGGTGGGTTTGTTTCCTTATTTCTATGGGCTGGGGCTGGGAACACGGCTGGGGTCCGCACAAAACCCAGTGCAAAGCTACTAGTTCCCTGGTGTTACAGTCCAAGCCACTTAGCAACAGTTTCAAACTCTTATTAAAATATTGTAAAACGTGAGGCTATTTCTTTAAGTCTAAAAGTTACGGAGAGCATTTAACAATACAGGAGCTCAACTTCACGGGGCTGACTTTCAATCTATTACTTTGTTATTTATGATTCCTGTTGTTGTTTTTCCTTAAATGTAAATAATTTAAAACTGGAGAAATACATCTCTTGTTTCAGAGTAAATATAAATTTTAAGTTAACACGTTTGTGCACAACAAAAAGGATCAGCTAAGGCTCTGTGGAAAGAGGCTTGCCATCACCCCAGAGGCCACCTTTTTCCGTACTTAAAGCCTCTGCCCCAAAACAAACCTCGAAAGGGGCATTCTGTGCAAATCGTAGCTCATCTGTGACGTTACTGCTACCCTGAAGATTTGCTGCAAGGTTTCCACCCATCCGTGCTCCTAAATGGTGCACGCCAAAAGTCTCTCCAAACACAGACGGCTAATAATACAAGAAATGTTGAGACAAGTCCATGTTGTGTTTTTGTCTACATTTTTAAGATATTTAACACAGATTCTCACGCTGAGTGCGGGGAAATAAGCACGCTGTTATGGACTGAACTGTGTCCCCCACAGGTTCTGGCAGCCCTCGCAGGCTGATACACACACATATACACTGTTGACGTGGGTAAAAGTGAGCACGATCTTCCTGAAGGGCGACTTGGGGACAGAGACATGGAGACGCGTGGGACCAGGAATCACTGACACAGTCTGTCCACTCCCTGAAATCCAACCCACGGCAATGTGGGCACGTATACGTGAACCTGTAGAAACGTCTCTCACAGGGTCACAGGCAAACCTCAGAGACATCGCAGGTTTGGCCCCTGACCTCAGCAACAAAGCGAGTCACACGAAGTTTTTGGTTTCTCAGTGCACAGAGAAGTTATGTTTACACTATACTGTAGTCTATAAAAACAATGTACGTACGTTAATTTAGAGTACTTTATTGCTAAAACAAAATGTTTACTATCATCTGACAACAGAGGGTGGCCACAAACCTTCAATTTGTAAAAGAAGAAAAGCATTATCTGCGAAACACAAGAAAGCAGAGCGCGATAAAACAAAGTAGAAAGTTTGCCTGTATTTACAAAAACTAAAATATAAAAACAACCTAAATGTCCAAGTGCAGAGGAATGGTGAAACAAATCATAGCACAGGATACAATAATAACTAATGCAGCCATTTAAAACTGTTTATGCAGGATTTGTATTTAGGGGGAAAATGATCAAATACAATTAATGCTGTAAGAAAACACACCAGCAAGTACAGAGAGAACTAAAAGTAAGTGGCCCTCAAAGTTAACAGGGGCCGTCTCTGAGGAGAAGGATAACGAGCGATTTTGATTTTATTCTTAACACATTTCCAGATGTCCACTTTTTTATACGAAGCATGTAAATACGGAGAAAAGGATTTCTTAAATTGTTAACGATCAAGAAAGAAATGTTAACAATAAAGAAATTAGGAAATTTCAAGTTTAGAGGAAGTGATGGACTTAACACATCCCCAGAAGCTTTCCGATTGAGCTGGAGAATGAACTAGACCCTTCTCGCTCTGCCAGATGTTAGGTCTGTGCCGTTTGAGCATCAGACGGCCCGTCTTCCACCTAACGATCCAGGTAGACGGATGACCAACCCCAAGAAATACACCCAAAGATTGTTTCCCTAGAAAGTCTGTGACAGAGAGGTAATGGACAGGCACAGCCCCTGGACACACAGTGAAAGCCCATCATTGTTAATTACGTACAGACCGCTTTTGTAATACTAGGCAGCCATTTTTAAAAGCACAACGTATCTATATGTGCTAATAAGAAGCCATATTAAATTCTGTGAAAGAAGAAGGAAGATACACAGCAACGCTTGCAGCATACACACGCCTCTAAATCCTTGAACATGCGAAGCCTGTCTTACAAGGACACTCCAGAAACTTTTAACAGTCGCCTCTGGGGATATAAAGTGGGCAGAAGATTTACTTTTAATGTATACCTTTTAAAACGATATATTTACCATGGGTGTAAGTTACTCTGGCCATAAAAAATAGTTAATTTTTAAAAATTACTTTGAAATAAGAGAGGTTAAAGGCATAAAACAGCTTTGCCAATACACCTCCCGATGTGCTCATTAATTTTTAATAGGTAATATTTTAAATATTTTAAGTGAGACATACTTTAAATTTTTTACATAGGAAATGTTTTGAATTTTTCAAAGTAGGAAACAGCACTTGGATCTAGGAATGGATTTTGCCAGGTGACGCGGTGACGGTGGTGGTAGTGGCAGTGGACGCCACTTACCGTAGCACACAGCTTAGTTAATGACAGACCAGGACACAGACCTGAGCCTCCGCCTCCAGGCTGGCGGCTTCTCCTGAACGTGGACTCGACCAGCTGAATTCTGAGGACACGCAGACAGTCAGGGGGAATAGCTTCTCTCTCCACCATCCAGCTGCTACAGAACTCACACTCAGCAGCCCCCCACTCCCTCTACCCCAGCTCCCGGCTTACCAGGAAGGGTCAAAACACCTGTCACCTCGAACATCAAAAACTCTGAAAGCCATCGTAACTATTTTCCGTTTGTTTTCAAGTTACAAGGTCTCCAAGCAAACATGATCAGGCCTTCCCTTGGGAGAAAAGGCCTTGCATTTGGACGGGTATTTGGGTCCATCTAGTGGAGTTTTTAGCACACCATATAAAGAATAGAGCACATGCCTTAAGAATAACTGGTTTATAACAGAAAAAAAAAAGTCTGTCAAAATAAGTGAGAACCATGGACAGTGTGGGTCAGGCTCCCCCCAAAAATGTATGTCTAGTGATATGTGTCTTTGCCAGAAAGGACCCATAAGCCAATAATGTTCCCTGGGATTTCTATCCATTCTTCAGAAAGAGGTGTCCTTCGTAAAATTTATGAGGTGTCTCTCATCATTTCAGAACAGCTCTCAGACGTACAAAAGGCACAGTGGAGATCTCAGGTGTGTTGAGTGGCTCCCTTGCAGAGGCCTAAGGAAAAGTATTTTAAAGAAACGATGGTTGGGTTCTGGAAGGTAAGTGAAAGGGACAGCTTAGCTAATAAGCAGGTCATGCTTGCTCCATCCTTGGGCTTCCCAGCCGGGGCCTCCACTGTGTCTGGCAGGGGGTTCCCAGCCTCCTGGGCCCCCAGCCCTTTGCTGGTCAGCAGGGGCGTGAAGGATGACTCGTCGGAGTGTGGGCTCTCTGCTACCCAAGGCTGGGACTGGCCTGCTGCTGCCGCCCCTCAGACATAGAGCCAGGACCCTGGAAACTCACTGAAATTCCTTCTGCTGGGAACAGAACCAGGTAAGAGGGAAGGTGCCCCCTGGAACTTCAAGTCAGGGATTTTCATCCCAATATCAAAGCGGCAAAATATATGCAGGATTGGGAGGAAATGGCTGCCATCTGGAGAATTCCTGCCCCTTAACGAGCACTGGGTGGGCTTTCCTGGGACTTTGCAGGTGCACGTCACCACCCTGTTTACAAATGAGGAGGCAATTCAGAGAGAGGAAGCGTGTGCAGGTCACAAAGCCGACAGGTGAAAAGCGAGATTTGAACCAACGTTTGACTTGAGTCAAGTGTGTTCTCCTTCTACAGCCCCAAGCATAACGCAGGCCGGCCCACAGGGGGGTCCCGATTAACCGGGACTGAGTCCCCCGGCACCTCTACACCTGCCCCATCAGCCGCTTCCCGAGGCGGCCAGCCCTCAGGCAACCTTGACCAGGGCGCGTTGAGCATCAGACAGCCCGTCTCCCCCGCCAAGGGGCTTTGGTGGGAACGTAACTTCTACATGTCCTTTCACCATCCAGCAGCTGCAAGGGCTAGGTTACCAAAAATAAACAAAAAGCTAAGATTAAGCCCTGCACTTCCAGCCCACGTGAACCGGCAGCCGCGGCAGGGCAACGGCATTGCTTCTCCAAAATCAAGGTTCACGAGAGAAGAACATGCAGCTGAACCATACAGAAGGCTCGGGGGGGGGGGGGGGGGGGGGAAGGGTGAGCGTCAGAGAGAGAAGGGAGGGGACGAGCAGAGGCGGGGCGAAGGCGGCGCAACGTCTTTAAGGAGCTCCACCACCCCCCCCCCGCACCCCACTGTACTCACTTGATTTGTCGGGGTAAACGATGGGATGTTTGCCACCTGGGAGGCACGTCTATGTCACAATGTACCACCGGCTTGATCTGAAAAAAAGAAAAAAGAAGCCTCAGAATTCAGTTCAAGCTAAAAAACGCTTGTTAAATACCAACAGTAGGCACAGCATTCGACCCCAAACCTAAGGTAAAGGTGGGGCAGCCTCGCTAAGAGACCGCAGGGCAGGACCCGGGAGGGGCCCGGGCAGCGCTGGGCTCCGTGCCGGGCGGTGGCCAGGAGTCCAGCCGGGGCGATGCAGGCGGCTGTGCTGAGGGGCCGTGCGGTCCAGGGGGCGGCAAGGTCCCTGCTGAAGGTGCCCAGCAAGGGGCTGTGCGGTTCCCGCTGAGGATGCTCCCACAGCAGCTCACCCCACAGCCTGGTGAGCTCCGCTGGGGCCCCGAGACGGGACAGGGGCTTCTAATTCAGGCCATGGGGTTCAAGCCAGGATGTCCTGGCAGGTGAGAACGCCTTCCCAGCGTGTCCTGACCCTTCTCTTCTCTTTTCTGTGAATCCAACCTGAGGGGCTGAGCCAGCTCTAGGGCCCCATTCAACTTTGGCCTCACGCCCACCGGGGCCCAGACACCCAGGCAGGCAAGAGTCCCCAAGACCTGCCCCCCGCCAGCCCCGGACCCCCTCCTCTCGTCAGAGCTGGCCTGCCTCCTGGCCCCTGGCCCGGAAGGGAGGGCCCCGCGGCAGAGGGTTTCCACCCAGGCCTCCCACCCGCCCGTCTCCCTGCACCTCCCTGACCCGCCAGGCCGCCCGGTCACATACAGACAGGCCAGCCAACCTCTAATGTTGGCGCAGTGCCACTGAATTATCCCAAGTTGAGTAAAAGTCACCTACAGCAGTGCCTTTCCCGAGAATAACACCCAAGCAGCATCCTCGGGGTTCCCCACGGGAGCAGGGGTAAGCTACGCGGCCCACCATCAGCGCAGGCAGACGTGGGCAGCTCACGCTTTCCCAGCGCTGTGTTTTGTTTGTTTGTTTTTTGCGTTACGCGGGCCTCTCACTGTTGTGGCCTCTCCCGTTGCGGAGCACAGGCTCCGGACCCGCAGGCCCAGCGGCCATGGCTCACGGGCCCAGCCGCTCCGCGGCATGTGGGATCCTCCCGGACCGGGGCACGAACCCGTGTCACCCTCATCGGCAGGCGGACTCCCAACCACTGCGCCACCAGGGAAGCCCCCAGCGCTGTGTTTTAAATGAGGAGCTGGGAGCGGTGTTACCTTGTCTTCTGAAGGGGACGACGCGGGTAAGAGGGGAAGACGGAGGTGCTGTGGAGAAGCCTGCCCCGGCATCTCGCTGTAAGCATGGAGCGCCTCAGTCATGGAGGGAGCAGAGCAAATCTGGGGGCAGCCTGGGAGAGGAGAAACCACAGCCTCTGGGATCGGACAGACCAGGGTTCAAACTCCAGCCCAACCCCTTACTACCCGTGTGACTTTGGAGAAGCATTTCACCTTTGAGCTACAATTTATTAATTTGGGAATGGGGATGATATACCTTGCAGGGTTTTTATGAGATAACATTTTATAAAAGGCACAATGCCATACCTATTATCACATACGATAAATACACAGTCTAGTAAATACGAGAGTCTCCCAACACACACAGACACGCAGAATCCGGGCCGGGGGGGAGGGGAGGGAGAGAGAGACCATTTCGGCATCTCAGTTGGATTACAGCCCAAAGACAATTGCTGATTTTACCCACAGCCAACTGCTCGTCCCCAGACGCCCCATCTCAGAACACGGCACTACCCTAGACCCACTTGTTCAACTACCAAGCCTGGGAGACACTGGTGGGTCCTCTCTTCCCTGACACCCACAACTAAGCCATCAGCCCATCTCTCAGTTCTACCTCAAAACTGCACCCTGGGCCACCCTGTTCCTGCCACCCCGCTGGCCAAGCCTCCCCATCCCTCCCCTAACTCATCTCCCCACCCCCATAGCCCTTTCTTCACAGCAAGCGGAGGAGCCTCTGTAAACACAAACCAGGACGCCATCACTGTCTGACTTAAAGCCCCAGTGGTGGAAAGACCCACACTTCCAGTAGGTCCCCACTCCTCAGCTAGCCCACGCGGCCACGTGGCTCGCACCGCTGCCTCTGTGCCCTCGTCCCTCCCACAGCACCTCCCATGCCTGCTTTCTTCCAGCTCTTTAAGCACCGAGCTTGTTCCCACAAGCACAAGACCTGGACCCTGGAATGTTCTCCCAGATCTTTGCACGGTTTGCTCCCTCTTGCATTAAGAAGTCAACGTGGATGCCAGCTCCTCAGAGAGGACTTCCCTGATGATCACGCACCTTGATGTATGTTCACCACAGCACTCGATATTGCCTAATATTTGTGTGTTTCTTTGCTTGCTTATTATTGATTCCTCCTTGTGGAGTGTAAGCCTCCTGAAAGCAGGGACCTTGTTTGTCATGTTCAACAAAGTACTCCCATTGCCTGAACAATGGGCGGCCCATGGTAGGAGTTTGATAAGTATTTCATGAATATGAATGAAGAATGAACAAATGAATGACAAGTGAGAAACAGCTCTGATACTCTGGAAAGAATCCCAGAAAAAGTGAGTCCGCTGAGGATTGTGGCAATGCACACCTACATCCATTGTTACCCTACTGTCATGCTATATATAAAATTATATATACTTGCGTACTAATAGTGACAAAATCAATGCCATGAATATCAACGACGACCGTGAATTTGCAGACCTGGTTTGAAAACAAAACAACAGAAATTATCCTCTGCAAAATTCTATTAAGGCACAGCTACAGCTAAGAGGCAGTTTTCTTGACTGCATAAATTTATGGAAACAATGAACTAACTGCTTTCTTACATGTTAATGATTCATTAACCCTGATATCACCTGCCTAATTAAATGACCCCAGCAATTAAATGCATATACGCTTCTGGGCTTTTCCCCCTGCACTCCACATAACAATCTCCGAGGAAGTACCATGCAAACGTGCTTTGCTGTTACTGTCTGATGGTGATGACAGTTTCAAGACTCGTGTCATTCACCTGCCCTGAGAGGCAGGACGTTAACGGGCTTTAGAGCTCTTTAACAAGGGTCCAGGGTAATTGAACCAAATCTGCCTCAGTGATGGAAGACACTCAAGGCTGCCAAAGGTGTGTTTCCCCAAGTAGACCTACGGTTCACTGGATGCCTGCTGTGTGTCAGGCACTGCACTCAGACCCTTATAAGCACTCACACCCAATCCTCAAAATCACCAGGCACAATATCCAGGTAACAAAGAATCAGAGACGTTATGTCATCTTCCCAAGAACACACAGCTATCAAGCGTCCTGGCCAGGCTAAGCCATCAAAAAATAGTGTATGATAGTTTTTAGCAAAACGGAGGTTTGAACCTACAGCAGTACACCATCTAGGAGCCTATTCTGAGTCATCCACGATTCCAGGACTGGCTCCGTCACTTTCTCCCTGTGTGACCTTGGTCAAGTTGTCTCGCTTCCCTAAACCTGTTTCTCCGTGCATGCAACGCAGATCCAAGTGGTGTATAGGTAGTAAGTCAGACAGAGAAAGACAAATATTACATGATGTTACTTATATGTGGAATCTCAAAAAGAAATATACAAATGAATCTATACACAGCACAGAAACAGACTCAGACGTAGAAAACAAACTACGGTTACCAAAGGGGAAAGCAGGGGGAGGATAAATTAGGAGTTTGGGATTAACAGGTACAAACTACCATACGTAGAACAGATAAGCAACAAGGATTTACCGTATAATACAGGGAACAATATTCAATATCTTGTAATAACTTATAATGGAAAACAATCTGAAGAAAATATGTATAACTGAATCACTTTTCTGTACACCTGAAACTAACACAATATTGTAAATCAACTATACTTCAGTAAAAAAATACAGATATAACCTAAAATTTGGCTAAAGGGAAAAGGTAAAAAAAACAAACAAAAAAGTAGTGCCTATGCTATAGGTTTGCTCGCGATATGAGTAACTCAAAGTGAGAGAACTCGCTCTCCAGTGCTCAGCAAGGTGCCTGCAGTGAGTTAAGAGCTCAGCTGACAGCAGTGGTCGTTATTCGTGCCATTGCTCCTTCTGCCCCGTCATCCTTCTCCGACAGCCCTCCGTGAACATCCTCACGGCCTTTTCCACACGAAACATCAAATAAAAAAGGCCCATAGCTGATTTATGTGCCCCGTGTAGAATGGATGTCAGCTCCCCGCTGACGATGGATTTATAGGTTGGAACTGATGCTCTGAATGACTCCAAATTTGCTGACCCCCCAGAGGAACCATCCCACAGCAACAGACAGCCACGCGACTTATGGAGCCTACTGGCCATCCCAGGAAGTCCCTACTCGGAAGCAGGGTCACAAATAAAACCAACCCAAGGAGAGGAGAGTACCTGTCCCAAATTCTGCCCGGCTACAGACTCCCAGAAGGCGCTCGGTCATCGTTCCATTCATTTATTTAAGCCCTGTTTGTGGAGGACACCCCTCCATGGGAGGAACTGTGCTAAGTGTTAGAGACGCAAAGGTGAGCGAGACCGTCATCACACCTGGCCTCGGAGGGCTGCGAGGCATGGAGACACAGACCACTGGACAAGCGATCCGTAAACAAGGAGACAAGCACGTGCAGCTCTGTGACGAGGGCTCTCTGGTGGCCAGCACGGGGCGCACTCCATCCTCACAGCGACACAAAGCAGGCTTCCTGGTGGAAGCGGCCTCTAGGTTGAGACCTGATTTATAAGCAGGAGTCGGTCCGTTGAGAATGGGAAGAAATGCTAAATGAGGCAGGAGAAACAGCATACACAAAATCCTGTTAGAGGACTTTGGATACATCCTCGTGGATACAAGGTCTTTGGGAAATGGAAAAGTCTAGACTAGACACTGGACACAGAGGGAGGAGTGGTGAGAGGCGGGGCTGAAGAAGAAAGCCAGGGCCAGATCAAGGAGGGCCTTCACATCCGCGGTTAGCGGTGTAGACTCCATCCCCTTGGAGAAAAGAGGCAGGCCTTGAAGTGTTTGAACCAGGGAACTGGTGAGATCCAACTGGAAAGGGATGGGCTGGATATGCAGGAAGTCCAGATGGAAGGCACACGACTCGTTCTAGGAGCAGCTCTGGGTGTCCTCAGCAAGAATGGGGGCCCATAACTGAATGGGCTTGAGAGAAGGCACAGGAGGGACAGGGCGGGAGCGGGGCTGGGAGAAGTAAAAGCTAAGACGATTATCTAGGTTTCTGGTTTTAGGAGTTGAGTATACAGCTCCATTCTCTGAAAAAAGGAACACAAAATAACAACTGGGTTTGCGGGGAGAGGCCAGTGAGTTCAAACGTGGACATACTGAATCTGAGGTATCCTTGGGACATCCAAGTGACAGTGCCCTGTAGACAGAGACGTGGATCCTGCGCTAGAGAGAGGCCTGGGTGCCCTGGGCGCAGGGATGATGGTGGAGGATGAGGCAGGTACACTGCCCGAATGAGAAGAGGGAAGGAACCGGGATAACACCTGGAGGGAAGTGGGGACTCCAAGGACAGACAATGACACTAACACCGCAAGAAAAATTTAGGAGAAACAACCGGAGGGAATAAGAAGAGGGCAGGGTTTCAGATGACAAGGAGAGAAATCACTCCAAGAATGAGAAAAAGGACCAGTTCCTACCCCCCAGCGCAGCTGTAAACAAAAAGGCCCAAATGTCCGTCAGATGTGGAATAGATAAATAAAACGTGGTCTATTCATACAATGGAATACTCTTCAGCCATAGGAAGGAATGAAAAATCAATACACACTACAACACAGATAAACCGTAAAAACATGCTAAGTCTAAGAAGTCACTATATTGTATGATTCTATTTGTATGAAATGTCCAGAACAGGCAGGTCCAGAGGCAGCTCTTATTACTCTTATTGTCTTTTCTCATCCACTTAAGATCGTTCTGAGCAATTCTCCCTATTCTCTCCCCATTATCAGCTTACCCACAAAAGATCCTGAATAGCCAAAGCTATCTTTAACACAAAGAACAAAGATGGAGGCGTTTATCATCTATAAATATAATCTGTCAACATATTTTTATATAATCAAAATAGTATGGTGTTGGCATAAAAACAAACCAATAGACCAGTGGGACAGAATAGAAAGCCCAGAAATAAACCCGTGTGTATACAGTCAATTAATATTCCACAAAGGATCCAAGAATATACAATGAGGAGAGAACAGTCTCTTCAATAAACGATGCTGGAAAAACTGGACAGCCACATGCAAAAGAAAGAAACTGGACCCCTGTCTTACACTAAACACAAAAATCAACTCAAAATGGATTAAAGACTTGCACATAAGACCTGAAACCATAAAACTCCTAGAAAATAGAGGGAGTAAGTCAGCTTCTTGACATTGATCTTTGCAACAATTTTTTGGATTTGACACCAAAAGCAGATGTAACAAAAGCAAAAATAAGCAAGTGGGACCACATCAAACTTAATACATGAAAAGCTTCCACCCAGCCAAGGAAACCAGCAACAAAATGAAAAGGCAAAACCTGCTGAAAGAAAGTACTTGCAAACCTTGTATCTGATAAGGGGTCAATATCCGAAATATACAAGGAATTCATACAACTCAATGGCAAAAAACAAAAACAACCTCGTTTAAAAACGGGCAAAGGACCTGAATAGACATTTGTCCAAAGAAGACATACAACTTGCCAAAAGGTACAAGAAAAGGTGCTCAACATCACTCGTCATCAGGGAAACGCCAATCAAAACCACTGTGAGACATCACCTCACACCTGTCAGAATGGCTATCACCAAAAAGACAACAAATAACGAGTGCTGGTGAGGGTGTGGAGAAAAGGGAGCCCTCCTGCGCTGCTGGTGGGAATGTAGACTGGTGCAGCCACTGTGGAGAACAGTATGGCGACTCCTCAAAAACTTAAAACTGGAACTACCATATGACCCAGCATTCCCACTTATGGGTATATACCAGAAGGAAATGAAACCGTTTTCTTGAAGAGATGTATGTACTCCAGTTAGTATTCACTGATGCATTATTCACAATGGTTAAGGTGTGGAAACAACCTAAGTGTCTACCAATGGATGGATGGATAAAGAAAATATGTTATATCCATACAGCGGAATATTATTCAGCCATAGAAAAGAAGAAAAGTCTGCCATTTGCAATACACGGGTCAAACTGGAGGACATTATACTAAGTAAAATAAACCAAAGAAAGACAAATACTGCACGGTGTCACTTATATGTGGAATCTGGGGGGCAGGTGGCAGAAAGTGGAAACAGAATAGAAAAATAACTGCCAGGGCTGGGGGTGGGGGAAATAGGAAGAGATTGGTACAAAGGTACCAACTTTCAGTTACAAGATGAATAAGGTCTGAGGATCGAATGGATAACATGGTGACTGTAATTGATAACATCACATTGCATAATTGAAATTTGCTAAGAGAGTAGAACTTAAGTGTTCTCACAAAAGACAGGAAAAGAGAGAGAGATAAATATGTGAGGTGATGTGTCAATTAACTTGATGGGTGGAGGGAATCCTTTCACAATGTATACGTACATCAAATCATCACACTGTGCACTTTAAATATCTTACACTTTTGTCAATTACACCTCAATAAAGCTAAAAAATACGGTATATATCACTTAATAGAATACTCTGAATCCACTACAAATTATTATAGGAACATATTTGTTGACACATTAAGATTTCATGATGCATTGTTAAGTAAAAGGGGATTTGTAAAAAATAATACATAGATATGCTCTCATTTGTGCTTAAATTAATACATTTGTAAAGTAAGAAGTATATACATGTGACCATTGAACAACACAGGTCTGAACTGCATGGGTCATTTATATACAAATTTTTTAATAAATATATTGGAGAATTTTTTGGACATTTGTGACATTTTGAAAAAGCTCATAAACTTCATAGCCTAGAAATATCAAAACAATAAAAAGGTATGTCACAAATGCATAAAATATATGTAGGTACTAGTCTATCCTTATATAGGCATAAGGTGTGTGGTATTTAATATAAAATTAATAATGTGTTAGCTTTCTTTCTGTTTTTATTGATACAACTTTGCTTTCAAAAAGTTACATTACCGTACATAGGCCTTTCTCTCTCATAATTGGAGAAATTGCACATCAGCCTATCATCACAGGGAAGTGGGTTTTTTAGTGCAACAATATTTCCAATACTGTATTATGAATATGACTGTAATGTGTGCCATAAAATTTTTATAACAATTTATTCATTGGTGTATAAGCCAGGCTACCATAAAGCAATCGTATTGCTGCTTCTTCATTATCAATGCACGAATCGTTACACATGTAAATAAATATGAATTTCCTTCTCATGTTATCTTTTCATTTTGACGGCTGGTGTTAGTAACACGTATAACACCTACGGTGTTTTGCATCATATAATATTGACTGTACTGACAGACGATTCATGTAAACAGGTGACAAAAGCATACAGTATCCATAAATACAGCACAGTACTCTAAATGTATTTTCTCTTCCTTATGATTTTCTTAACAGCATTTCCTTTTCTCTGTCTTACTTTACTGCAAGAATACAGTGTGTAATACAAGTAACACACAAAGTATGTTATCAACTGTTTCTGTTATCTGTAAGGCTTCCAGTCAACAGGAGGCTACTAGCAGTTGAGTTTTAAAAGAGTGAAAAGTTATACATGGATTTTCAACTGTGCAGGGGGTCAGTGCTCCTAACCTCTGCATTGTTCAAGGGTCAACTGTATATATACGCATATATGTCCACATAGGTTAGAAGCATCTAGAAAAACATGGTGGCTAATTTCTGGCTGATAGGATTATGTGTGTGTTTCCTTTTAAATTACATATATTTTCTCATTTCTCTACAACGAGCATGAATTATATAGTAGTTTTTTTAACAGAAACAGAAGCTTCCAAAAATGTGTTCAGGACCGTTCAAAAGGAGAGCCAATGTCAAGGCCACTGAGAGAATACGATGCACTTGGGTATCGGCTCAGTCAGCGCAAAGTACCTCAGCCAACTCTTGAGTCAAAACACAGTTAAGTTTCATTCCCCTTGCTTTTCAGTCAGATAGGGAATCACATAAAACACGTTACAGACATTTATATTAAAAGTTAATTTTAAAATTCTTTTTTGTTAGAATCATCAGTAACCGCCGTTATTCGAAAATTCACCTCAGGGACTCACTCCCTTCTCTTCCATGACAACTTGAGATAACTAAGGTCTAAATTAGTGGTTTAATTGTTTTACCATTAGTACGCTATTTACCAGGATGAATGCACTGGAAGGACAGAATCAGAAAACCATCCTCATGGGCAAAAAAGAATATTGCATTGGGGCTCATTTGTTCTTAGAACTGTAAGAAAAGGACAGGGGAAGTCTTCTAAATTCTGCCTAAATTTATACAATTTGACATTACACACCCAAACTCTAAGATGCAGCAACAGAACTCCTTGAATTAAACTGAGACCAAGGACATTTTTCTCATTAAGTCAACGAGACACAGTCATGGAAACTCAAAATCCCAAGAGCACTGTTTTCGAGTCTGATTCTCCCTTTGCTCCTCCGTTTAATGACACGTAATTCCAAATTCATTATATTGAAGCATTTTATAAGTCATTTCTATGGTTATATGAAGTATATTATTATGGTATTCTAATTAATTTTAAGTAAATTTCTTTACTGAATCAAGGTCTCTTGAGAAGTGTCTTCAATTTTCCCACTAATATATTTTGACCAAAACGGGAATTCTGTGAAAGAATACTCTACAAAAAGCTAGGTACTTCTACTCTGTGTCGCTATCACAAAACAAGGCGGAATAACTTAGTAAAACACTTAAACATTGAATATTTGAACTTGGCCAAAGCTTACAGTATAGTATATTTAGTGTTTCTAAGAGTTTGCACTGGTATTCAAATCGGTAGCATTCATGGATCTCAAATTCTGATAGGGTGAGCTACCCAGACTTAAAGGCATTATGAGTATTAATTTCAACTATTTACTGAGCTCTTGCAATATGCCCAGCACCATCTCATTTAATCCCAGCAACATTCTGAGAGGTATTATTTCAGATCAATACCTATAGATCTAATCACAGTATGACACGTCATGAATCATTCAACCATTCCTCCACTGATGGACATTCACGTGTTTCCCAGGTTTTTGTAATTACTAAAAAAAAGAACATGCTGCTATAAACATCCTTAAGGCCCAGTGTGTGAACTGAACCAGCCGGCTGGAGCAGATGCAGCAGGGGCTGCCCGTGGCCGCAACACCCCACAAGGCCTGGGGAGATTTTAGTCCTTGCAAAGCTGTTCTCCACTGTCCTAGAATGAGGTGGCGCTGCGGAGGGCCAGGTCCTCCTTCTGCAGCGCATCCTACGGGGCATCGGTTCCCACAGCCCTCTGCACAGATCCTGGAGAACCAGTGCCCCGTGGCGCTGACCCTCTGCTTCCGGTCCCCCAGCAGAGCCTGCGCTGCGCCGACGCAGCGTAGCACCATCCGGTCTGTCCCACCCCAGTGCACAAAGTGCGGCTCTTTCTGTAAGGTGAGCGCTCATGTATCCACCAGAAATAATTCACGGAATTTAATTCTGTGAACGAAACAGAAGAAACCCATTTAATATGCACAGGTTGTACAGTGCAGTAATGAGGCTTTCCGCAAGGAAGGGGGTGGGGGGACCCCGGATTCACCTCTAGTTTCACACCAAGTTCTGTTACTAACTAGTTGCCTAACTCTGTACACGTCACTTAACCTGTCTTGAACTCTTGATTCATCTTTTAAGTGGCAGATATTAAGACCTCCTCCCCCGGACTTCCCTGAGGGTGCAGTGGTTAAGAATCCACCTGCCAATGCAGGGGACACGGGTTCAAGCCCTGGTCCGGGAAGATCCCACATGCCGCGGAGCAGCTAAGCCCGTGAGCCACAACTACTGAGATCGCACTCTAGAGCCCATGAGCCACAACTACTGAGCCCGTGAACCACAACTACTGAAGCCTGCGCACCTAGAGCCCGTGCTCCGCAACAAGAGAAGCCACCGCAATGAGAAGCCCGCGCACCGCAACGAAGAGTAGCCCCCGCTCGCCACAACTAGAGAAAAGCCCACACGCAGCAACGAAGACCCAATGCAGCCAAAAATAAATAAATAAATACATTTATTTAAAAAAAGACAAGTCTTTTAGCTCATTAAGTATTATATTATCTCCCGAATCATGGGTACGTCCCCACAAACCACAAAGCAGCTAAAATGTGGTTTAGTAAGTGGTAGTGAGTAGTGAGAGGTGACAAAGAGAGTTTAAGTTAGTAGTTACGTGAGCAGTACGGAGGACAAAAGAGAGGTACCCACTAAGTGACTGAGGAACTTCAGCCCCGTGACTGGCAACTCTACATCCTCATATGGGACAGCAGGACACAGATGTAAACTGCCAGCTGCTCTCATGGGCTCCTCACGGGACCAGCAGAGGTCTTGGCTACATCACAGATGAATGTCCACGAAGATACTACATAGCAAGCAGCAATAATCACAAGCCACTTTTAGGGAGTCCCTTCTGCCACCAAAGAAGAGGGGGCCGGGGTGGTGACCGTCAAGCACCTAGCAGGCCTCCACACCGTGCAGTACCCCACGGCACCCGCGGGCAGTGATGGCATTCCCAGGCACCGCTGGAAGCAATACATGTTCTGAGAAACTTTCTGGAAGTGAATATTAAAGAGGTAAAAATTGTGCGTGTAACTCCTCTTCTCTATAAACAATCATGATGGCTCGATCAGGGTCCATCCCAATGCCTAGTTACAATAATGAGAAAGAAGAAGGACGTAAGGTCTGTTGACAGGGAATGGGTTAAATAATTATGCTAGAGTCACGTGATGGAACATTTTGCAGCCACTAAAAATCATGTGGCAGAAGATCCTTTACTATGTTAAACTGTCATGATACATAGTTAATAAAAAGCAGAAAAGAAAATACTATGTAAATCACTTTGCTGTATACCTGAAACTCACAACATTGTTAAGCAGCTGCACTCCAATATAAAATAAAAAGTTTAAAAAAAAGAAAAAGAAAATAGTACGTATTGATGGATTCCATTTCTGTAAATATATACATATCAATGCATGCATTGTATATATGTGTGTATCTGTGAAGATGATAGATAGATAGATAGACAGATATTTGCGACTTGTGCAGAGAAAACAACTGGAAATGGACATGACAAAAGGCAGAGTGCGCTGATCTTTGGGAGGTAGGATTGTAAGTGATCTTCACTTTCCTCACTGAGCTTTTCTGCACAGCATTTTTGACATTTTTCTCAGCAAGAACGACTGTACAATCAGATTTTTTTTAATGAAAAGAGTGTAAATTTCAAAAGAACAATTACAAAACTCTTTGGGCAACTACAGTCTCATTAGTATGAGTGCACGGCAATCTAGTACCGGCCCTGGGAGGCTGAGGCTCCTGTGGGCATTTCAATGCTGGTACCCTCGTAACCTCTCCCATCACCGCATCCTCAACTAGAAAACAGGGAGTTTTGATAAAATAATCTAGAAGTTCCCTTCCTGTCCTAAAATGCTAAATGTTACCTTATAATCATGTCTAATGTTTTTAAATCATTGACATGTACAAAGGATAAACATAGACTCAAACTTGAACAGAGTCTCTCGAGGGGTACGCTTCAGAATTGTTGTTCAATCCCACTCCCGCCCCACCAGGACAGGGGGATGCAGGGACTTAGATGTTAAGGATAATCATATACCATTTCCTCTCTATTTATTAAGGTAGTAGCCCTGAAATTCAACGACTGCCAGAATTGCTTTCTTGTTGGAAACTCGCCCTCCTGCCCCTGGCAAGTTACAGTCTAAGGTGGGTAGGTAATAAATTTGATTTGGTTCATCACACAGCCTTAAAGTGCAGAGGCAAGGAAGCAGCTAAATGCTTCTGCAGGCTGGTGCCTGTGGGCGATGCAAGAGCTGCTAGACTGCCCTTTACTGGAGCACCGGGGAGTCCAAGGACACAAAGAGGCCCTGCTTCTTTAAGACATGGGGGACGAGAACCGACACTTACCTAGTGCTGGTACGTTATGTCTAGTTTATCATGTAATCCTCACAACCATCCTCTAAGACACATTCTCATCTCCTTTCCATAGAGGAGAGAACTTAATAGCAAAACTACCACTTAGAGATGTAGATACCCTAAAAACAGCTCACCTTCGAAGCACTCCACAAAAAGTCCATTTACAAAATAAAAAAGTAGAAATCATCTTGCATTCTAAATACCATCATCAGGCTATCTCGCTCAAACCTGATTTTTGTCGCTTATTTAAAAGGTGGCTCTCTTTTAACTTACATAGGAAATTTGGGTTGTTTTGTTGTTGTTGTTGTTGTTTTGCTAAGACTCAAGTGATGTGAACAGAGTGATGTAAGGTTCCATCTTGTAGTCTTTCAAATGTCTATCAAGGACAAAAATGTTGAGAACACAGAGCAAATCTTTAAATTTAACATTATAATTAGCTTCAACATCGTGTAACTTAAAATAACTTTTCTTGTCACCTGTCTTTCCAAATCCCCAAAACAAAAGAGGAGGAAAAAGTCTTAATAAATGCTAGCACTCTGCACCTCAAAGATGAATCTCTCCCTAACCGTGGTCTTCAAACGTTCTTACCGACTTCCATCATCTTAGTGACTTAAGTGCTCTGACAAACAGAACGAGTTTGCACGGCCACTTCTGGCTTCAAGAGCAGCACGCCTTTACAGGCATTCCCTACCAAATGCTGCTTTCATCAAACTTCAGTTATTCAATATTGACATTTTAATTTTTACCAAATCATCCAATATATCCCACCTTTAGTAGTTAGTAGTGAACACTTACTTTCTTCAACTTTCTCATCCTTGCAGGTCTGCTGGGAACTACATTAAAATAACTGCAAAAGAAAGAAAAACCTAACTAGAAGGTAAATATTTAGATAGAAAATTTGAGCCTCTTTAGAGATGACTCCACTCCACAGCAACTTAAAACTAAAACCTAGAGCACCATAAATGCTCACATCAATATACAATAGCAATGTCATCGCAGGAAAATGTTCATACTGGCTACCGTGGGCATCACCCAGGAAAACTGTCCTTCAGTGGCATTGCTTTTCCTCATACAACACTATTAATCAAAGAGGAACCTTGGAGACCAATCAAAGAGAACTTTACTGGATCACTAACGGCTCCAGGGCCCACCACTGGCCAAAGGCGGAGCAGAGTCCCAGACACCTCGCCCAGCTCCCTCTCACCTGCGCTGTCCCTTCCTGCCTCACAGAATGCCATCACTGTGCCCATTCTGCCAACACTGAATGCTGGGAAAGAGCCACTGGAATAAATGTGTATGAGCCCCGCCAGCAGAACTCGTGACCCCTGGGGACTTCTGGAGAGCCTTCCATGTGCCTCAGAAACAGAACAGATATTTCTAATGATAATAAATAGTATGCTAAGATTTATATGTGTTAGGGTTTCTTCCTGATTTAAAACAATTTTTTCATGTATTTGAGATTGTTCTTGACAATGGTTTTAGCAACAGTCAGAGAAGGATTGACTAAGAGTCGGTAGATGAAAGGAAAAAGACATTTTTAAGTACTTAATATACAGTCAAGAGTCACAAGCTCAGATGCCTACAGAGGCTGGGCAAGTAAATGATGATGCTCGCAAAGGGTGGTATTAGGGAATGGTGGGGACTGTGGCTAGTGGGAGTGCTCATAATTGCAGAGCACTGTTTTCCTGTGGAAATGCAGGCTACTAAAAACTAAGTCCTTGGGACTTCCCTGGTGGTCCAGTGGTAAAGAATCTGCCTTCCAATGCAGGGCACGTAAGTTCGATCCCTGGTCAGGGAACTAAGATCCTACATGCTGCGGGACAACTAAGCTCTCGCACCACAACTACTGAGCTCGCACACCACAATGGAAGATCCCGCATGCTGCAGCTAAGACCTGACACAGCCAAAAAATAATAATAATAAATAAATAAATAAAACTAAGTCCTTTTAAACAATAAAAATCCTCTATTTTTCATTATTTTTTTTAAACTACACTGGTTTTGTTTTGTTTTGTTTAATTTATTTATTTTTGGCTGCATTGGATCTCTGTTGCTAAGCACAGGCTTTCTTTAGTTGCTGCGAGTGGGGCCTACTCTTTGTTGTAGTGGGCAGGCTTCTCATCGCGGTGGCTTCTCTTGTTGCAGAGCATGGGCTCTAGGCGCACGGGCTTCAGAAGTTGTGGTGCACGGGCTTAGTTGCTCCGCAGCATGTGGGATCTTCCCAGACCAGGGATCGAACCCGTGTGCCCTGCATTGGCAGGCAGATTCTTAACCACTGTGCAACCAGGGAAGTCCCAAAAATCCTCTATTTTTTTTAAATGGAAACCAAAATTTCATATTACATGAACACCCCCATTATAAAATGTGGCAGCCAATTCAAACTTTCGAAAACTACGTGAACCAAAGCGCCTGCAAATCTCCAAATCACCCCCTCAGCTTACAGCTCCCCTCCACCCCTCTGTGCTCATCTTCAAATGGGTATTTTAGTCTTAAGCTCCCGAATTCCATATTTGATGACGCACATTAATCCCCCAAATGAGACAACTTACTCTCATTAAATGGAAACGAAAGGCATAAATAAATACAGAAATTAAGGCATAAAAAGATCACAAAAAACCCACAAAATGTTATTTGCTGTTTCAATGTTGCCTTCCAAAAAATACAGAAATAGAATGGAAAGAGGGAACGAGTAATTCCTCAGAGAGCCAGTGGCCCCAAGTCTTTAAGCCGGGTGTCTGCAGGAGGTTCCTGGCTGCACCTGGGTCTCCCTGGGGGTGTGGGGGGCAGGAACTGGAAGCAGAGACTAGATGTTAATGTGCAATGTTCCTCCTGCTGCTTCCCAAGATTAAAGGAAAGGAAGAAGCCAACCACCAGATCAAGGCAGGCATTTCAAAGCACTGTGCTCATTTCACTCTGACAACACCCTATTGGAGCAGATACTAACCAGGCCCTGGTTTATTGATGAGGAAGCTGAGTCTCAGCGAGGTGATTTGATTTGCTAAGTGCTACCCAGATGGGAAAAGCCAAGATTCTGTTCACCCCAGGTCTTCTGGCTCTGAGACCACATTCCTCTTCCTCGGGCGTGGCTGTCTGTCCACACACTTTGCCCCTTTCCCGGTTACACACTAGTCCTCGGGTACAAGTGGGTGGTAAGGAGAGTCAAAGTACAGGTTGGGGTGTCAAGGAGCTGCCATAGTTTGATTTAAATAGCATTTTCACTTTGAATCTCAACAGCAAACTCCTAAGGTAAATAGTAAAAATTCCTACTATAATTCAAATTCCTTGGGGTCTCTCGAAACACACAGACACACACACACACACACATACACACAATATATACAAATACACATGCATACACACGCATGCACACATACATACACACACACATACATACAAACACACACACACACACACACACACACACACACACACACACACACACACAATGCCCTGATATAAATTTTGTGGTGAATATGACTTTCTCTACAAAAGAAATCATTAATTCCAGGCTTTACGGGACACATTTTTAAAGTGATTATTAGCCTATAATATTTTGTTTTATAGAGAAAAAATGATGTTTCTCTTCTCAAATTAATTTATTCCAGAAAATGTAGGAAATGTTTAAATGATGATTAGATTGGGGAAGATGTTATGGTGTTTGTCTTCTCAATGTACCATTTTACAACCATGAGAAACCCTCCAGGACGGTTAATATATCATCAGGTTGCACTTCAAAGTTCATCTGCTGGTGGCACAATTAGAAGATTATTTGCTGGTGAAAATTAGTTTTAACCGTTCAACGGCTCAGTAAGCACAGAACATACATTCCAACAAGTGCTAGCTCACTGATACCAGTATAAATCAAGCCAAAATTAAAATCAGAGCTTTATTCATCAGCGTCTGGGTTCCGATTTCATACTTCATTGATCTAACAGGTAGTGGAGAAAACGAAATCCAAATGCCTCTCCACGTTGAACTCCATAAGCAAATCTCTCCCATCCGTTTGATAGCAATGAGGGTACATGGAAAATGCAAAATAACAGAGGGTCTCGACCACGTGGGAATCCCACCTCCCCTCCTGCTCAGTGAACTGGATCACATTCCTCTCCCTACAGAAAATAATAATCAACATTAAGAAATCTGGGAAGAGAAACACCTCAAAGTCTTTCTCAGTATCTCTGCCACATGTCCAAAACTTTTTAAATAAACACTGAAAATCTCCCTACCAAATTAGAAGTCTCACAGGATCTATTAGAAAGTGCCTCAACCCACAGAAAGAGGAAAGAATTTCCTGATCTTGGTTCAGGCCTGACAGTCGGTGCTTCACAAGCTTCCTTCCTCACCTGCTCGCAGACATCACACATGTCAATTTTACGAGGAAACGTTTTGGGGGTAAAATTAAACTTTTCATCACACTTAAGTTGAAAAGAATTTTAAAGTCAATTTCTGTTGAAACCTTTTGTGGTCATAAAACAACAGTGAAGACCGGATTCTGGTAGGAAATCGGAATCCAGCATACACAATGTCTGAGTCTATTCAGGCTGCCCTAACAAAAGTACCACAGACTGGGGTAGGGGGAGCTTAAACAGCACACATTCGTTTCTCACGGTTCTGGAGGCTGGAAGTCTGAGATCAAGGCACTGATATAGTCAGTGTCTGCTGAGGACCCCCTTCCTGGTTCATAGACAGTATGTTCTCGCTGTGTCCTCACCTGGAGGAAGGGGTAAGCCCATGTGCCACAGCCACTGAGCCTGCGCTCTAGAGCCCATAAGCCACAACGACTGAGCCCACACAACACAACTACTGAGGCTGCACTCTAGAGCCCACGAGCCACAACTACTGAGCCCAGTGCCACAACTACTGAGCCTGCGCTCTAGAGCCCATGCTCCGCAACAAGAAAAGCCACCGAAACGAGAAGCCTGTGAGCCACACCTACTGAGCCTGTAAGCCACACCTACTGAGCCCGGCACCACAACTACTGAAGCCCATGTGCCTAGAGCCCGTGCTCCGCAACAAGACAAATCCCTGCAATGAGAAGCCCGCGCACTACAACAAAGAGTAGCCCCCGCTCGCCACAACTAGAGAGAGCCCACACGCAGCAACGAAGACCCAACGCAGCCAAAAATAAATTTTAAATTAATTTTTTTTTAAAAAAAGAAATTTTTTATGAACCTGGATTCTTGCAACTTTCCATACTTAGAAAAGCACTAAAATCATTAACTGAGATATCTGTTCCTCGCTACTAGCAGCAACCTTCTCCTGTGACGGGTGCCTGAGTGCACATACTCCTTCACCAAAATCACGGGAACACTGTCTTCTCTCACCCTCTCCAGAGCAGTTCCCTGGGGCTGTCTGAGAGGCTGTCTCCCAGCGACAGTCCTCAGTGCGACACTGAATAAACTTAACTCACAGCTCTTACACTGTGCATTTTTTTCAAGTCGACACCACCACATGAGGGATTCAGTTTCAACATACGAATTTCAGGGGGACACAGTCACTGTGTAGCATGCAGCAACTAACCCTGAAAACATAATAACAAAATCAAACATCCACAAAGGACTACATTCTTGTCAGTGAATTCTCATACATACCAGGATTAGCACAGTAATAAATGTAAATCTAAAATGTTATGCCATTAATCCAAACTCTCTACCTCTTAGCAACTGTGATGTCTGTGACTTATGATTTTTCTTCAAAAACAATAAGATGTCAAGTTTGCATCCTTGCAGATGCCATTAAGAATCTGAATCACAAGCCAGCTAACTCACAAAATGACACTATCTGGGTGGTCCAAAAAAACTCAAGCTACTGATTTAATTTGGAGTATCTTGAGAGGAATCATTCCTGGCATTTGGGAGAAGAAAACAGAAATCCTCTCTGGAGAATCTCACCTTTATCTCAGCCCTTAAAGAATTTCCTCAAAAAAAAAAAAAAAAAAAAACCCATAGAAAGGGAGTCATTTGCAGTCAAAAAAACAAGTAAACTAACAAGGACAGAAAGGATCATGAGAGAAAACCAGGTGAAATAAGAGAAAACAGAGATGAGTTTCAAATACTGGGATTACAGGCACAGACCACAGAAAGACAATATTTCAACGGAAGACAAGCTTGAAAATACATGCAATACAGAGACTCGAGAGAATAACATGGAGGATTTGAAAAGAACCAGATAGAATGTGTGGAAATGAAAAACTGAATGATTTAAATGTAAAATTCAATAAATTGGTGTGAAGCCTAGTATACACTGCAGAAAAAAATTAATCAAATCTAAAGTACCCAGATTATAGCACAAAGATAAGAGAGAGAGAGAAATACATGCGGCAGAAGTACCCAGATTATAGCACAAAGATAAGAGAGAGAGAGAAATACATGCGGCAGAAGTACCCAGATTATAGCACAAAGATAAGAGAGAGAAATACATGAGGCAGAAGTACCCAGATTATAGCACAAAGATAAGAGAGAGAGAGAGAGAGAGATGTGAAAAAGAGGGGGACTCTTGGAGGTTAGAGCTAATGAAATATGCTAACCCACATCAACCCAGACACAGAAAGCAAAGAGAGAGAACATAAGACAGAGGCATCACCTGAAGAGACAATGGCTGAGTCACCACACCAAAGACTCAAGATAATTCAATAAATCTGCACTGAGACGTATCGTTTAAAGCACAGCACCCAGAATCAAACAGCACACATTTTAAGAAGCTAAAAGAGATAAAACATTACTTTCAGAGAAGTGAACGATGATAGCTGATATCTCATCAGCAACCACCAAGTTAGAAGACAGTGAAAAATACCCCTCATGGTCTAAAGGACACTGCCATCCACAGAGTCATAACAAAAACATACGTGAAGGAAAAGGGCAAAAGACCTCTGCTCTGGGAACCATGGACGAAGTAACCCCAGTCAACCTTTCCACTAAAACACAAAACCAGACACACTGAAAAACATGTCTTTGAAACATAAGACACCTATCAAGATGGTGAGGAATTCCCACACTCCAGGAAAGAAAGGCAGTCCGAAGCCATGAGGCCGACATCCGGGGCCACTTTGGTCCAGGGAACAGAGAGCTGAGAGGGTGAACCATGGTTCCGACAGCCTTTGTGGCCACAGGAAAAGCACTGGTTCAGGACCCACCAACGGGGGCCCTTGTGAACCACCCTCCTAGTGAACTGGGACCTCACTGGCCGCACCTGAGGCGTGAGCAGCATCCTGGCTTCCAGACACCTGGTCAGTCCGAACCATCCCACACGCCGAAGCTGTATCAGGTGATCGTGAACTGGGATGAACAGGCAGCTGGCCAAGCAAAGCTGCCACTTTGGCAAAAGCTAATATCACCTCAGGCCTCAAATGATTTCCACAAATAAGTTTTTTGTTTTTAACTTTTTTTGGGGGGGTGGGGGGGTACGCGGGCCTCTCACTGTTGCGGCCTCTCCCGTTGCAGAGCACAGGCTCCGGACGCGCAGGCTCAGCAGCCATGGCTCACGGGCCCAGCCGCTCCGCGGCATGTGGGATCTTCCCGGACCGGGGCACGAACCCGCGTCCCCTGCATCGGCAGGCGGACTCTCAACCACTGTGCCACCCGGGAGGCCCTGCAAATAAGTTTTAAGAGTAAAAATGTCCAGCACACAGAGGTAACTAGGCAGAGGAGAAGCGAAGACAGCGCAACAGAGAACCAGCTGTAACAACAGACACTGTGGCTTCAGCCTGGATCACTCATGCTAGGGAGAGCCAGCTGCTAGATCTCCCATGCACAGGCTCACGGCAGGAATGAAGCTTCCTGCCATGGCCACGTGAGTGAGCCTGCAAGCACCTACCCGGGTCAGGCCTTCAGATATGACTGCAGCCAGCATCTTGACTGCAAACTCACAAGAGTCTCTGAGCCAGAACCGCTCTGGACTTCCTGGTCACAGGAACTATGAGATAATAAATGCTCTTTTACGCCAATAAGCTTGCACTGATAGGATATGCACCAACTGATAACTCACATGCTCTCCCAGAGAAAGTCTTACCCACGTGTGCACCAGGAGACAAGTAAAAGGATGTTTACAGCAACGTTGCTTACTTTAGCATAAAATTTAAAGTGACCCAAATTATCCATCAACTGATTGGATAAATAAACTGGTATATCAGTCAATGAAATAATACATAACAGTAAAAAAGAATGACTACAGCTACATGCTTTTAACACGGATGAGTCTCCAAAGCATATTATTGTGTGAAAAAGCAAGTAACAAAATATATGCAATATAATTGCATTTACATAAAGTACATAAAACATTGAAAAAAATCTACCCTTCAGGGATAGATTAATATGAAAAGATGATTATTCCAAAAGCCAAAGTAGTGGTTACCTGTGGGCAAAGGATGGGAGTGGAGGTAGGAGGTTTTTAAAACACTGGTAACGCTCTTTTGCGTAATCTGGGCTGTAGTTTACACAGAGGCTGGCTTTATTACTATTCTTTAAACTGTACATAAAACTGTATACACTCTTCCGTATATACGATACATCTCACAATGAAAGAAACAAGAGTTAACAACAATGTAAGGAATGGTAATAACATCTTTAGGGGCAGACACAAGAAATGAGTGAAGCCAGGGCAGCCCAGGAATTCAGAGGATTAAGAAACAAAACAATTTTCTCCCTTCCGTTTGGCAAAGGAAGCCTCTTCTGAGGTCCTTCACCTAGACAGAATTAACCCTGTGCTTCTGTCCTAGCCGTTACCACTGTCTCTTTTGTGGTGACTTCTGTTTGTCTCTTATCTTCCCAAAACATACACTGTAAGGCCCTCTGCAGCAGCCCCGAGGCTGCCCTACAGGGAGACGCGCACAATAGCTTTTGTTAAGGACCTGCAAGACACCTTTGGTTTGCAATGACATTTGTATAATGACAGTTACCAAGAAAGCTTAGAGAAGTTACAAGGATTATAAGTGCACAAAAGACTGAGGTACTCTTGGGAAGAAAAGTAAGAGAGTGTACTATAACCCCATTTGCAGTAAGATCTCAAAGAGAATGCAATACCAGTCCCAGGCTAAACAAAAAAGAATTAAATCGACGCTTTGAGTGGGTACCCACAAGTACAACGGACAGCCTGAATGTGGCCAGTCTCCATTATGGCTTTCTGAGTGGCCCTGACGTTGATACACAGGCCTGTTCCACCAGGACAGCCGCCATCTGTCCGCGGCTGCTGTCTTAATGGCAGCAGACGCTGGGGCGGGTGTCCTTGCTCCCAGGCCAGCATTCAGAGGCTGTACTGTAGGCCGGCATTGCGTCAGGTGCCAGGATTTCAGAAATCACGGGGGCCTGTCCTCTGTAGGGTCTTAACCAGCAGGATAGAGAGCAGCGAGCTGGGCCGACAGCACAGCTCGGTAAGTGCTCTCAGGGAAGGAGGCGTGCCCAGGTCCCGGGGACACCAGCCTGGACAAGCTGTAACCCAGCTCGGCGTTCTGCCTGCCAGCGTGCTCCCTCCGGTGGCCACTCCCTTTCTTCCTGCAGACCTTCGCGAAGAGGTCACCTTTTCAAAGAGGCGACCCTGGGCACCCTATTTTCACTGCCACACCCGCCGCCCCCTCTCCCCACCCTCTTTCTAATTCTCTCCAATACTGATGGGTCGGGAGATAGTAGCTGGTCTGCCCTCCCCACAGGGCGAGCAGGGGCGATTTCCGGGGGCATGCAGGGTGCACTGCGGCCCGAGAAGGCCTCGCAGACAAAGTCCATACAGGACGGCGGCGCTGGGCGGGGGCAGAAGTGGGACGCGTTCCCCAGCCTCGCGAGGACAGGACGGGCCACCAGGCCGGGGCAGACCCGGGTCGCGGTCTCCGGCCCCGCGGGGACAGGACGGGCCACCAGGCCGCGGCAGGCCCGGGTCGCGGTCCCTGGCCCCGCGGGGACAGGACGGGCCACCAGGCCGCGGCAGACCCGGTCGCGGTCCACAGCCCCGCGGGGCGAGGCGATGGAGCCGGGGGGCGGGCGCAGAGGCCGGGGGGCGCGGCGGCACTTACTCCAGCTTCCTGAAGCGCTCGCGCCCGGCCGCCACGTACTTGCCGCCGGCCTGCAGCGCGTCCAGCTCGCTCACCGGGCGCCCGCGCGTCGGCGTGAAGAGGCGCCGCGCACCGCAGGGCACCTCCACCTGCTCCGTCAGCTGCTCCAGCAGCGCCTCGAAGGTGGCCACGGGGCGCCGCGACAGCGCGAACTTGCGGCCCACGTAGAACCGGTCCCCGTTGCGGTACACCACGATGGTTCTGGCGGGCGCGGGTTCCGCCAGCACGTGCGTCGCGCGCGAGCTCACGGCCCGCACCGCCCATGCGCTCCGCCGCCGGACAGCCGGGCTGCCTGGGCCACGGCCGCCACCGCCCGCGCTGACGCCACCGGCGATTGCGACCGCAGCGCGCTGCCGCCCGGGAGAGGACACGCGAGGGGGAAGCAGAGCCGGGGCGGGTGACGGGGCATCAGAGTCCGGACAGGTGAGGACGGCAGAGCTGGAGAAAGGGACGGGGCGCGGCTCCCGCGAAGGCGGCGGGAGGGCAGGGGGCGAGGCACTGGGCACCCACCGCGACCCCTCCCACTACTCCTCCGCCCTCCGACGCGCAAGACGTGGGGAGATGGCGGGTAGCAGCACCGTCTTGACAATTAAAACTGCGTCAGGGAGGAATTGTCAGGAACCGTGCAGAGCGTGGGAGAAACTGGAATACGAGGCGCAGCTGGCACGTGGTATCGCAAAGGTGCAGCGTTCGGGACGCACCTTCATTTGGGGGAAGAACAAGTCAAGGGCCTGTATGTCCTTGGGAGAGGCGTGCCCTATTCTTTTCTTTTGGCTGCATTGGGCCTTCGTTGCTGCGTGCCGTCGTGTCATTGTGGTGGCTTCTCTCGTTGCGGAGCATGGGCTCTAAGCGTGTGGGCTCAGTGGTTGTGGCTCGTGGGCTCTAGAGCGCAGGCTCGGTAGCTGTGGTGCACGGGCTTAGTTACTGCACAGCATGTGGGATCTTCCCAGATCAGGGATCGAACCCTTGTCCCCTGCACTGGCAGGCAGATTCTTAACCACTGTGCCACCAGGGAAGCCCTTGTTTGCTTTTTGTATGGCGCGTAGTAGGTGCTTGCATTGTTTTGTTGTTGTTGAACTAATAACTCCAGGAAGGCCAAAAAGCAATTGGGAAATTCACCACAGATGAACGTTTGGTGTCAGAAATCAGCATTGCTACATCCTACACCGACTCACACGAGAGCCTCACATTTTTATCTTTACAACACATTGCTTTGCAATGCAATTGAGAATACTAAAGCTAATATTCTCAAAATCAAATAGCTGCTGAGAACCACAGCAGCCTGAGATTCGGTCTGCAGAGCAGAAAATAGCTACGAAGATCCATTCACATTATCTGATTCTAATAAAATGAATGCTTTTTATTTGTTTGATTATTTCCTAGAAGGTGGAAGCCAAGCTTTTTTATACAGAAGCTCAAAATCATTCATCAGAGTATTCTGCTGAAGCCAGCCCTATATATCTGTACATGAACGATTTGGTGAAATTGAGTGATCTGAAAAACTTTCAGTGGAACCGTGGGAGCCTTGATATTTACAGTAAATGAAACCAGACTGTGTTGGCGTAAAACCCAGGAAAATACACTAGCAGGACTAATTCACAACACTCTTCTGGTTCATTGAACATTACGATCTGCTTTAATGGTGTAGAATGTTAATGTCTGTTAACATAAAGCTGGTTTTACATTTTAAAAAAATGAGGTTCTTCTTTACAGAATTAATATCCAGCCTCCCTTTTATCAAAAGTGTCCTGGAATATTAGATATGCCTCTTGGTACCTTTGAGGGAGACTCAATAAAGCCACTCCATGCCCACCCCAGGTGTCCCACTGGGTTCTCCTACTGCTTCCGCTCCCTTTTAAACTTGGATCCGGGTGGAATCCTCATGGAGCAGTTAAAGGTGCAGCGGGGGAGGTGGGGAGGAGAACTCCGCATACAGACATGCCCACCCCTCACCTTCTATCCGTGGAGGCTGCCAGTCAAGAACGAGACTTAACGTGTGCAGGAAACTCCAAGGACCAACACCACAAAGCAGGGCTCCCACCAATACCTTTTCAGACGCTCCCTCAACGCCTAAGCTCTGTACACACTGGGTTGAACATAGGAAGTTGCTATTTCAGTTATCAAAAGTTGCCAAATAGAAATTTCTCAGGGCTCTACTAAGTGCTTTTGCTGTGACACTTATCACTATTTTTGCAGGATTTTTCTTGTGCATCTCCCACCTGGGTGGCTCACTTTGTAAGGGCGAGGACCCTGTCGGTTCAGTCTTAACAACAAATGGCTACTGAGCATCTACTCTGTCCCCCCAGCCTGTGCTAGGAAGTGGGCGTGAGCAAAGGACAGCCCAGACACATGACCCCTGTCTTCAGGAAGCTTGTGTTCTGTTGCCTCAGCCCTACTCATCATCTGGGAAGTGATTATACGGCCGACGCTTAGCCCCTAGCTCAACACAGCGATACCATAAGTGTTTGTTGAATTAGCGAACATGAAAAGTCCTAAATCTCTCCTGTTGGCTTTGCTCTTTGAGTTGCTTCCATTGATTTTAGAACAGATGGTTTCCATGAGCAATCAATATCACTAAACGTGTTCAAGTCTCTACATGTTGGTGTCTTACTTTAAAGCATGATAACCAGAAACGTGTTGCATCTAAAGTGAGGGTCAAGAGATCCACTTCTAGCATGATGGCACATGGACCTCTGCTGACCCATTCCCCAGGGAAGTTTGTGAAAATTAGGAAAAAAGCAACCACTTAGGGCTTCCCTGGTGGCGCAGTGGTTGAGAGTCCGCCTGCAGGGGATGCGGGTTCGTGCCCCTGTCCGGGAGGATCCCACATGCCGCGGAGCGGCTGGGCCCGTGAGCCACGGCTGCTGAGCCTGCACGTCCGGAGCCTGTGCTCCGCAACGGGAGAGGCCACAACAGTGAGAGGCCCACATACCACAAAACAAAAAAAAAAGAAAAAAAAACTCTGACCTCAAAAACTATCACTTCAAAGAAACCCAAATTTAATTGGATTGGTATGTGGAGCAATTTATGCCCAGGGCGTTGTTGAAAAAATAGAGCAATCGGACGGCAATTAGTGGAGCTAACTGTGCATGTGGTTAAGGAAAGAGATAGTCAAAGAGAGCTCTACCCAAGCTGTCGTCTCAGGGCCACTGTGGGCATCCCCAGGGTTGTGCCCCCCAAGGGGCAGCACCAGAAGCTCACACTGTGAGGGTGAAATTGACCTCACTGAAGTAACACGGCCAGCAGCTAAACATGGAAAAGCAAAGAGCACCTGTAAAGGTGATTATATAATTATTATGAGACAGTATAAATACACAGCTCCTGTCCCTTCTTCTGTTAAGTGATTTAAAAAACAGTAGTATAAAATAATATGTATATACTGTATGTTGGGCTTTTGATAAATAAAAATGTGATCTATGTGTAATATATTTACCAGCAACTGCACAAAGGAGGTTGTTGGGAGCACAGCTGTATTGGGCTAAAGAAAATGACTACATAGGGTAACTTAAATCCACAGGAACAAGTGAAGACAACCAGAAATGATAAATAGGAAGGTGAATATAACAAACCTTAAGTAAATGTAAATAAACTTGCTGTCCTTTCTTCTCTCAGCTTCTTCAGAAGACATAAAATTATGTAAATAATTGTAATAGTGTATTGTTGGGTTTGTAACATTTATAGGTGTGCTTTGTAAAACAACAATGCCACCAAGGGGGGAATGGAAATAGAGCTATATAAGAGTAACGTTTCTGAAAGAAAGTAAAAATAAAATAGTGGGAAAAATTACTAAATAAATTAAAATGCTGTTTATAAAATTTCAATTAAATCAAAAGAGTGGTAAAGGAGGAAAAGAGGAATAAAAAAAGACATGAGACACAGAAAGCAAAATGTTAAATGGTAGCTGTAACTCCAACTATATAATAACAAACAATAACAAAATATGTATTAAACAATCAAAAGGCAAAAATAGTCCCACTGCATGGAAAAACAAAACTTAACTATATACTGCCTACAGGAGACACACTATATATTCAAAGATACAAATACACTGAAAGTAATAGGATGGAAAAATTAGATCATGCAAACAGCAACCACAAACAAACTGGAGTGGTTTTACTGATAACAGACATAATAGACTTTAAAACAACAACAAAAAAAAAATGTTACTAGAAATAAAGAGGAACATTTTATAATGGTAAAAGGGTCAATCCTTCAGGAAACTATAATGATTATAAACATATATGCACCTAATAACATATACCCAAATCATAAAGGAAACAAACTGACAGAAATGAAAGGAGAAATAGACAACTCAACAATAATAGTTGGAGACTTCAGTACTCCACTTTCAATAACAGATAGAAAAACTGGAAAAAAGATCAACAAGGAAACAGAACCACACTATAAACCAACTATACCTAATTGACTTATAAAACACTTCACCCAACAACAGCATAATACACATTCTTCTCAAGTACACATGGAACATCCTCCAAAATAGGCCCTATATGTGGTTATAAACAAATGGGTTGAAATAATACAAAGTGTGTTCTCCAATCACAATGAAATGAAAGTAGAAATCAGTGAGAATGAAATTTGGAAAACTCACAAATATGTGAAAAGTAAACAACACACTCTAAACCATTGGGTCAAAGAAGAAATCAAAAAGTAAAATAGAAAATACTTTTAGATGAATGAAAATGAAGATACAACATGCCAGAACTTATGGTGTCCAATAAGCAGTGATTGAAGGGAAATTTGTAGCTATAAACACCCATATTAAAAAATTAGAACCTTCACCTTGGGACACTGGGAAAAAAAGCAAACTAAACCTAGAGCAAGCGGAAGGAAGGAAATAATAAAGATTAGAGTAGAAATTAATGAAATAGAGAGTATCAATGAAACTGAAATCCAGTTCTTTGAAAACATTAACAAACGTTTAGGTAGATTGACTAAGAAAAAAGAGAGAAAATACTCAAATTATTAAAATCAGAAATGTAAGAGAGGACATTACTACTGACCTACAGAAGTAAGAAGAATTATAAAAGAGGAATTATATACCAATAAATCAGATAACTTAGATGAAATGCACAAATTCTCACAAGACACAAACTACCGAAAATGACTCAAGAACAGACAATCTGAATAGACCAATGTCAAGTAAATAGACTGAATTAGTAAAAAAATATATATATATCAATTCTTCACAAAATCTTCCCAAAATATAAAACAGGAGGGAACACTTCCCAACTCATTTCATGAGGCCAGTATTACCCTGATACTGAAACCAGACAAAGATATCACAAGAAAAGAAAACTACAGGCAAATAGCTCTTATGAACAGGGACATGGAAATCCTCAACAAAACACTAGCAAACCAAATCCAGCAACACATTACAAACAAGTAGCCACCATGACCAAGTGGGATTTACCGCAGGAACGCAAGTTTAACATCTGAAGATCAATTAATGTAATACACTGTACTAACAGAACAAAAGACATTTTATTAAGCCACATGATAATCTCATAGACAAAGAAAAAGTATTTAACAAAATCCAACACCCTTTCATGATAAACACACTCAACAAAGAAGGAGTAGAAGGGAACTTTCATAATCTAATAAAGGGCATCTGTGAAACCCACAGCTAACAACATATCTAATTGTGAAGGACTGAATGATTTCCCTCCAAGACCAGGAAAAAGGCAAGGATTCTGCTCTTGCCACTTCTTTTCAACTTTGCACTGGAGATTTTAAGAAACAGAGAGAGAGAGGAGGGGGAAGAAAGGAAGGAAGGAAAGAAGGAAGGAAGCTGGCATTCATATTGGAAAGGGAGAAGTAAAACGATCTCTATTAACAGATAATATGACCTTGTCTGTAGAAATCCTAAGGATTCCACTAAAAATCCATTAGTACTAATAAACAAGTTCAGCAGAGTCATAGGACACAAGATTAATATTCAAAAATCAATTGTATTTCTATACACTTATGATGAACAATCCAAAAATGAAATTAAGAAAACAATTCCATTTACAATAGTATTCAGAAAGAATAAAAGATGTAGGAGTTAATTTAACAAAGAAGTGCAAAATGTATACTTTGAAAACTACAGAATGTTGTTGAAAGTAATTAAGGAAGTGTAAACAAATGGGAAAACATCGCATGTTCGTGGATTGGAAGAGTTCGTTTTGTTTTGTTTTGTTTTGTTTTTTTGCGGTACGCGGGCCTTTCACTGTTGTGGCCTCTCCCACTGCGGAGCACAGGCTCCGGATGCGCAGGCTCAGCGGCCGTGGCTCACGGGCCCAGCCGGTCCGCGGCATGTGGGATCTTCCCAGAATGGGGAACGAACCCGTGTCCCCTGCATCGGCAGGCGGACTCTCAACCACTGCGCCACCAGGGAAGCCCAAGAGTTAGTATTTTTAAGCTGGCAATACTCCCCAAATTGATCTACAGATCCAATGCAAAAATCTCTATGAGAATCCCAGCTGACTTCTTTGGAAATTCACAAGCTGATTCTGAAATACAGAATTGCGTATGGAATTGTACGTGATTCCAAATAACCAAAACAATCTTCCAAAAGAACAAATTTGGAAGACGAACTTTCTGATTTCCAAACATACTACAAAGCAACATTAGTCGAAACAGTGTGGGACTGGCGTAAAGATAAACACATAATATTGAGAGACCAGAAATAAACCCATGTATGTATGGGTCAACTAATTTTTCACAAGTGTGCCCAAATCATTCAACTGGGAAAGAAGAGTCTTTTCCAAAAAAAATGGTTCTTGGACAACTGATATCCACATGCAAAAGAATGAAGTTGAAACCTTACCTTACACCATATACAAGAATTAATTCAAAATTGATCAAAAACCTAAATCTAAGAGTTAAAATGATAAATCTCTTAGAAAAAAATCTAGGGGTAATTCTTCATGACCTCGGATTTGACAATGATTTTCTAAGTATGACTCCAAAAGCATGAGCAACAGAAACACATAGTGGAACTTCATCAAAATTGAGGACTGCTGTGCTTCAAGAGACAGTGAAACTGTCTGTGCTTTCTAGAGAAAGTGAAAAGACACCCACAGAAAGGGAAAAAGTACCTGCAAGTATATATCTGATAAAGGGTTTGTACCTAGAATATATGAAAAACTCTTCAACTCAGTAATAAAAGACTAATAATAAAATAATAACATTGGATTTTTACCCAGTTTAAGAATGGGCAAAAGATCTGAAGAAGCATTTTTCCAAAGAAATATGCAAATGGCCAGGTAAGCAACTGAAAAGATGTTCATCATAATTAGTCATGAGGGAAATACAAATCCAAACCACAGTGAGGGGCTTCCCTGGTGGCGCAGTGGTTGAGAGTCCGCCTGCCGATGCAGGGGACACGGGTTCGTGCCCCAGTCCGGGAAGGTCCCACATGCCGTGGAGCGGCTGAGCCTGTGAGCCATGGCCGCTGAGCCTGCGCGTCCGGAGCCTGTGCTCCACGACGGGAGAGGCCGCAACAATGAGAGGCCCGCGTACCTCAAAAAAAAAACAAAACAAAACAAAAACACAGTGAGATACCACTTCACATCCTCTAGGATGGCTGTAATCAAAAATTCAGAAAATGACAAGTGTTGGGAGGATGTGGGGACGTTGGAACCCTCACACGATGCTAGTGGGAATGTAAAGTGGTGCGGCCATTTTGGAAAACAGTCTGATAATTCCTCAAACAATTAAAAACATAGAGTTATTATATGATCCAGCAATTCCAACCCTAGGTGTATACCCAAATGCAAACCATATGTCCACACAAAAACTTGTACAGGAATGTTACCAGCATTATTCATAGGTATTCAACAGGTGGAAACAACCCAAATGTCTATCAGCTGATGAATGAATGAGCACTCTATCCATACAACGGAACATTATTCGGCCACAAAAAGGAATAAAGTACTGACACGTGCTACAACATGGATGAGCCTGGGAAACATTATGCGAAGTAAAAGAAGACAGTCACAAAAGACCATGTATATGAAACGTCCAGAGCAGTCAAATGTATCGAGACAGAAAGTTGCTTATTGGCTGCTTAGGGCTGGGGGAGAGGAAGGTTGATAGCCGAGAGTATCAGATTTGTTTCTGAGGTGATAAAAACTGTTCCAAAGTGCACTGCAGTGGTGGTTGCACATATATATCATTTACATAGACTTTAAATTGTACACTTAAATGGGTGAATCGCATGTTATGTGAATTACAATAAAGCTGATGGTTGTTTGTACATAGCACTTCAACTAATGGACCTGTGAAACAGACATTGTTAGGAGATATCTAGCCCAACACAACTTAGTTCCATCACATCCTAGTTTAATTGATAGTTTTTCCTAACTCCCTATGGATGGGGACGCTAAGACAAGAATTTCCTAGCGCACTAAAAGGGCAAATTATAACCCTGAAATGCTAGAGCAAGAAGGAAAGGGTGACTTCATTTTGTATTTTTAAAACCTGCCAACATTAACTAAAGAAGCCACAGCGCTGGAGAGGGGTCCACATCATATTTACCAGGGAAAGGTTGAGTCGTATGTGACCTCACCTCTGCCGCGAGTTGACAGGAAACAACTGTAGCTGGAAGCAGGATTTCCCGGTTTAAGCTCTGTCATGGGAACCAAACAATTCCAGTCATTGGACTTCAGCTAGCAGTAAATATAAAAATGTTAGTGATGGCTCTAGGCAACAATAAATTCTCTCATTCTAATGCCCGTATGGGGCTTACAGGGCAGGACATTTTGTAATAAAAATTAATGATGGATGCCTAATGGAACACTTTAATAAAAATACTGATAAGGATCAAGTGTCAGTTTTAATAAACAGAATAAAGGCCTGCTTTTTTTTTTCACCCTGGTCAAAATAGCCACTGGGTGGTGGTGAAAGGGGATGGACAGGGAGGTCTGGGAAAGAGCCTCCAAAGGCCTTCACCTTGAGGGCTCACAGAAAGGAGCAGCCGGAATGTGCTGTGAATGTTCACATAAAACCCGGGCTCTTCCCGTGGACCATGGCTTAAATGGGTCAGCCTGAACCTCTCAACAGTTTCCCTAGATCAGTGCTCCTCAACTGGAAGGGCCCATTTGTTGTTACCATTATGTATTTCCCAGCCAGCGCTGGATCGACGCTTTTGTAAAACGCAATATAAATTAATTACTAGACAAACTTGGAAAAACAAGAATGTACTGAAACACAAGCCAAATGGTTTATTGTATTAAATTATCAGGCATCACGTTACTTTGTCCAATTGCTATCAAAAGTATTTAAGGCGTCAATTTCTGTATTTACCTCATCGGGCATCATTTTGCAGCGGGGTCCCTGTGAGCAGACCGCCCTGTGGGAAGCAGAGCCCTAGACCTCACATAGGCCGTGGTACAGGGGTTGCACAAACCTCTCCAGATACATCTTCAGGGTCACACAGGGCAAGTACACATGCACGAGCTGTGCCAGGTTGAGTGCATGGCCGGGCGAGGAGGGCTGCTCCCTTGCTGTCGTAACAGCCCGTGACAAGACCCCGTTCCTTGGGGAGACATACCTTAGCAATGGCTTCAGACTCCTCAGGGCTGGCTGTGGCTCATGTCCTGACTTCTCGTTGTGGGATTTCTGGTTGTTTATCTGAAGTTAGAGTGACCGTTAGGGTTACGGTTTGTGTTCAAAATCAGAGGATATATATACCCTCTTAGCAGATTGTGTGGTCATTTTCATTTTGCCAAATAACACTAGAGACATTGTTTCTTAAGTCAATGTATCAGATGATCAAAGTAACAGACACACATGTTAAAGTTCCTCAGTATTTAAATTACCGATGGTAACTTCAAAAAGAGGTGCAGAACATATGGTGGTACGTCTGTTCATTAAATAATAAATATCATTTCCAAGTTCAAACTTCAACAAATTTATCACATGAGTAGAGTTTTCAGAAAGCTTGATTAGTAAAGTTTTGGAATATTGTAAGTCAATTCCAGAGACACTACTTCCCCCAAAGGCATCCTTAGAATTGATACATGGGCGATTCAGAAATAGAAGCACTCGTGGACAGTTGAAGGGCTTGCTGAAGGCATCTTAGTCATTGTCTGCTAGTCGTTCCTGCTTGTAAAGGAGCATCCCTCCTATCATCATGTGACTTTTCGGGTTCCCCAGCTGTATTCCAGGAGGTGAGCCCATTCATGTCCAAGGAGCCTCATACAGTGCTGTGCACAGAGTGCTTCCAAAATACGTTTGCTAACTGACATGATTTCTCTTTCCCAAGTACATGTATAGACATGCACTTAATGGTACATGTTGCCAAAAAATTAACTCTGGGACCAACCTTGGAGGATGCCAATTAAAGAGCCTTATGAGTCACATGGCCCATTATTCCAGGGTGTGGAAAGGAACCCTTTCTGGAAAGCCCACGGCTGCCGTGTCATTACGCAGACCAGGGCAGCCAAAAGGGGGCAGGTACGCTGGTCCCACAGGTGGCTCAGACCTGGCTTCACATCGTCCAGGTGGTCCGGGCAGCCCACTCCTGCCACCTGCCCCAGCACCTGCTCACCAAAGCTCACAGTGACGTGCAGGGGCACCGTGGGGTGGGGAGGGGTGGCTTGCGAGCGTGGGAATAATGAAATCTAAATCAGGTTGAAGAACACTGTTAAGCTAAAAATCAAAACTCACAGAGCACGTGAGTGGGAATCTCACTGTAAAGCTCCCGTGGCAACAAAGGGGCCGCTAGACAAGTTGCTGAGCCTGTCTGAGTGGGAAGTGTGCGGTCGGGGGCAGACGGGCCTCACCACCCCACAGTGCTCCTTCCCGGGGTAGGGCCACTGGTTCCCGAGGCACCTTCTTCACAGTTTGCCACTTGAATCGACGCTCGAGGAGCATAATCTCCTCGTGTGAAGTGAGAGGTGTCCACATAGAAGCCCCGGATGACCCCTGTACTCCCAGCTGGACGATACACCAGTCGTGACCTGGAGACAACAGCAACACCCGCCTCAGACTGAATTCGGCAGGCGAAGCACATGAGTGAACAAAACGACAATGAAAATAAAACACCAGAAACGCACTCCTCCCATCACAGAAAAACGTGTGTGGGTTCCTTCTTGACCGTGACTTCAAGATCTCTCCTGACGTGGCCGTACATGACCGCCGTTCCCGCGTGAGTCCTCAACTCTGATCAGACCAGAACGTGAACAGGCCTTGGATTCTGAGAGCAATTCTGATTCCAAACTCATCATTTCCTGAGTTGTGTGTGTCTTTGGCAAATTGACCTCTCTGAGTCTCAGGTCTTCAACTGTGAATCAAGGATGAGATTGGCTTCCAAAAGGTTCAGCTGTGGGAATTCCCGGGCGGTCCAGTGGCTAAGACTCCGCGCTTTCACTGCTGAGGGCCCGGGTGCGGTCCCTGTTCCGGGAACTAATATCCCACAAGCTGCATGGCCAAAACAAACTAACAAAAAGTTTAGCTGTGACTCTGGCGTAGGGAACACGCAGCCCAGCTCGCCGGCGCTCGGTATCGAGCTGGGTCTCCTAGAAACATCGTGCTCTTTGCCATCTCAAGCTTCAGGGGTTTCCTACAGCCCCAGCCAGGCGCCTTCCTTGGCATCAGCTAAGTCTAAGAACTCTTGATCAGTGTGTCTCTGTGTTGTTCTTGGTTTCTGGCCGTCAGATACAGACCCACCTTAAAACGTCCAGACGTATTAGAACCTCATAAGGTCTGGAGGACCACAGAAATACAGAAAATTAGAAATATCCAATATCTGTGTAATGCTTGAGATGATAGCGAAAAGAACCCCATTAGCCCAATGCTGGATTGGTTTCCTCTTACAGGCATTTCTTTCACTGTATTTTGATTGATGAGCAGCGATGAGCGACAGTAGCATCTTCGGGTTACATAAAAGACAGGATGGATCTTGGCTCAGTTCCCAGTTTATGTCACCAGTGATGTGACCTGGGCTAAGTGAATGAGGCTGTTTCCATGGCAACCAGGTGGGACAAGAACACCTGCTTCAGAGAGGGATTCTGAAGCCGAATGCAGCGCATGTACCAAATGATGTTTGCGCAGCTCGGATCCTTCATCACAGCCCTCATCATCCTTTCCTTTTCCTAACGAAGCGTTTACACCCTCCTATTTGCACAGATGACCAGGGCGCGCACGACCTCTCCTGAATTCTTAGAGCCTGATGGTCAGAAGGGACATCAGAGGCGACAGAGCATTCCAAGGGCCCCAGGTTGAAATCGACCCCAAACGTACACTGCTTTCCAACAGCCCCTGGTTTTAAACCTCGCAAGCGTGAATGAACAGTCATCATCGTCTTACCTGGGATCCTTTTCCCTCTGGTCTGCCACCCAGACATCCACTTCCTAAACTCCGTGTGCTCGTGGAAAGCAAAGACGTGTGACAGAGGATCGCTAACCTCCATGCGAGAGCCCAGGCTAAAGGGGCAGATGGGCAGTGCAGACGGGCTCTAGGCGAGACCTTAGCAGGTACGGCGGTGTCTGCCCCACCTTCACGCCCAGGGAACCTGCTCCAAATCACGGGGTGCCTCCTTATCTCTGTATTGCCTTCAGAGAAAGAAGTCCTACTTCTCTGTGGGCCTTTATTCACAGAATTAGCCACTGACAGCAAAAGGTAAGACCACATAGGATTCATTCCACGAGCCCCGTCACTGGTGCCACTCCCGACTGCAACCTAGGTGCCTCCCAAAAGGCTGTCGAGCAAAGCGAGAAAGGGCAGTCGGATTCCCAAAGCAACCCCGAAAAGACCACGTAACCAGGAATTCAGCCGACGTCAGAGGAAAAGTAGGCTCGATGCTGGGGTCCAGCTGAGCACCCAGCACCCCGCGCTCTGAGCTGCTCCGTGGCCACGTGTGAAAGCGAACACTCTGACATCACGGAAGCCGGCGGCGGGCCCAGGGGAGGCTCAGCTCGGCCCCTCGTGGAGCCTTAGACAAACGGCTGCATCCCACCGCTTAACCGGAGGACAGCAATGGTGAGCACGTTCCCCGAAGACTGTTTCCAAGTTGAAGTAACACTTGGGAAGCCCCTTGCACATATTGTGTGTTTAAAAGTACATAATATATTAGAAGAATATGCCAGTCTTATCACAGTGTTAATTCTACAAAGGGAAGGAGCCAATCGGCATTGAATTGGTGGTGAAAGGGACTTTAGCTTTACCTGTAATATCCTTTTTCTTTTCAAATAAGAGAATGTGTGTGTGTGTGTATATATATATATATACATACATACACATCTTAAGTGGTCTGTGTGAACATATGTAAGTGTGTATATATAGAGAGAATATATATATATATATATATATATATATATATATACACACACACTAGAGTGGAGTGTAGGAAATAAGGCCCATTCTCTCTCTCGCCAACTTCCCCAAGCCCGGCTCCCCACAGACACCCCGCCTTACGGTTGGCGTGAACCCTTTCCAGCATGTCTCCTGCACACATGGCCTGCCTGGACCTCTGTCCCAGCGCGTGGGCAGCCTGCTCAGGTTCTGATGGCCACATCATTCCATATCTGAAAGACCCCAGGGTTCTTTAACTAGCTCCCCACTAGGGGACATTGAGGTTGGCTTTTTCCCCTTCAAGCAACACTGGAATGAATATTTTCTACATACCTTTGTGTACTTGTGCAACTAAGGTAAGTCTGTGGAATAGCAAAGTCAAGGTGTGGATGCATCTCAGTTTTTTCAAAGATAGACATATGGTAAATCGTAAGAGCTCTGACAATGACGGCTGTGTGACCCAGAGCAAGCTAATCAACATCTCTGTTCCTCATTTTACGATCATTTTCTCCGACGGGTAAGTTAGCATATGCAAGGTGTCCTCAGAGGGTCAGACTTCAGCGTGCTCTGGACCTGGCCGGGTCCTGCCCAGAAGGAGCAGCTGTGCCACCAGAGTGGCCAGATGGCCAGAAATCACATCACCAGGCCAGAGTCCACACCCCACCCGACGGCAGTCACACCCGCTGCCGGGCCTCTGCGTCCATCATCCCTCGCGAGAGAACTCTCGCTGCTCTCACTGGTGGGACAGGGTGGCAGTTTTCCAGCAGAGTTCCGGTTCTTCCCCATATTTATCAGTATTTTCTCTTTTTAATAAACATGTCCTACATTTTTATAATTAGGCAGGTAAAACATTTTCAAAAAAATTCAAGATCTGCCCCACTTTTCTTCCCATCACGGATTATGAACACCACGTGGGGCAGAGAGAAATACAGGAGGATCTCAGTGATTTCCCCCGTAGAGCAAAGTGGTCCCAAATTCCTGTGTCAGGTCCCCGTCTGTCTCTGCCGTGTCTTAGCATGAGTGGAGGCTGATTTCTACACTTTTCTGCTGTTCTATTTGCTAATTCACTGATTGGCGTCATGTGACTCCCAGCCCAAGTACACGGGGAGATTTTAATTAGCAGGGCTTCGTGGATTACCCCACCCCAGCACTCCGCAGAGGCCAATTTACAGTACCCTTATAAGGTTTTCTGCAGGAGCAAAAAAGTCATCTGTTGCAAATAAAATCTAACCGAAGAAAGAAAGAAGTAAGGATAAAATAACCATAAATTACAAACCATTTTATTTCATTCCCTAGTGAAACATTAGGAGCTGCAGTAAAAAGGAAACGTGAAACTGCCTGGGGGGAGACAGACAATGTGCAGTTAAGTCACAATGTGCTTTTCACGTTTCGATTCATTGCCTGCTTCCCCCTTAATCTTTCCTTCCCACGCTTCTTTCTTAATCCCCTTTACCATCTGGATGCAAAAGTGCTAACTTCTTACACTTGGAAAGAAAAGAAACCAACTTATTTTCCAGAACAAAGGACATTGGGCTTTGTGAATCTTTCACAGAGCAAGGGCAAAACAAAAAGGGGGGGCACAAGGTCACCCCTGTGTCTTAGCCCTGCAGGTAGTCTGGCCTGGTGATTTGTTAACCAAAGCAGAACTTCTTTTTTCTTTTGGCCACGCTGCTAGGCTAGCAGGATCTTAGTTCCCGGACCAGGAATTGAACCCAGGCCATGGCAGTGAAAGCACCAAGTCCTAAACACTGGACCGCCAGGAAACTCCCAAAGCAGACCATTTCTGAGAGTAAGGTGTAAAGTGGCTGCTGGCCACCCTACTGAACCTGGGGCCCAGGGACACCTGTGGTCTGGAAAGGATGCAGTGTCCTGGCCTCTGACGCCAGCCAGAACCCAAAAGGCAGGGGAGGACCTGGCTGTTCTGGAGCTGCCAGCGGTTTGGGTGACCTAGCTTGTGGGGCTGTTGCTATGTGCGACCTGCATCAATGAAAAAAATGCTGCTGCCGTATCAGTAAACAAAGGATGTTGGGCCATCGAGCCATCACATTGCAGCCGCCCAGATGGTGAGCCCCGAGGGAGCTCAGGATGGAAACAGGATGCCCGCCACCAAGCCCTCAGCCCCTGCAGCCACCCCCTGAAGACAGGGGGCCCCCTGCGGGGACTCAGGATGAAAAAGCACAGGATCCTGGCCCCAGGTAGCTGAGGTGCGGATCAAAGGAACGATTCCGGTGAGCCCAGACTCTTGCCTCTTCCCATGCATAGAAAAGGGCTGAATTCATTAACCTGAGATGTCTGGTTTTCTTTAATGAACAGTCATCTTTGATGTTGCGACTGCCTGGTCTTTGTGGCAAAAACCCCTGTAGATCCTGGTTCCTCCCCGACCTCTGCACAGCGGTCCCTCAGCGCTACTGACAGGCTGCGTCCTGGGCTTACGTCCTCGGTTTTGTCCGCCAAATAAAACATAACTCTCAACTTTGAGGTTGTGCAGGGGTTGTTTTGGTTGACACCTGCCCCTGAGAGTGTAGCAGAGCCAGCGAAGCACAGGGACCTGACCTGGGAGTCCCTCCCCTGCCCCAGGGCCTAAACCCTGGGACACAGGGGCCCTCACCTACCCTCCAGGGTCCTGCCCCTCAGGCCCCCCGTCAACTCCCTTTGCTGCATCCTCTGTCTGGCCAGCTCCCTCCCCTCCTGAGGAGTCCTTTGAGCATCACTTACCTACGTGGTCCTCCGTGCTTCCCCACCCCACGCCGCGCCCTGGCCTGCCTTGTTGCCAGCGCTGGTCTAGACGTCTCCGGGCAGAGTGTAGGCTCTGGAGGGCAGGCCTGGGTCTTTCCCTCTGTGCCTTACCTGGCGCCTCGCACACCGCGTTAAGCTCTCCACGTGATTCTCCTACTAAAGTCTGAGGACCACTCATCTCTACTGTAAGAAAACACAGAGGGCCGGGGAATTCTTTTCACAGGTGCAAAATGTCTTTTTGTTTAAACCTCAGGCAATGCTGCCTTTGCTCATAACTGTCGCCAATTGAAGAGAAGTTCTCGGAAGCCTCTTGCAATAATGGGCTTTCTCAAGGAGGCCGCCCTTGGGTCTGATTCGTGATCTTCTAGTCGGGGTCCCTGCAGTGGTAAGTGAGCTGGAACCTCGGCCTGGGTGCTTTAAGTGCTTCTTCTCACCCTGAGAGACCCACTGACTTTCCTCCTACGAACTCAGGTGCCGCACCCATCCGAGGCCATCCAAGGAGAAGAGTGGGCAGGGTGAGGTGGGCGGGGCTGGAGCGTGGGAGGGGCAGAGAGGCCCCATCCAAGGCTATCCAAGGAGAAGAGTGGGCAGGATGAGGTGGGCGGGGCTGGAGCGTGGGAGGGGCAGAGAGGCCCCATCCAAGGCTATCCAAGGAGAAGAGTGGGCAGGATGAGGTGGGCGGAGCTGGAGCGTGGGAGGGGCAGAGAGGCCCCATCCAAGGCTATCCAAGGAGAAGAGTGGGCAGGATGAGGTGGGCGGGGCTGGAGCGTGGGTGGGCGGAGCTGGAGCGTGGGAGGGGCAGAGAGGCCTCTGGAGGGGGGCTGCTGTGTGGGCGCTGAGGGAACAAACGGGAGGCCGGCTGAGGTTCCCCAGAAACAGACGGGTGTGCTGCATCTTCTCTGGAGAAGCAAACACAGGGCCCGGGGACTCTGTACTGGTGTCCAGTCAGACTTTGCCCATAGGCAGACTCCCTTGGTTGATTGGGTCTGAGTTCAATAAGGCGACCCATAAACACACACTTCCTCACTGCAAGGAACGAGTCCAGGAGGAGAGAGCAGCCAGGGCACACCACTGATCCCAACAACAGAGACATGCACGGAGGGCCTGGGTGTCGGCACCGCCTGTCCACCCTGTGGTGGGCAGAAGGCCCCCCAGCAATGTTGCTCCCCAGTCCCGGAAACCTGTGCCTGCATCACCTCACACGGCAAGGAGAGTTTGCAGCTGTGACCAAGGTTATAGACCCTGTGAGAGGGAGGCAGTTCTGGCTGATCCAGTGGGTTTAGTCTAATCACCTGCGGTGTCTCAGGGAAGCCAGTGGGGGGTCCACAGCTCTGGGACCCGGGGGCTGCGGGCTCACCAAACCCTCTGCTCACGGCCCCCCCCCCACCTCTACTGATGGAGCAGCCAGGTCTGTAGGGAAACGGGGAGGAGCCCCCAGACCCGACCACCTGCTCAGACCACCTATGGCATCTACTTCTAAATCCGTCTAAATCTGGAATCCCTTACTAGTTCATTTAAAAGTAGCTTTTAGGGCTTCCCTGGTGGCGCAGTGGTTGAGAGTCCGCCTGCCGATGCCGGGGACGCGGGTTCGTGCCCCGGTCAGGGAGGATCCCACATGCCGCGTAGCGGCTGGGCCTGTGAGCCATGGCCACTGAGCCTGCACGTCCGGAGCCTGTGCTCCGCGGCGGGAGAGGCCACAACAGTGAGAGGCCCGCGTACCGCAAAAAAAAAAAAAAAAAAAAAAAAAAAAAGTAGCTTTTAGGGGCTTCCCTGGTGGCGTAGTGGTTAAAAATCCGTCTGCCAATGCAGGGGACACGGGTTCAAGCCCTGGTCCGGGAAGATGCCACAGGCCGTGGAGCAACTAAGCCCGTGTGCCACAACTACTGAGCCTGCGCTCTAGAGCCCGCAAGCCACAACTACTGAAGCCCAGGCGCCTAGAGCCCGTGCTCCGCAACAAGAGAAGCCACCACAATGAGAAGCCCACGCACCACAACGAACAGTGGCTCCTGCTCGCCGCAACTAGAGAAAGCCCACGCGCAGCAACGAAGACCCAATGCAGCCAAGAATAAAAATAATAAATAAATAAATTTATTTTTTTAAATAGAATAAAATGAGCTTTTAAATAATTGTAGGCAAAGAGCAAGATCACCTCTAAAAGGGGCTGTGGCTGAGGCCAGGCTGTGATGTTTAATGAATATGCTAACGCTTTTCATGCAAACTGCAACTTAGTCATCAGAAGTGAGGAGCATTATAGTGGGTTGTTCCAGTGCAGTGAGGCCGTCATCAGAAGTGAGGAGCATTATAGTGGGTTGTTCCAATGCAGTGAGGCCGTCATCAGAAATGAGGAGCATTATAGTGGGTTGTTCCAGTGCAGTGAGGCCGTCATCAGAAATGAGGAGCATTATAGTGGGTTGTTCCAATGCAGTGAGGCCGTCATCAGAAGTGAGGAGCATTATAGTGGGTTGTTCCAATGCAGTGAGGCCGTCATCAGAAGTGAGGAGCATTATAGTGGGTTGTTCCAATGCAGTGAGGCCGTCATCAGAAGTGAGGAGCATTATAGTGGGTTGTTCCAGTGCAGTGAGGCCGTCATCAGAAATGAGGAGCATTATAGTGGGTTGTTCCAATGCAGTGAGGCCGTCATCAGAAATGAGGAGCATTATAGTGGGTTGTTCCAGTGCAGTGAGGCCGTCATCAGAAGTGAGGAGCATTATAGTGGGTTGTTCCAGTGCAGTGAGGCCGTCATCAGAAATGAGGAGCATTATAGTGGGTTGTTCCAGTGCAGTGAGGCCGTCATCAGAAATGAGGAGCATTATAGTGGGTTGTTCCAGTGCAGTGAGGCCGTCATCAGAAATGAGGAGCATTATAGTGGGTTGTTCCAGTGCAGTGAGGCCGTCATCAGAAATGAGGAGCATTATAGTGGGTTGTTCCAGTGCAGTGAGGCCGTCATCAGAAATGAGGAGCATTATAGTGGGTTGTTCCAATGCAGTGAGGCCGTCATCAGAAATGAGGAGCATTATAGTGGGTTGTTCCAATGCAGTGAGGCCGTCATCAGAAGTGAGGAGCATTATAGTGGGTTGTTCCAATGCAGTGAGGCCGTCATCAGAAGTGAGGAGCATTATAGTGGGTTGTTCCAATGCAGTGAGGCCGTCATCAGAAGTGAGGAGCATTATAGTGGGTTGTTCCAGTGCAGTGAGGCCGTCATCAGAAGTGAGGAGCATTATAGTGGGTTGTTCCAATGCAGTGAGGCCGTCATCAGAAGTGAGGAGCATTATAGTGGGTTGTTCCAATGCAGTGAGGCCGTCATCAGAAGTGAGGAGCATTATAGTGGGTTGTTCCAGTGCAGTGAGGCCGTCATCAGAAATGAGGAGCATTATAGTGGGTTGTTCCAGTGCAGTGAGGCCGTCATCAGAAATGAGGAGCATTATAGTGGGTTGTTCCAGTGCAGTGAGGCCGTCATCAGAAATGAGGAGCATTATAGTGGGTTGTTCCAGTGCAGTGAGGCCGTCATCAGAAATGAGGAGCATTATAGTGGGTTGTTCCAGTGCAGTGAGGCCGTCATCAGAAATGAGGAGCATTATAGTGGGTTGTTCCAGTGCAGTGAGGCCGTCATCAGAAATGAGGAGCATTATAGTGGGTTGTTCCAGTGCAGTGAGGCCGTCATCAGAAATGAGGAGCATTATAGTGGGTTGTTCCAGTGCAGTGAGGCCGTCATCAGAAATGAGGAGCATTATAGTGGGTTGTTCCAGTGCAGTGAGGCCGTCATCAGAAATGAGGAGCATTATAGTGGGTTATTCCAGTGCAGTGAGGCCGTCATCAGAAATGAGGAGCATTATAGTGCGTTATTCCAATGCAGTGAGGCCGTCATCAGAAATGAGGAGCATTATAGTGGGTTGTTCCAGTGCAGTGAGGCCGTCATCAGAAATGAGGAGCATTATAGTGGGTTGTTCCAATGCAGTGAGGCCGTCATCAGAAATGAGGAGCATTATAGTGGGTTGTTCCAATGCAGTGAGGCCGTCATCAGAAATGAGGAGCATTATAGTGGGTTGTTCCAATGCAGTGAGGCCGTCATCAGAAATGAGGAACATTATAGTGGGTTGTTCCAATGCAGTGAGGCCGTCATCAGAAATGAGGAGCATTATAGTGGGTTGTTCCAATGCAGTGAGGCCGTCATCAGAAATGAGGAGCATTATAGTGGGTTGTTCCAATGCAGTGAGGCCGTCATCAGAAAGGAGGAACATTATAATGGGTTGTTCCAATGCAGTGAGGCCGTCATCAGAAAGGAGGAACATTATAATGGGTTGTTCCAATGCAGTGAGGCCCTCATCAGAAATGAGGAGCATTATAGTGGGTTGTTCCAATGCCGTGAGGCCGTCATCAGAAATGAGGAACATTATAGTGGGTTATTCCAATGCAGTGAGGCCGTCATCAGAAATGAGGAGCATTATAGTGGGTTGTTCCAATGCAGTGAGGCCGTCATCAGAAGTGAGGAGCATTATAGTGGGTTGTTCCAATGCAGTGAGGCCGTCATCAGAAATGAGGAGCATTATAGTGGGTTGTTCCAATGCAGTGAGGCCGTCATCAGAAAGGAGGAACATTATAATGGGTTGTTCCAATGCAGTGAGGCCCTCATCAGAAATGAGGAGCATTATAATGGGTTGTTCCAATGCAGTGAGGCCGTCATCAGAAATGAGGAGCATTATAATGGATTGTTCCAATGCCGTGAGGCCGTCATCAGAAATGAGGAGCATTATAATGGGTTGTTCCAAAGCAGTGAGGCCGTCATCAGAAATGAGGAGCATTATAATGGGTTGTTCCAATGCAGTGAGGCCGTCATCAGAAATGAGGAACATTATAATGGGTTGTTCCAATGCAGTGAGGCCGTCATCAGAAATGAGGAACATTATAATGGGTTGTTCCAATGCAGTGAGGCCGTCATCAGAAATGAGGAGCATTATAATGGGTTGTTCCAATGCAGTGAGGCCGTCATCAGAAATGAGGAACATTATAATGGGTTGTTCCAATGCAGTGAGGCCGTCATCAGAAATGAGGAACATTATAATGGGTTGTTCCAATGCAGTGAGGCCGTCATCAGAAATGAGGAACATTATAATGGGTTGTTCCAATGCAGTGAGGCCGTCATCAGAAATGAGGAGCATTATAGTGGGTTGTTCCAGTGCAGTGAGGCCATCATCAGAAATGAGGAGCATTATAATGGGTTGTTCCAGTGCAGTGAGGCCGTCATCAGAAATGAGGAGCATTATAGTGGGTTATTCCAGTGCAGTGAGGCCGTCATCAGAAATGAGGAGCATTATAGTGCGTTATTCCAATGCAGTGAGGCCGTCATCAGAAATGAGGAGCATTATAGTGGGTTGTTCCAGTGCAGTGAGGCCGTCATCAGAAATGAGGAGCATTATAGTGGGTTGTTCCAATGCAGTGAGGCCGTCATCAGAAATGAGGAGCATTATAGTGGGTTGTTCCAATGCAGTGAGGCCGTCATCAGAAATGAGGAGCATTATAGTGGGTTGTTCCAATGCAGTGAGGCCGTCATCAGAAATGAGGAACATTATAGTGGGTTATTCCAATGCAATGAGGCCGTCATCAGAAATGAGGAGCATTATAGTGGGTTGTTCCAATGCAGTGAGGCCGTCATCAGAAATGAGGAGCATTATAATGGGTTGTTCCAATGCAGTGAGGCCGTCATCAGAAAGGAGGAACATTATAATGGGTTGTTCCAATGCAGTGAGGCCGTCATCAGAAAGGAGGAACATTATAATGGGTTGTTCCAATGCAGTGAGGCCGTCATCAGAAATGAGGAGCATTATAGTGGGTTGTTCCAATGCCGTGAGGCCGTCATCAGAAATGAGGAACATTATAGTGGGTTATTCCAATGCAGTGAGGCCGTCATCAGAAATGAGGAGCATTATAGTGGGTTGTTCCAATGCAGTGAGGCCGTCATCAGAAATGAGGAGCATTATAGTGGGTTGTTCCAATGCAGTGAGGCCGTCATCAGAAATGAGGAGCATTATAGTGGGTTGTTCCAATGCAGTGAGGCCGTCATCAGAAAGGAGGAACATTATAATGGGTTGTTCCAATGCAGTGAGGCCCTCATCAGAAATGAGGAGCATTATAATGGGTTGTTCCAATGCAGTGAGGCCGTCATCAGAAATGAGGAGCATTATAATGGGTTGTTCCAATGCAGTGAGGCCGTCATCAGAAATGAGGAGCATTATAATGGGTTGTTCCAATGCAGTGAGGCCGTCATCAGAAATGAGGAGCATTATAATGGGTTGTTCCAATGCAGTGAGGCCGTCATCAGAAATGAGGAACATTATAATGGGTTGTTCCAATGCAGTGAGGCCGTCATCAGAAATGAGGAGCATTATAATGGGTTATTCCAATGCAGTGAGGCCGTCATCAGAAATGAGGAACATTATAATGGGTTGTTCCAATGCAGTGAGGCCGTTAGTCTCTCTTGGTGGAAAAAAGCATAATCTTGACATTTCACAGTCAAAAGCTGTTTTCCTCTGGGATTTGCCTTAAAATAGGAAGGTGCGACGGGGTGAGTCTAAGAAATGTGGGAGGGTGGTCTCCCTCTGAGGAGCAAGCCAGGCTGTCCCAACAATTCCCATTCAAGAACAGAGGCTTCTGTTATCACTGCCGATGGGGCCTAATAAAAAAGCCTCTGGGCAAAAGGCTGAGACTTATAGTGAAATAAAAGAAGTTTATTCAAGTGTGGGACAAAGCTAGAGCGCATACAGGTAGCGATGTGGGGGAGCCCGAGGTCAGCACTGAGATCCCTGGTGGACGTGCTTGGGGACTTGTTCAAGTTTCCCGCGGATGCGTGGCTCTTCTTTGGGACAAAGTTTCATTTCACCTGTGGGCTTAGTTCTTTAGTGTTTTTGTACAGACCAAAGTGGCTAAAACCCCAGCAGAGCAGAACCAGAGCCCAGAGCCACTCAGCACACTCGGGCTGTTCCCAGCTCCGCAAACACCATTCCCGGCATTCAGCCACCCCCAACACCAAACGTCTGCAGAGATCCGTCCCACCCTCACCTCTCAAAGGGTCAAACGCTTGCTGTGCTGATAAATTCCTCTCTGTCACCCTGTTCTTTCTGCAATAACAACTTTAAAATAGCAAGTTGTTTATAAACAGCCCTCCAAGCTCACCAGGAGTCCTGACGTTCGGTGTTCAGAATCGGGTTTCTTGCTTCCCACTAGCCAGCCAAGGTCCCATGGTACTCAGGTGCCAGCAGGAGAAAATTCGTAGGGGCCCGAGCCGGGGAGTCAGAGTTTCCCGGGAACGGGCCTCACCTGTGTGATGTCACAAGGGCTGCAGGGAGCTAGAGCTCCAAGCTGAGCAGCCCCTCCCTGCAGAAGCCAAGGGTGCCCCTGCAAGACCCCTGTGTGAGGCCAAGGCAGACCTGGGCCCCCCGCTGTCGCTGACCCTGCCACTGTCCGCCCCCATCCCTAACAACCTGGCCTGAAGCCCCTCCTCCCTGGTTCCTGGGTCCCCTGGGCTTTGTCTCTAGGAGGCCTCCGTGAGAGCATGTGTTCAGCACACCTAGCAGTGGTTCCAGGCAGAGAAGAGAGCCATGGGGGCTGAGAACGGGAAGGACCCTCAGCCGGGAAAGTGCAGACGCACACAGAGCTTCCATGGGGGTTAAAGGGGCTCGCGGACCTTGAGAAAGCACACCTGTGCCTCGTGGCGCAAGAAAGACACATGTCCCAGCCCTGGGAGCCTGGGGCCTGGGGAAGGGCTTCCGGTGAGACGGGGACAGCTGAGCACCTGCCTGACACACGTGGCCACACCTGACACACATGATCACACCTGACACACATGGCCACACCTGACACACGAGGGGCACAGGTGATCACACTCATCATCACACCACCCTGCAGAGCGCTGTTATCACAGATGGAGAAACTGAGGCCCAAGGTTATTCCAGGGAGCCTAAGTCGTAAGCGGCTGAACCGAGCAGGGATTCAGAGCAGCAGGTGTGCTGGAGCGAGGGGTCCTCTGATGCCTGGAGGGGTTTCCTGCCTCGGGAACCCCTCCCACTTTCCTTCCTGGGTTCTCTTTACCGGGTCTTGGCCTGCCCTGCTCCCCCCTGCACCTCCAGTCCTCCGGTGCAGAGGAGGGAGAGGCTGCCCCTATCCCCTTCCAGAACCTGCCTGGCCCTCCCCCATTCGGCTCCCACTGCACCCTCTGGTCTCAGGGGGCACATGTCTCCCCTTCCAGATGAAATTCTTAAGAACGAAACTCGTCCGTTACTGTTTAAAGTCCCTAAGTTTGGCGGTGGTTTAAGCTACCTGATATGGTCTGCTTGGGATACCCCATCCTTGTGAAGCAGAGTTTCCCTCCCGCCATCAACACTGCAAACGGCAAGCTTTCCCAGGCTTCCTCATATCTAGGGCACAGAAACATACAAAGCCACTGTGTGCAGAATGTTCTCGGTCTGGTGCCTCTGGATCTGTGCAGTGCACAACCTGGGCAGACACACATAACTGGCCTGGAGATCTAGGTACCCAGACAGGCTCGATCCCAATGCTGAATGTGGAGCTCGGCGCGGGCGTGCAGGGCAGTTGCTCCTGTCTGCAGCCGGCTACCGGCAGAGGGACCCTGCAGGCTCTGCATGGTGTATGGGCTTTTCTCCCTTCCGTGTAGCACCCAAGACATTCTCCAGTCTTTCCAAAATTCCTTTGAACTGCCAAAAAGCTTTCAACAATTCCCTTTCTGCTTAAATTAGCCAGACTCAGATTTTTTTGCTTACAGCTAAGAAGTACCACCTGCCCTTGGTTCTGATCTGCTAGATTAAACAGGGTTACCCCTGGTGACCACTCCTGGGCCCTCGCCTGCCACCTGCCCCCAAGGAAGCAGGTGGGCGCCGTCCAGACCCCCAGGGCGGCAGACGCGGAAGCCAGTTTGTCAAGTCTGGGTGAGGCAGGAACCGACAGACAGAGGCTGCCCCGGGGACAAGAAGGCGTTGAGCCGCGGGTCCCCGCCAGAGAGGAGACACCCTCTTGCCATTCTCGCTGCAGCCCCCCGAAACCCCGCTCGTCCCCCGTGCTGCAGGGGCACCGGGCCCAGGGCGAGGAGTGGAAGCCCATGCTAGAGCTCGCCGTGACCCCTACGGTCAGAAGACCAATGCTTTTCCCGACTCCTCTGTTTGTCAGGTCTCCATGGCTGCCGCCACCTGGGGTCACACTCAGGCCTCGATGAGAAGCCACACGGAGCACGGCTGAGTGTTCCCTGAAGGGTCTGGCACTGCTGGGTCTGGGGGGGCCCTCCTCCCCTCCCTGCTGCCCTTTGTCCCTTTGTTCTTCTGCATCTGTCTCCCTTCTCCGTTTCTGACTGATCCCCACTCTCTCAATACCTCTGTCTCTCACACAACACATACACACACGCGCGCATGCACACACACACACACACACACACACACACACACACACACACACACACACACACACACACACACACACACACACACAAACCCCCAGAGCCTCAGTGTGGCGGGCAGCCTAGGGGGCCCGGGACCCCTGCAGCATCGTCTCGCGGGTGCACGTCCCCCCGCGGCCGCTGGGTGACAGTGTGGACGCGCGGGTACGCCGCCACCGCCCATCCTCTCCGCCCACGCTGCACCCGGGGCTCAGAGAGCTGCCCGCGCACCAGCTTTCCGGTCACGCCTCGATGCAGCACCTAATAAATCCCGGTTCTCTCCTCAACCAGACCGCCTCCCTCCTGCGCTGCAAATCAGGGGCCGCGGCCCACCCCTCGGGCCCTTCCTGCCGAGCTGGGGGATTCAATTAGCGGCTGTGCTTCTGGCCTCCTGCCGGCTGCGCCTGTCCTATCAAATTGTCTTTGAAACCGTCACAGCCCTGTAGAGGTGTGTGACCCGGGCACAGACAAAGGCCGGCGTGCTTTCCTGCGCTTCGTGCTGGCACAGAGCCTCGGAGGCGGGCTCATCGGAGGCGGCGACAGGAGGGGACGTGGATCGGCTCCCTCTGGTTTCACCTGAGAGCCGAGGCGACACGAGAGCACAAAAGTGGCCCCATCCCAACTCCTCCCCTACCAGGGACGAATCCAGACCCAGGGAGGCGCCGGCTTGCCCTGGGCTGCCCTTGACCCCGGTGAAGAGCCCGGAGGGGTGGGGCACACCTGACCCACCCTAGAGCCAGGGCAGCTCTGTCCAGGTGACCGAGGGCAGTCGCATGGGCCGAGGCCGTCGTGGTGATGCTGGGGAAGCTCCGGCTTCAGGACGCCCTGCCCAACCGCAGTCACCACCTGGTCAGTTCCCTTGCACAGGCCCCCTCACAGGACAGGCACCTGGGCCAGCTCAAGGTCATGGGCCCTGGGCTGTGAGCAGGGGTGCCTGGCTGCCCCACAGGCCCGTGGGTGCAGCGGGGGTCCCGCAGATACCCGGAGCAGAGCCGCTGCCTTGGCCCCTGTGGCACCTACAGCAATAGCACCGGGGCCTGAGCTCCAGTCTGCAGGGCACAAAGAGGACCAGCCCCTGGGGAAGAAGCCAGCGGCACCTTTACTGCGCTGGGCCCTCACCGCGCCAGCAGCTCTAGGCAGACGCTCCCCTTCCTCCAAAACAGTCGCTACACAAACACCCTGCAGGCGCGGTCCAGAACGTCGGGCAGCCGGGGCCTCGCTCCCAAGACACGCAGACACACAAGAGGCCCTGGAGAGCGGTGTCCCCGGAGCCCCCTTCTGGCTCCCAGCCCCAGCTGTTTTCCTTTGTGGGTGCGTGTCTGCCTGTTTTCTTTGAAAAATGAAGATGTTTATTATGTTTTACTGGGGATTCTGATGTACAAAAGGAAGAACCGTGGGTGACGGGCAGGCAGTTTCTGGGATGGCCCCCAGCGGTCCCGTCTCCAGGAGTCCCCTCCCCAAGTTCAGGCTGGACCTGGGGACAGGCTTCTGAGACCAGAACGCAGACAGTGATGGGGGGGGTCGCTTCCCAGGATGGGCGCACGCTCGCACTGCTCTGAGGTGGCCAGCGGTCCTTGGGGAGATGCCCAGGGCAGAGGGGCCCGGCAAGGAACCCAGGCCTCCATCCAGCCACCCGTGTGGCACTGAATGCCACCAGCAACCTCACGGTCAAGTGTGGCTGGTGAAACAGAGCCCCCCCCCCCCAGCCGAGCTCTGGGTGAAGTCCCGCCCCACAGGACCTGCGGGGACATTGATGCTTTGTCGTGAGTCGCTGTTTGGGGGTGACCGCGATACAGGAATAGATAACGAATACCGCTCGAGAAGACACTGAGAGAACAACATTCAGTTGTCAAATTCGGAGCGTTTACTTTTCTTTTTCCTGAAATCCGCAGCAAAGCAAAATTGTTTCTACTTTTACAGAAGCATTGATCTAAGCTAAGAGGATTCTTTTCCATATAGAAATTAAAAGGAAGGTAGTCGTTTAAGACCCCCCTACCATTGTTTGTACTTAACTGTTATAACATTTAAAGATCTCGTTTCATACTTTGCACAAAGCCAAGAGCGATTCTGAGTAATAATTACATAACGAACATTTTGTCTACACTACAAATAATAAAACTCTAGTTCTTCAGACATAATACCCAGAAACACGTTTTTTTTTTTTTTTTCTTCTTTTTCGCCCAAGCATGCACCATTCTCTAAGATTCAGAAAAGGAGCCTTTACCGGGGACCCCGCACTCCTGCTTGGGGACCACGTGGCAGGCAGAGCCTCCCACCCGTGGTGGCAGCCGGCAGCCAGCCGGTGGCGGAGGGGCCGCCGATGCTGGAGCAGCAGGGCCCCCACTACACGTGCTCCTTGTCGAACTCGCAGAGGAAGTGCATGGTGAGGTGGCAGGCCACGTCGTTCCAGCCCCCGGAAGCCACCAGCTCCACGCAATCCTCGTCGTCATAGGCGTTGTTGGGCTCCCCGCTGCGCCACTGGCTGAAGGTCTGCATGGGCGAGCGGTCCGCGTAGACAAAGGTGCCCTCCCGCTCCAGGTCGTTGATGCCGATGAAGACGCGGGCCAGGCCGGCCTGCGCGATGTAGGCGGCCAGCAGCCCGTTGGCGGCCTCATCCTTGGGCATGCCCAGCGTGCCGCCCCGGCCCTGGCAGGCCAGCTGTGCATCCACGTACCGCTTCTCCTCCTTCACCAGCAGGTAGATCTTCTGCTCCGTCTCGCGCACGCCGGCGACGGCTGCGGGGACAGGGCTGGAGGGCGAGCGCTCGCGGGTCCCCAGCAAACCCGGGGCGCCAACCCAGCACGCGCGCACAGGGAGCAGACCCAGGGCCGCTCTGCCTCCGGGCAGGGGTCGGGGGGACACGGGAGCAGGGAAGCCCCGAGAAGCACGTACCGTGTTTGATGAACTTCAGCTCCGCTGTGATCTGCGCGACCTGGTTGTCTGTCTCCCCGACGGCCTTCCTCAGCTGGCCGCACTCACACGGGATGCCTGCGGAGACCGCGCCCGGCGTGTGATGGGACTGACCCAGGGGCGGGCTCGGGGGGGGGGTACCCCCTCCCCAGCATGCTAGGCGATTCAAAACACGAAAGCCTTTGAGGCTGCAATGGAGACTTCAGACTTGACCCTAAAGGCAGGGAGCAGTGGAAGGGTTTCCACAGGGGCACCAAGGTCGGATGCACGTTTCACAATCTCTCTCTGGTCGCTTAGGAGGAGGTCAGTGGATGTTTGGCGGCGAGACGGGCGGGCGAGAGCAGGGGGTTAGGACAGTCACCTCGGGAAGACTGCGAGCAGTGACAGCGCGGCAGGAGAGACGACAGGACGTTTGAGCAAAGTGGTGGAGCTGGAACCGTGGGGTGATGTTCAGTCATCCCAGCATGGCCAACCCTGCCTCAGCTCAGGTGTTTCCTCCTGGCCCTCTCAGGAGGACCCTAACCTTCCAGCTGTGAAGAGCTCCACGTGGTAAGGGAACCTTCTCAGAATGTCACTCGGCCGGCACAGCGCTTGGGGGGCCCGTCGCCCATGGTGGCACTGCTGGCTTCAGCTTCTCCACCAGACCAGGAGGGGCCGCCGGCTCCCGCCCACCCTCTGCTCTGACTCTGTGAGCACAGGGGCAGGACTTCTCACCTTTTCCTCAGAAATTTCATCGTGCGAAGCTCTCAGCCTGCCTTTCCAGTCTGAACACACTCTTTGGTGTTTGGCCCGGTCTTCCGAACTCTCAGCCCCCCTCTACCACTTAGAACCCAAACACTCCCCAACACATGGGCACCTGGAATGATGCTGGTGTGATTGGGGTTTTTTTCTTTAATGGAACTTTTTCTGAGACACACGTTGTCTTTGAGTTTGCTGAGGTTTGAGGCACTGATGTTTTCTGGAGAGATGGGACCAGTATCAAGCTGACAGGTACCCTCAGCTGGCAGGAAGGGCCTACCCAAGGGACGCAGACACTGTATCCTCCCCCTCAATCTAGTATCTGTGCAGTGTCTCCTGTGGTCACACGTGTGGGGGACGAGGACCAGAGGGTGCACACCTGTTAGGATGGCGTTTCAGTAATGGGGCTGAGAGGCCACAAGAGCCTGAGTGATGGTGGTGGGAACAGTCCGGCAGGGGTTGGGGGACACTGCGCATAGACGGCCTGAACCTGGCAGGGACAGGGGCTGAGTGACATCGGGGTGGAGGTGCGTGCTGGGCAGGGGTGCGGGTGCAGCCGAAGTCCAGGGAACAGCGGTGGGGTTGGAGGGGGCAGCAGGCTGTGTCACATGGAGAAAGAAGAAAGGGTAGCGGGCAGAGCTCCTCTGAGAAGAGAGGAAGAAGCAGGGGCCACAGGGCGGCAGGCAGAGAGGACGGGGGCTGCCCGCGGCCCGGTCTCCTGGCACCAGGGAGAAGTTAAGGGAAGTCGGTTAAGTCCACTGAGCTGGGCCGGGGTCCGCGGTGACAGGAGGGTCGTGGGGAGTCGGCTGCAAGGACACCCAGAATGAGGAAGATGAACCGGAAAGTACGGGCGCGCTTCTCAGAGAAGCTGGTGGTCAGGAGGGGGTCCTGATGCTCCCAGAGAACAGTAGGAAAGGAGGAAAGTGCGCTTTAGGGCGCGCGTATCTAAGCTGGATCGATGAGGTGATAATACACAGCTGGCGTGCAGACCACAGCCCTGAACGGGAACGAAAACATTCAGGTAGCAGGAAAGCAAATACTGAAATAGTCCACAGGAGGGTGTGATGCACGAGGAAGGCGTGTCAGTTACACGCGCTTTTTCCAGCCTATTAAGTTTTATGTCATGATTTATACTTTCTAAAAGTGCAATTTTAATACATTTCTAAAAAATCCTTGGACCCCTTATGCCATACCTGGTTCTCCATTAGGGCCAGGGGGTCCTATGTCACCAGAATCTCCTTTCTCACCTGGAAAAGAGAAGCAAGGCCAATGTCACAAAGCAGGGGTGGGACGTGTCCCCGGAGTTCAAATGTCCAGGTAGCAATGTTCTTTCTTCCATGTGCAGTGCCCTGCGGTTCCTCCCAGACCCTCCTTCTGCGGTGAACTGGAGGGAGGAATGGTCTGAGGATGACTGATTCTTCAGGCTCTGTTTATGTGACGTGGGACATCCACATATCACGGGGCTTCAGAGACTATCAGATGAGCGTTCTTTAAGTCAATTCTGGAACACCCAGCATGTTTCCTAGAACACGCCATTACCTTGGAAATCCGTAACACCCAGTGCCAGTTCTCTCCACGTCCCACATCACAGCAAGAAAATTCAGGTAGAACAGGTAACGTCAGAGACGGATGGACCGCAGAGGTTCCCTCATCCAAACAGAGTCAAGATGAGAGCGGTCCTCCCTGTCCCTCTCTGAGAGGCAGCAAGGTGTCCCAGGGGCACAGCCACCAGGACACCTGGGCGCCAGCCTTCTGTGGACAGGACAGACGACTCAGCCACTCTGCCCCTCCGTTTCTTCCAACTTACGAAACAAAGGGATAGGAGGAAATCATGGCAACAAAGCTTTCTAGAAATTAGACAATGGCTATTTATTTTTAAATCACAGGATATTCCTAAAGCACTACCTTTCTTCCCCCTGAGAGAACTTAAGCTTCTCGGCTGACCTGGGACAGTGAAGGGGCAGCGACTTCTACATCCTTGGAGAGTCATGTTCCGTTTGATGGGGATGGAGAGAGCTCGGCAGTCTCCGTCCAAGTGATTCCTTTTTTTTTTCTTTTATCAACACCAGGAGCTTGGAAATGACTCAAGGATCAGCTCGACAAGGACCCAGGACGGCAGAGTCTCAGAGATGGAGCAGATCAGGTAAGCTAAGCCCAGTAAGGGCCTTCTTGGCAAGCTGTCCCCTGGTGAGACTCTGACATTTACCCAGAGCGTATGCTGTATGTTAAAAGCACACACATCCCTACTTGTAGCCAGTATCCACTGCGCTCTTCACAGCAGCTAAAAGGTGGAAACAACCCCAGTGGCCGTCAGCAGACGAAGGGATAAATAAAACGTGGTCCACCCATGCAACAGAATATTATCCAGCCTTATATAAAGGACAGAAATTCTGACACCTGCTGCAACACAGATGAACCCTGGGAACATTATACCCAGTGAAATAAGACACAAGAGGACAAGTACTGTGCGATTCCATTTATATGGAATATCTACACAGGCACGTTCATAGAGACAGAAAGCAGATCAGAGGCTGCTAGGGGCTGCAGGGGTGGGGCGTTATTACCTCATGAGGACAGAGTCTCTCTCTGGGGGAATGAAAACGTTTTGGAAACGTATAGCGGTGGTGGTCCTACAACATTGCAGTCGTGCTTAGTGTCCCTGAATTACACTGAAAATAGTTAAAGTGACAAATTTTATGTTACAAATATTTTACCACAATTTTTTTAAGCTTCTTCAAAGCTTCCGCATCCCTCTCTGTATCACGCATATCGATCTGTGTGCTCCGTAATGAATCCACGGGGCGGGTGTTGCCCACGGATTTGCCGGGAGGAGAGACGCAGCTCGCCGAGCTCGGTCCTGGCTGAGGGACCCTTCCCACCAGGGACAGGCTGGGCCGGTGCCATTCGATCGGAACTGACCACCTGGACCCATCACAGCTCAAAGCCCCAGGCAGGGTGATGGAGCACAGGACTGCGGGCACCGCGCTGGGCAGAGGAGACCACAGCCAAACTCCCTCCCAGCCCCAAGCCCCCCAGCCTCTGTCTCCTGCTGCCAGCACCCATGACAGGACCTGGGGGAGCCCTTCACGGGGCTGGGGGGCCTCGCCTCCTCCACCCCGAGCCCTCTGGGGTCTAGCACGGGCGCAGGACAAGCCAGGGGCTCAGAAAGCATTTGCTGACTGAGTGCGGAATGGGGGGCGGGGGGCGCAGAAGAGCCGGGCGATGCTGAGCGACCCCTTAACTGCCCTGGGGACAGTCTCCCGAGCTGCCCACCCTCCAGGGTTGTGCAGGTCAAACGGGGTCGCGTGGGCACTGGCGCTGCTCCCAGGCTGCTGTCACCCTCCTGCCCCCCGTGCTTATGGGGAGCCACCCCCCAGTCTCAGAGAGTCTGAGTCACCCGAGCTGCAGGTGGACGGACAGTGTGTCGGAAACGCGGTCCTTCTGCTGCCTAAATGGGGCTCCTGATTCTCCCCCAGGCAGCATGTGAACCCTGAGGGGCAGGGAGCTCTCCCCACCTCGTGGCACCCAGTCAAGTCTGATCGATCCCAAAACGCAAACGCTGGAACACAGCTTATCGTGTATAAAGCGCACAAAATAAACACGACCACCAGCTACTCTCTAAGCGCCCGGGAGGTGAGCCTGCGAGGGAACGTGAGCAGAGGTGTCGGAAGTACCTTTAGAACCAATGGGACCGATTTTTCCATGGCGCCCCACGCCGCCTTTCTGTCCTTTGTCACCCACGTCTCCTGTGGAAAACAATGAGATCACAGTTGGTCGAGGCACAGGTAATGCAGTACACCTCCTGTGTATCAGCCCACGTGAACACGCATGCACACACACACACACACGAGGAGACCGAACACGTTACGACTCTTGTTTAACCTCTCCAAGGTCGTGTATCCGACTGACCCCAGAAGGCTCTACATGTCACCTGCTGATGTATTTCCCGAAGGAAGACACACACCCCTAAAGTCACACACACTACGGAACAGAGGAGGCCACACGGTACATCCCCATGTCCTCAACTCAACCGAGCGCCTTAGACTGAGCGCTTCCGGCCAGCAAGCAAGTCCTAGTTCTGTGATGTCCCCACAGCTCAGGCCAGGTCGAGGTCAGAGGGCAGAACACAGGCTGAGGGGTGAACCACAGCAGAGATGCAGACACCCCACCAAAGCCGGCTCACGTTCGCACAAGGGTGGAGTGTCTGGCACAGAGCATGCGCACACGTTCTCTTATTTGGTTACAGGAGGGATTCATCGCGCAGATGGGGTTCACGGGGGTTCAGCGCTTGCCCGGGTCAAGTACCTGGTCCCGCCACGAGGTGACTCCTGCCCCAGACACCGTGTACGGTGTGTGATGCTGGGGACACAGGAGTGACAGGGCCCCGGGTCTGCGGGGGGGTCGGGGAGATAAGCGGCCAGTGGTAACTCACACAACTAGTATTGTAACAGGAGATGCCCAGGGCTCCGAGGAGGCATCCGGGAGCTGGGGAGAAGAGAGCCACCAGCCAGGACCACGTCACCATGCCTCTGGTCACACGTGGACGAGGCCCGGACAGGGACGAGGCAGGCACCGCAGGAGGCGGCCCAGGGGAGTGGTGTCAGGAGGGTAGGGAGAAATTCCGACTGAGAAATGTCTGGGAGGCAGAGACTTAGTAAATATTCACTCTGAGGATATGGTGAGGGCTTCACTTTATTGCTGGAAGAGGAACAAGCTACTCAGCTCTTGGGCCAGACAGGGCCACAGCGGCCTCGACAGCCACGCCCCTGGGGCTCTAAGCGAACCCCCCAGCACAGCCGTCCTAAGGCAGCTCCAGCCACAGAAAAGTGTTCCTTTGTTGACTTGCAGGAGCTCGAAAGGCGCCACCTGCTCCTTCCACCCAGCAGTCCTGGTTTTGCAGCCAGAGAGATGCACGGCTAGTCTAATCCGCCGTCCACAGACAGTCCTTCAACGTCTAAACTGTTTTCTCCCTGAAATCTTCCCCTCAGCTTCCCCACCCTGTCTGTGCTCCCATACAGGAGCACCAGCCCCCAAGCAGGCCTGACCACTGTCCCCTCCTGCTGGGGACTGAAGTGCCCCCCAGATTCATATGCTGAAGCCTGACCCCCATGTGATGCATCTGGAGGGGGTCAGGGTCAGAGGAGGTCACGGGGTGGGATGCGTCCCCTGATGAGAGGATGAACAGCCTGGAATCCTCTCTCTCCACCATCTGTGGACACGGCCAGAAGTCGGCCGTCTGCAGGCCAGGAAGCGGATCCTCCCCAGACCCCAACCATGCAGACAGCCTGCTCCGGGACCCCTGCCTCCAGACCCGTGCGCGATCAGGGTCAGGGGGTTAAGCCCCTGTGTCTGTGGTGTTTGGCTATGGCCCCCGAGCCACTTGTCTGGACACCCTGGTCCCTTGTCTGGACCCTCTAGTCCATTAGTGTGGTCTGAGCTCAAAGATGACCACTGACACCCTGCTCAGCCTCCTGCAAAGTGTTCCAGAGCAAAGCCCCTGTGGAGTGCGCACTCAGCTACTGCCGTTGTTCCAGGGCCTCGGCCGCCACCCTCCTTCCGGACACCTTTTCTTCAAAAGGCCAACGTTCCCTTCCCTATAACTCTCCGTTGTGCCCCTCCTGAGGTCCTGGGGTCAACGTGAGCCCTGGGGAAGCTGGGTTGAGCAGGATAAGTGTCGAGATGACCTCCGCGCTCATGCTTTTTACTTTCACGTCTCGCCAGATCATGGGGTGGTTTGGCTCGTTTTCACGCTGTCTCAGCAGGGTCTGCTGGGACACTTGCCGTGGCGTCCTTACGGGGACACGCAGGCCTGATAGACTGGATTAAGCTCGGGCTCCATCGGGCAGTCCCACGAAGAGAGTGCCCAGGGCAGGAGGAGGTCTCGGAGACCCCAACCCAACCATATCTTCAGGCAGGAAGGCACCTACAGTAATGCACCTACAGTCATGAGTCGGGTGGACGGTCCCCAGCACGTGCATCCCACTGAACTCCCACTGGAGAGGGGCAGGGTCGCCAGAGTCTGGAGAGCGGCTTCCTGCCTGGGGAACACGCCTCCTCGTTCAGAAGACCCGACACCGCAGAGGAGTCTGGTCCACGTTTTAATGGGCAGATTGGGGCAGACTGGGTGTGAGTGCAAACTCATCCCCTGAAGAGTCTGCTGTTTGCTAAGATTCCACCTAGAAAAGGTGAGGACAGAGTGTGGGCCTCCTGCCAACCTTGGGGTCACTTCTTCCCGAGACCCCTCCCTGCAGAGGGGAACTCAAAACAACACCTGCCCACCCCTCTGCTCCCGCCCAGACGGCTCCTGCTGCCCCAAGCAGACAGGGAGAGGGTAAGGAGGCTTGGACGAGCACACTGGAGGGGGAAACACCTGCGATCAAGAACAATGGCGAAAGCGCTGCCCCCTCCCCCCCGACCCTGCACGAAACCTCTGGGCTTAGCAGACGATTAACTCATGATCCACGGCACCTGCTGAAGGATGCCGTCAGGGTCTAGCGCACATCCTGCTGTGGTAAATGAGCCAACCTGAGGGTGACTGGAGAGCCCTCGGCTTTCAGCCCGTCTCTCAACTGCACAGCCGAACTTCACCACTAATTCAAGCTTGCCGCTGACACGTGGCACCTGCCCCCAGCAGGTACTGAGCCCAGCTCCCGCCCTTGGAGGGGTGTGGGACCCGGCCCCTGCCGTAGGGGGCTCTGAGAAACCAGGCACACGTATAGAAAATCAATCGGATGCCAGCAGCTCACGGGGCAGGGGGATGGGGGCAGGCGGCGAGCCCAAGCCCAAGGCGGGGAATGAAGGCGCTGCAGGTCTGCAAACCTCAGGGTGGGAGTCCCCCGGGGGCTCGTCACCGCTGACGGCCGGGCCCGCCCCGGGGGCATTCCACAGGTCCGGGTGGGGCATCCCCATCGAGCTCCCAAATGTTGCGGATGCCGCTGCTTCCTGAACCGGGCTTGGAGACCCCTGCGGTTTGCGGTGACGTGAGAAGGCTGGAGCTGCAGGAGGTCGCCCGTGCAGGCCAAGGCTGGGGGTCAGGCAGCCCCAGGTCTGTGCTCTACCTTCGAGGCTGAGTCTCCCTGCGCCTCAGTTTTCTCTCTGCAGAGTGGTGTCCTGTAATAACAGCTCCTCTTGTGTGTGAGACTCCAGGCCCGCAGCGCCGTGTGCACAAGGCTTGGAGCTCGGGCCCTGCGGCCCAGCTGATTCTCCCCATCACTCAGCTGTGCCATCTCTGTGCGTTTCTGACCTACATAATGGGGCTAATAACAGCCATACTAGAGCCATCTCACGGGGCTGAGGGAAAGGCGAGCACCGTCGGGTACGGCATCTGGCACGCAGCAGGTGGGCCTAAGTGTTGGCCACTATAACTGTCATTTGGAGGCAGAAGCTCCGAGCTGGGACGCTGCTTCCTCAGGAGCGACCCATGTCCCCCATGACCCCCCTGGATCCGCACAAGCAGAGCCTCAGGCCCCACCAGCTCAAGCACCAAAATCTGCATTTTAACACATCCCTGGGTGATTCCAGGGGCCCCAAAGCTGGAGCAGGGCTGGACCAGACCCCGCGGGCAGCCCTCTTTGGAGGCTGGTTGAGATTCCATGGTAACCCACTGCTTGCTGCTGCCAGGAGCAAACTGGAGCTAGCAATAGAGGTGCTTGCAGTCTGGGGCAGTTCTGCTCGTTTCTCCAACTTTCAGAGATAAATTAGAATACTTCCAGGTACACTGTGTGCCAGGAAAGCCTGTCCACATGCACTGATGGATCTCAACCTCACAGTGTTAATTGGCACCTGGCATGGGCAGAATTGTGTGTCCTCCAAAATTCATATGTTGAAGCCCTAACCCCCAATGTGACCATATTTGGAGATGGCCTTTCAAGAGGTGATTAAGGTTAAATGGGGTCAGAAAGGTGAGGGCCTAATCCGATAGGACTGGTGTCCCTGGAAGAAGAAGACACACCCAGCGAGCCACACACAGAGGAAAGGCCTCGTGAGGACACAGGGAGAAGGCGGCCATCTGCGCCCCACGGAGAGAGGCCTCAGGGAAGCCAGCCCTGCAGACACCACGGTCTCTGACTTCCAGCCTCCAGGGCTGAGAGAATAAACATCTGCCGTGTTTGTTACAGCAGCCGCAGCTGACTGGTACGCTTTCCCTCTGCCCCGGAAGCGAAAGTGGAATCAGACGGGTGGCGCCACCCACCACCAGTCATGCCGCTAGTGGACTGGTGTCCAGTGATCCAGGGCACAGCCTGCAATCGGGCAGACCAGGCCCGGGTCCCGGCCCCCAACCCGTGCAGCCTGGGGCGGGTCACAGCCCTCAGAGCCTCGGCCTCCTCACCTGCAAGGTGGCATTACCCTCAGGCCACTGAGCATAGGACATCAGCCCAGGTCTCCTGGCCACATCCAGGGCCCCGAGGCCTCACCTCAGCTGTGGGGCACCGGCCTGGTCCCCACAGACCCAGCCACAAGCCAAGGCTGCACTTCCAGGGACTGGGCCTGAGGGCATGCTGCAGGCTCGTGGGAGACAAACAACCCTCCCCAGGGGCCCAGAAGGTGGGAACTAGGAAACCAGAGAGAGCAGAGCCGACACCCAGCCTCCCGTGGTGCCGGCTCACCTGTGAGGAGCCGCTCAGGGGCCAGGCCTCACCTGTCCCTGCTCAGCCCTGCATCCTCGGGGCCCACGGCCCAGGCCCTCGGACCAGAGGAGACCTGGTTCGCGACACCCCCTGATGACCTCACAAGAGGGCCTCTGTGCAGAAGGCTAGGCGCTGGGGGCAGCTGGGCCTGATGCGGACGGTCACCCCAGCCAGCACGACCAGCGCCCTGCCGTGCACAGCTCCCAGCCATCAGTCCCGCCCCAAGAGGGGTGTCAGAGTAACAATAGCCACCACCTGTGGGTGCCTGCTGGGCAACGCATGCACACACACACATGTACACACACACATACACACGCACATACAGACATGCACGTATATGCGCAATACATGTGTGCATATACACGCATTCATATGCACACATGCACATGCATTCGCACATGTGCGCGCATATACACAATGCGCATACACACATTCACATGCATGCATATACACATGCACATATACACACATACATGCGCACATGCATGCGTTCACATACATATACACATTCACATGCATATACACATACATTCACATGCATATACACATACATACGCATATGCACACAGATACATATGTGCGCCCATACGTGCGCACACATGCATTCCAAATATGCACATGCATATACATATATACATACACGTGCGTGTGTGTATACATACATGTACACATGCACACATATCTACATTCACAATACATGCACACATACACACAAACAGCATGTTCAAACATACAAACACACACCAAGCAAGCCTTTCATCCTCACAGCACTCGAGCTGAAAGCTGGAAGCAGTAGCCTACAGCAGGCCCCTGCACCGTGACCCTGCACACAAGGTCAAGGGTGTGGGCTGCCGTTCCTCATAGGAATATTCTCTCTTTGGGGTGTGTTGGAGAAGAAGAAAAAGCAAGAACCATTGAGTTCCCCGAGATGTCCACACACTCTCCACTTGAGGGCAACCCAAGGTCGTCTGAGATGCTGACTTGCCTTAACTCACAGACACTCCTTGGAAAGCAGCAGAAAAGCAGTGTGGTTGCCAGCCTAGAGGAGACTGGATCTGAACAAGAGCCCTGCTGGCTTCATCCCGCCTCCTCTTGCCTCTCCAAATGACAAGGAGCTTTTTGCAAAAACCAAACAAATCCCCCCACCCTGGTGGTGTGGGATGACTGGAAACGCACCAGACACACTCAGATCCGGTCCCTTTAAGTCTCCAGAGCTGGCGGTGGTGGCTCCACAGGGAGCTGTGACTGCGGTGCCAGCCCTTCCCATCCCATCCCGCTTATGAGAAGTATGCCAGCACATGTTTGTCCTCTGGACGTGCACGAGGAACGGGGGCAGCTCGCAGTGGGCTGCTAATTCTTATTAATTTTAATGAAGATCTCACACCGTCCTTTGAAAAGGAGACAGGGCAGAAAGAGCACTTGGCATCCAGCTGCCTCTGAGATTTTCAACGGAGATAATGTGCACATTACAGCGCCCAGAAAGCCCGTCGCTGACGTAGGGTCGCCCTCCCCCATCGCAGGCCAGGTGGGTCCCCAGCTTCTGCGCCCAGGGGCCCGGCGGCCTCTTAGCTGCGTGTCTGGGGGCTAGGAGCTTTGACAGCTGGGACGACACGCTTTTAGCAGGTCGTGTGGCAGAGCCAGCTCCATGCTGTGTGCCACAGCGCGCACTCTGACAGTGTGGGGACAGCTCTCATTTCAATAAAGGACAATGGACAGCGACAGCAGGAGGCTCTGCCGGCCCTTGGGCTTGTCTTTGTTATTCCAGAAAAGGCAGCCGTCAGCTTTCTGGCGCTTTCTCCTACAGCTGTTTTGAGTTCTCAACAGGGGGGCTGCTCAGTGTGTGACCAGAGGCCACCCCCAACACAAGGCAAATCAGCGGAAGAGGAAGCCGCCCTGCAGCAGCCCCACGTCCACGCAGCTTGCATTTCGCGGAAGCTGACGTGAGAAGGGCGCCAGGTGGAGGGCGTCCAGATCCTCGCGATCAACCTGCAATCCCACCCCACACAGCCCCGGGCGACCGGCAGCCCCAGCGCGGGCCAACGGACTCGCCCCATCTCAGGCCGCCCCCCAGACCAAAGCTGAAGCTGCGTTTTACCTCCAGGCCCAGCTGGTCCCCACGGTTTGGGAAGCGTCCTCAGAGCAGGGCTGTCTGCTCAGTAGGCAGCAGGGAATGGACCCAGCTCAGCGTGTTCTGAAGCCTCGGCCCGCAGACTTCTCTAGAACCTGGGGCGAGCAGGTGCACGCACACCTGAGGCCCTCAGCCACAGACAGGTCACCCGCAGATTTCAAAGATATTTCAAGACATTGAATGTCAAGATATTTTACAAACAATTGATTGAGAGCCTTCCAAGGGCCAGGTCCTTGATGGCACGTGAACAGTCCAGTCAGGAACGAGGTGGTAAGTGAAGGAAAGGGTCCCGCGGGGGAAATGGAAATGTGCAAAAACCCAGGGAGATGGGACACCACTGAGGAATTCTGGACTACCCACAGGGAATTACTCACGCTTTTTCATAAACTAGCAAGAAAGTAAATAAGAGTGTTTAGTCTTCTGACAATTTCATAGAGAATGTTACTGGTAGAAATAACCATCACCAAATAAAACCGACGCTGGCTAAAACTACACAGAGGAAAATTGTCATTAACTAAACATTGATGGGAGAGTCCTGTCTATACAATTTAGAGCTGAAATTTTCAACCAGGTGCAAATAATGACACTCTCAGAAGAGCTCAGGATGGCAGAGGTGAGAGTTGGGAAGATGTGAGGTAGGTAAAAAACTAAAACGTTAAAACTGTTCAAGGAGGACTTCCCTGGGGGCACAGTGGTTAAGAATCTGCCTGCCAATGCAGGGGACACAGGTTCGAGCCCTGGTCCGGGAAGATCCCACGTGCCGCGGAGCAACTAAGCCCATGCACCACAACTACTGAGCCTGCGCTCTAGAGCCCGCGAGCCAAAACTACTGAGCCAGTGTGCTGCAACTATGGAAGCCCGCGTGCCTAGAGCCCATGGTCCACAACAAGAGAAGCCACCACAATGAGAATCCTGTGCACCACAACAAAGAGTAGCCCCTGCTCGTCACAACTAGAGAAAAGTCCACGCGCAGCAGCAAAGACCCAACGCAGCCAATAAATAAATAAATAAATAAAATTGATTCTTAAAAAAAAAAAAAAACTGTTCAAGGAGTCCGTGAAAATTCACAGGGGAAAAGTAATTCCAGTGAAAATAATTTCTAAACAATGAAAATCAAGTGTGAATGATGTAAGTGCACTGCATAAACACAACTGAGGATTTAAGTTGGCTTAATGTAGTGCCTGGGGAAATATCAACACAGCCTCAAGTGGAAATAACCGTTTTTGAAAGGTCCCAGCCGACTCTGAAGGGGCCGCTGTCCGGGATGAGCGAGGACCACCTTGGGTTCAGTGCCGGTGGGCGTGGGGCTGGAACAGCTCGGAAGTGGGAACAAGGCAGCTGCACGAGGGCCCACGGTGCACCAGGCTTGCTGCTCCCGAGTTCCCAGCTTTCATCCTTTAATAAACAATAGGGACTGATAGCGACTACGTTATTATTTTGCCTTCACGGGTTGGAAGCGAGGGTGTGAAGCCAGCACAGCTGGTAAGCAGCACGGTTGGCGTTGAGCGGGTCTGCCCCGCCCACACCCTGCCCTTCCCGCCCCGGAGCCCTCATCCTAGGAGCCCCTTTCGGAAGCCTCTGGACAGGTACCCAGATCCAGCCCACTGCCATTCTTCGTAGAAACCAAGCTGATGCAGAAACCAGGCAAGTCTCCCCAGCGCCCCGCCCTGCAGTGGTCACTGCTCCCCGTAGGGGACAGGGCCCCCGGGCAGTAGCTGCAATCCGCTAAGAGCAGGGCACTGGTGGGAACGCCTCCACGAAAGCAGGATGCAGGAGGATGGGAAGGTGGCCGGGAGAATCCCGCATCCCGGCGGGAGAGCGGTTCCAGTGAGGAGCCTTGGGGCGTCCTGGAGCTGAGGTCGCCTCCCAGCACACCTGAGTCTCCGAGCACGGCCCGCCTCGAGCTTCGCCACACTGAACCTGCGCTAGCGCTTCTGAGGTTGGCCGCAGCTCTCAGTTTCCGGGCTCCGACGAGCCCAGGTGCAGCCATGCTGACCCCGTGAGCATGGCCGTCAGTGTGTGGGAGACCGCCAGAGCTCACGAACCCTCACCTGGGCCTCCAGGTGAGCCTACATCGCCAACAGGCCAGGGCCACGGCCACAGCAACCTTTCAAAATACCTGTTAACATCCAAAGTATAGTTCATGCACGTTGCTGGGAACACCAACGATAGAGACAGGAGAAAATGTAAAGAAGAATTTAAAGAAGAGAATTTAAAGGTCCATAATCCTATAACCCAGAAATGTCTACTACTACTAGTATTCTGATTGATTTCTTCTCCATCCTTTTTCTTCGCCTTTTTGTAAATATCTTAGTCGATCACATGTCTGTTCTTGTATCCTATTTTATTCTCTTATATTCTATCATGCCGCGGCCAGTCCTCTTTTTAAAGGTCATCCAAAAATGGATATTTCCTAGATTTCTACGTAACTATCCCACTATTCAATAATCCAAATATATCCCACTTGGGTTGACTTGTTCTCTGTGCTCTACAAAGTAGCAAAGACCCCAGACCAAACCTGCTCATTTTGTCAGTGGCGAAGCCAGACCCCTGGCAAGCCCGTTGATCACTGCCCCATCGCCTCCTAGCCTGGCAGGTTCCTTGTCAGGCAGGTCAATGGGACTGTAAAGGGCAGGTCCAGGCTCCCCTCTCCTGCCCGAATCACACACAGGACTCTGCTCTCGAACATACCGCTCCCAGTGGAGTTTTAAGTTACCCATGGGTAGGAGACATTCATCAAAATGATTTCATACATGAGAAATCCTTACACTAAAATTTGGCATTAAATTTAAGAAATAGGTTCAAACTTATATACACAATATAATTACAACAAAGCAAGAAAAGTCACCCCGAAAAAGGAAATATACCAAAATAAGTGGTTATCTCTGGATGATTTTATTATGCCTGATTTTCCTCACTTTTATAGATATATATAAATTTTCTATCATGAGCACACCTTACTGTTACATGTTAGAAAAACTTGAAACAAGACAGATTCTCGATCCAGCCCAAATTCCCCTCCACACTGCCCCGCAGCTTTCTGCCTCAATTTATTCTCCAGGGTCCACATATCTGTTCTCCCCCTCTGACTCTGGGGCTCAGGTGGCCTCCCCGAGATCTCAGCACGTAACAGCACTCAACTTAGTGGTTAATGACAGGAAAACGCAGTGAATTAGGCTGTTGCCTTCCCAGCAACGTTCATCCTCATCAGAAGATTCGGACGCTATAATAACAGCATTTATAGTTTCTGCGTGCTTGTCCTGCCTTTTCAAGAGTGAGAATAAGAGAGAATGATGATGATGACAGAGCGATGAGAGAGCTACATGTTGGTGACACTAGTGACAGAGATGAGAGAGCAGCCACGGGTCCACATTGGCATGAAATTAGGCATTGCCTGCTGCACGTGCGTTGAGCTCAAACATCGTTACTTTGAAAAAACATCAATGCAAAAACCCCGCGCTTCCATGGCAGGGGGCGTGGGTTCAATCCCTGGTCAGGGAACTAAGATTCCACATGCTGCACAGCTCGGCCAAAGGGAAAAAAAAAAAAAAATCAATGAAATGGCGTCATGAAAATGAATTTGTGACCATCCAGAATAGAGGCATATTCACTTCCTAACTGTGAAATGTGACATTGTCCTCACAAGACAATAGAGGGGGACTTCCCTGGTGGTGCAGTGGTTAAGAATCCACCTGCCAATGCAGGGGACACGGGTTCGATCCCTGGTCTGGGAAGATCCCATATGCCGCGGAGCAACTAAGCCCATGCGCCACAACTGCTGAAGCCCACACGCCTAGAGCCCAGGCTCCGTAACAAGAGAAGCCACTGCAATGAGAAGCCCGCACACCGCAATGAAGACCCAATGCAGCCGAAAAATAAATTAAAAAAAAAAAGAAGAACCCAAGAAGGTTTTTTAAAAGACAGGAAAAGACAATCCTCAAAAAGGAAAAAAAAGAAAAGAAATACAAATGACTTTTAAACACCTGAAAAATAAGCTGGCTTCATTTATGATAAGAGAGGCTAAGTTAAAGCCCCGCTGACGTGGCCTTCCACAGCTACCAGACTGGCAGCTTTCTGAGGCAGGGAGGGTGAAGGGGTCGGCCGTCTTGTGCTTCAATAAACAGAGGGTAAATGGATTCGATCCTTTTGGAAGGCCATATCCACCAACATTTCAAATGCACGTGCATTTTGATCAACAATTTCTCTGTCCGGAATTTATCTTCAGGCTGTACTCGTCCACATTAAAAATGACATTTACAAGATTACTCACTCACTGCAGCAAGGCCCTAGGGAACTGTAAATCTGCAGTGATAGGAGGCCAGTTAGACAAAGAGCGGACACAATGTCTCCAGGCGAGAGCGAGCACAACCTGTGCGTCCTCCTGCAGAACGAATGATCTCCAAGAACACGGTTAAGTGAAAATGCAGAACATTACATACATTTTGCAACTGTTTGTACAGAAGCAGGAAGGAATAGTGTTCACTCGGCCATTACAAAATATCTCTGTGAAGATAAAGAAACCTAACAGTGGTTGTCAGTGGCGAGGGCTGCTGGTGGGGATGGGAAGGAGACTAGTGGCTGTGAATAATTTCTGTATGTTTTGAACTTTGAACCAGGACAACAGTTCTTTTATTTTTTTAATTAATTTGTTATGAGTAAAGGGAAAGTAAGAAATAAAAATCAGCACGTGGGATTGATGGAGGGATGGTGGTGACACAAGTGCTCGGGATCTAGACTGTGACCCGGGTTTCACAGGCATTTGCAGCTGCCAAACTCACTGACGCTACGTAAATCACACCTCAAAACACGAAAAAACTGGGACCCTGGTGGTCCAGTGGTTAAGATTCAGTGCTCCCAATACAGGGGGTGCGGGTTCGATCCCTGGTCTGGGAACTAAGATCCCATATGCCTCACAGCGGGGCCAAAATAAATAAATTAATTAATTAAACAAAAAAGAAAAAACCAACATTTAAAAAAATTTAAGAATGAAAAAACAGTGCATGGACTTAAAAACATAACAACCTTTATCTGTGTTGTTACAAGAACCACCTAACTCCGATGCTATGAGGCGGGGTGGGGACCGGCTGGATAATCCCAGCACGTGTTCTCATAGAATAGTGTGCAGGCGTTGACAAAGCACTTCCAAACACAGCTTTTACGGATTTCACAAACTTTAAAGCAGCAAAAGGAAGTATATCCTAATGGTGGCATTTACTGACATCACCGTGCACCATGTAGCTTCTTTTTTAGGTAGGATCTATTTTCTGTAAGCCCCAGCACAACCCCAGGAGGCAGGCTGAACGACACTATTTTTTTTCCTAATGAGGAAACAGATTCAAGGTGACTAGGGTCCGTTAGCCAAAACTGGGAGGCCACGGTGTAACCCCCCATGCCCCACCCAAATCTGTGCTCTCTCTCCTTTGCACACCTACATGACTGTTTCCATCACTGTTTACACGCCTCCATCACTGTTTGCACACCCTCATAATTGCACTTATACGTGTAACGATCACAAGTGATCCCCAATTTGCACGTGAGGCCAAGCGAGCGCCGAGTTTCCATACACGTAACCACCCGATGAGGCACACCTCCCAGAAGGCACTTTGTTTCTCGGTGCCGGGCAGGCCAGAGCCAGGGAGCACTGTTTAAAGAGCCCTCTCTGTGCCCTGCTTCAGTCCCGAGACCTACACAGGTGCCGGGTTCCTCTCGAACGCACCCCCCTTCTCCCCACCAACAGCTCTCCAGGAGCCGGTGCCCCAGCTGTGCCCTTGGGGCCCAGGGGCAGCAGGTACCTTTCTCTCCCGTGGGGCCGACTCTTCCAGGCCGTCCTGGTGCGCCTTTGTCCCCCTTCTCTCCAGCATCCCCTGTGGAAAAAGTCACATGCCTTTAGGACCTTGCTCTAAGCGCCAGGGTCCAGTGTCTGTGTGCCGCCAGCCAGGCCCCTTGGCCTCCCTCTTCCCATCCCACCCCCGGGGGGTTTCACCCCTTCCTCCCAACCTGCTCCCAGCTTTGGCTCTAGGTCTCCCTCCCCAAGTCTCTTCTCAGGATTCTGCTGCCTTGCCTCCCCACTCCCTCTGGGAATGCATCTGTCCCTCTCTCCATCCATCCCCCTGGGCTGGCCCCAGTCTGCCTTCTGGTGCACAGGGCTCCCCAGGACCCACCATGGCTGCTCTGCTGCCCCTTACCACCCGCGCTGGCCTCTCTCTTCCCTTGTCTGGCCGGTACTCTCGGGAAGAATAAACTTGGGCACACGAGTCGGCGTCCCCTTGTCCCTTCAGTGTGAGCACCCCCCAGAGGGTACACTACTGCTCAGGGGCAGGGTCCTCCCACACGGGGACACCTGTGACCAGGTGAGCACATCACCCGGTTCAGGTTCGCTGGCCAGGTGCGTCCTGCTCTCAGCCTAAGCTACACACGCCCCCAGCCTTCCTCACAGATCCTGACCATGTTTTGGCACATTTTCCTTTATTTCCTGTTTTGTTCAGAACCGAAACAGGGAAACGGGCTGTTTGTGGAGCCTCCCTGGTACCCCGCACTTAGCACGTCCCAAGTCGACCTGGTGGTTTTCCCCAGAAGTGAGTCTCTTCTGTGGACTTTCCTGCTCCTGCCGTTGAGACACCGAGTCTCCCAGACTCCAGGCTCCAAGCCCCACGGTCATCTCTGCTTTTCTGTCTCCCTCATCGGATAAGTGCAAGCATCGCCCAGCTCTGCGAAGCCCAACCGGCCGCTCCCTCCCGATGCCCATGGGGGCTCCACGCTCAGCCACGTCTCTGCAGTTCTGGAGGTGACGGGACCACCAGCCCGCCCTCATGCGGCTCAGGGCAGGAGACAGGTCGCAAACAACCGTGGAGACACCCTGTCTGAGCAGCACAGTGCACGGGGGGAGCAGAGGACGGAGTGCGGATGGGACATCAAGGCCCCTCCCGGTGCCCCCCGCCGCCCCCCACTCCAATCCACCCCAGAACCATCTTCCTAAAACACAGAGTCCGTTATGATACTTCCCTTCTCAAAGGAGATTCAAAACCACCAACAGCCAAATGTAGTTATAAATAATGTCCCATTTTTAAGCTCCTCCCCACAGGCCTGCACCTGGAGCCCAGGGGTCCGGTTACACTGCTGCCTCTGCCTAGTCGGCCGTGACCATCAACCCACCTGTGCGGGTTTCACCTGCTCACCTGACTGTCCAGGAAGCTGTTCCTCAGCCCCTCACTGGATCTCCGTTCTCCCGTGATGAGGACCCTGCTCTGTACCACAGTCACTGTCTCGTGGCCTCATCTACTTCCCTGATGTATCTGCCTCCCACGGGTGGGTGTGGGTGCTGACGTGCACCTGCCCAGCTGTGCAAACAGCAGGCCAGCATTCAAGTGAACTTGCATTCTCCGTAAATTCTCTACACGTGCCTTCATTTGGTAAGACGCTCCCCTGAGATTACAGATTCCACAGTGAAATCCCCCAAACTGATAATCTGGCCTTAAGGGGAGGGGGCATCCCATTTAAACGTGGAATGCAGGGCTGGCACGTTACTGCCACCCCAGCACAGCTGTGACAGCTCCATGAACCGCTGCTAAAGGGCGGTTGACACACTTGGCACACACGGGCCCCTGAATCTCTGGGTAGTTCTCGGGTTTTTTCTTATCTTTTAAAAAGAAAGGAAATCATTACAGTAGTAATATTTGGAGAAGAACTGATAGTCTACCAAGAAATACCGACTAACAGACTGATCTCACCATCAAGAACCAGCAGACATTGCAGGGGCACCAACATCGTGAAAAAAGAAATAACAACCCAGGAAACAGGACTCCGCGGGGCAGCCAGAATCTGACTGTGAAAGACACTGAATATCCTCATAAAGATGAGACAGAAGAGGCAGCTACGAACTAGAACAAGCGGCAATGAAAGGGGACCAACTAGGGAATCTCGTGCATGAAACACATTTTTGAAACAAGTTACTCTACAGGCAGGCTGAGTAACAGAATGGCCAATGATAAAAGCTAATTCATGAGACAAATAATGAGGATGAAGAACTTGTCTACAAGGCAACACTGAGAGAGAAGGAGATGGAAAGTTTTGTTTCGGTTTTGAAGTTATCACGTCGAGCGTTGAAGAAAAAACCCCACAGATCCCAATACGCATCATACAGGAATTCCAGAAAAGGAGAAGAGACATTCGAAGCCTTAACAGCTGTGAAGATTGAATAGCTATGACTTCCCGGCACTAAGGAAAATCACCGAATAGCACAATGCGTGTGCCCACAGAGTGCCAGCAGGAAAGAAATGAGGGGAAAATAACTCAGATGTGTCAGAGTGACACGCAGAACATCAAGAATCAGGAGAAAGTTCTATGAGCGCCACGAGGAGAAGGAATGTTTAAAGACTGCACGCACGTGAAGGAGAATTAGATTGACACAGAATTGTCATTAGCAACACAGGGCTCGAGAATAAAATGAAACAGGAGCTTGAACAGAAGGGCTGCAATTTGGACTGAGATCAGAAGAGGCCTCCCTGATGAAGTGGCTTTTAATGCAGACCTGCTCAACCAGGAAGACGCAGCCAGGCAGAGGTTGAGGAGACAAAAGGACACTGCACAGGTGAGGTGGGACGAGCCGGGAGGGCCGGGCACAGACAGCGCTCAGACCTCACACGTACGGCCCACCGGACGCCCCCGCCAGGCTTTAAGGAGGAAAATACCGTGGTCCCATGCCTGCGTCAGGGGAGGACAGTGAGATTAATGGTTCCAGGGTCCAGGCCAGACGCGAGCATTATCAGTGCCCACGTCCCACTGCCCCCCGTGGACGGAGGGTCCACGTCGTGCCCGCCTGCGTCTCCTGGAGCAGCCGGGAGAGCCCTGGGCCGCACAGCGGCTCTGTGGATAATCGTGGAAAATTAACACCAAGCAAACCCACCAGCTGCTTCTATAGATTAAGATGAACTCCTAGCATTCACACACAGCCATTCGCTTAGTTCCATTAATTTAACCTGCCCCCGCCCTGCCCCGTGAGGCAGGGATCACGTCCACTTTATGATGAAGAGCCAGGCCAGAGACAGGCGACAAGCCAGCTCTCCAGCTCCGGGCAGCAAAACCCTAATCAGAGAACAAGCAGGCCACGTCCCCGACTGGACCCTCCTCTGGGAGAGAAAGCAGTCAGGACAGGAAAGAGGCAGGGAGACCAGAGCTGAGGAGGGAACTGGCCCAGAGCAGCATTTCAGAAGCGTGAAATCCCCACGTGCATGTGTTAGTCACATTATTGGCTTTATCAACCTTCTTTCAATTAATTTGATAAAACCTGTAAGAATAACAATGCCCTTTTAAAATCTCTGAGCAGCAGGCTTGCTAATACACACCAGTGTTTTCCTACCTACAACCCATTTTTCCAGCCATCAAGGAAAGACTGCTCTTCCATCAGAATGAGTTGTTACTCTCTCCAGATACAAAGATAATGTGCTACGTTTAGGTCTGTAATAGCACATGACTTTCTTCTCAAGGAGAAGGCCGCCTGGAGTCCTTGAGAAGGATTCTGAAGCCCAGTGTGGATTCGCAGGAGGAAGCACCGGGACGGGCCGGAAGCAGCCGGGCACCATGTCCCCAGAGACCTCCTGCCACCTCCAGGCTCCGTCTCCAAGGAAACGGGCACTGGCTCCACCCTCGCAGGCTAAGCCTGGCCTGGTGGGGCCTGTAACACAGACGCGGCTGATGAACGAACGGAGACCCCTCACCTGCCTCTTTCGTCTTAAGGGCGGGGCCTGAATTGTGTTTATCTCCACCGACCAAGGCAGGCCCTGGCACATGTGCTGTAATCAGATCTTTCACAGACTGCCCTGGCTCTCCGGCGCATCCTGCTCTCTGTGCCCTGAGAGCAGCATAGAATGTCCTCGAGGTCGGAGCTTGGTCTGAGGAGGAGCTGGGTGGGACCAGGCGCCGGGCAGAGGGCGGCCGGCCCGCCGCTGCCCCACGCTGCACGACACGCGGATCCGGGGAAGGAGCTCTGCCGTGATGCCAATCTTCACTTTGCAGGGGACGCACATCCACATGGGCCTGAACGTTTGCTGCTTAGAAGCCCCAGACTTGCTTTGCTGCCATAGATTTCTCTCCTCCACTCTCACCCCTGCTGCCCAAGTCAGAGCATGAAACCCCTCCTCTGTTTCGGCTCAGCACCCTCGCATCACAAAGAAGGAACTCTCACTGACCCACGCTTCTGCGTCACAACAAGACACGCACAGAGGGTAACAAGGTGAGGTGGGTGTGGTCATCAGCGTGACAGCGATCCGTCCACAAGGTACCTGCCTATTCGAGCATCACGATGCACACCTTGAATAGACAGAGCTTCCATCTGTCAGTTCCACCCCCAGCAAAGCTGGAAATTTAGAAAAGAACAAGATATCCAGTTTCTAGAGGCTTTCATAAATATACTAAGTTTCTCCACTAAAATCGCTGCTTTGGTGCTGACAGACTAGCGTGAAACCGGACGTGTGAAACGATGCTGCCACTGAAACGCTGGATCCGGAACACACACTGTGGGTAGCACGTGGTCTGCGTGTTGCCCATGGCCCCAAACATCCCACACAGCTTCAGCACCACTCGGGAGCCTGTCTGACCACCTGCCAGAAGATGAGCCTTGGAGAGCAGGGGCCCCGCAGATTCCCTGGCAGACCCCTCCGCTGGAGGACCCACACCGTGTCTGCTCGCTGCAGACACTCAGTCTGCGAACGGGGGAGGAGCAGGAGAGTGACAGCAAGTTGGCTCTCTGTGGACCATGTCTCCACCTGGCAATACAGTGGCTCATCACTGTGGACCATGCCTCCACCTGGCAATACAGTGGCTCATCACCGACCACAGCATGGTGTTGGGTGGTGAGAAATCATTGCTTAGAGGAGGTGAGGTGTCCCTGGAGCGGGCCACCCTCGGAGAAGGAAGCACTGCAGGGGACCCGCCGAGCACGCGGGTTGGAACGCCCTTAACATGGATGCAGCAGAAATGGTCACCGACGCAGATGTCAAAAAGCATCTGTCTCAGAGTACCCTCAAGATGTGCTTGAAAACCCAGGGACATCTGAATATTGATAGTGTCCCAGTTTTATATTTAAATGGCGAATGTGGCTATACAGTAGAATATCTGGACCGAGCTTTCCCCGACACCCACAACTCCGTGCTCAGAGAGAAGCACTGCTGCTAGCATGCCAGTATATCTCCGTCTAGATTTTTTCCTATTTCTGTGTATTTGTATATTTTTAATGGGGTTAGGAAGAGACTGTTTAAAGTCACTGACTCTGGGACTTCCCTGGCAGTCCAGTGGTTAAGACTCCACACTCCCAATGCAGGGGGCCCGGGTTCAATCCCTGGTCAGGGAACTAAGATCCCACAAGCTGCAGTGCAGCCAAAAAAGTAACAATAATAATAAATAAATAAATTAAAATGACTGACTCTTTCTATAACAATGAATATACGCTTAAACCGTTCTTTAGGGCCTCCTCCCGGTGTATGTTTCCCAGGTTATCAGAGGTTCGCTGAGTCAGGAGCTGTGTGCTTCAGAGGCCCCGAGCAATTTTAGAGCAGAAAACAAACGGCCGTGTAACTTCATTACTAAGAGCACACACAGCCCTTCAGGGGCAGGAGGGGCAGAGTGGAATCTGGGGATGCGGGACCCTGCCCGCTGCTCCTAGGAGCACAAGGCCCAAGGGGCATGCTCGCCCCACGTGGTGGAGGTGCCCTGTCCCCGTCTTGAAATTCTTTCTAACTTTTGAACAAAAGATCCCACATTTTCATCTGCATTGGGCCCCTCGAATTACGGAGCTGGTCCTGCTTGGGAGCCACAAGGTTTGGGATCTCCTGCCCGTGCATGGTAGAACCCGGTGACTTTTTGAGTGAAGGTCCTCCCCCTGTGCTGGTGCCCACCCATCCCTGGTCTGCAGAGGCAGCTCCCCCTGGAGGTGAATTACAGACAAAGCGCAGGAGAAGTTTTCTTGATTTTTCGAAGAAGGAATAAAGAGCTCTCAGGAACCGTAACAGGAGCCCAGGCTTCAGAGCTACGCAACCCACTTAGCCAAACTGCTAAGTTTCCCTGAGCCTGGACCGGCCTCATCTGCACAATGAGAGCATTTCACCCTGAGAGGCGCTGCAGGTGACGTGTGCAGTGCCTGGAACACACCTCGGACGCCTTACAGGGTCCCTGAAGAGAGGACCGAGCTGCACACGAACGTCTGGTTTCAGAATTACAGGATCCCTCGCCTGAAGACAGTGTGGACGCCACGTACAGTCTGACCCTGGACTTTACAGAAGGGGGGACCAGGGCCATCGACGGGGCAGATTTTCCCACGGCCGGGCCCCGAGCCGGCCCGGGGACGCGGGATGAGCTCTGCATCCGCCGCTCGCACGCAGCTCCCGCCTGCACTCCGGCCGCTGCCCGGGAGGCCCTGACCTCCGGGAGGCCCGGCGGAAGTTACCTTTGAGGCCGGGGACGAGAATCTGCACGGAGCAGGTGTCGTCCACCGTCTGCTGAGCGCCCCCAGCCCGGAGCACCGACAGGAAGGCCAGGCCAATGAGAGCCAGAGCCTGCTTCATGGTGAGCCTTGCAGCACGTTGACTCCTGAAGGGAGGGAGAAGCAGTAAACAGTGACGGGAATTCCGGGAACCGGGACAGCAAGTGACAGTGTGCAGGCGCGCCGGCCACCACACTCGCCCCGCTCGGGGGCTGCGGTGGCAGCTGCCCTGGAGCGGCTGTCAGTGCTTTGGTGCCTCTTTCTCTCCCTGTCGCTCTGTCTGTCTCCCTCTCTGTCACTCTGTCTCTCTCACTCGGGTGCCGACTGAAACCTCCACCGAGACATCCCCTTCGCCCAGCAGTGACAACAGTCACCACTCCGGATGCGTTACTCCAGATTCTTCTTCTGATTCCTTATAACTGATACCTGATACACACAGAGGCATGTTTACCGTTACGTGAAAACTCGGACGCTCAGCCATAAAACAAACATTGGTGAGCATCCGCTTCACACGTCCGGGCCCCTGACCCGAGTCCCTGGTGCCCATCCCGCCCCCGGCCTCCCCTCGGAGGAGCCGCTCTCCTCACCTGAGCCCACCTTCTCCTGCTGTTTCCAAAACAGCCTCAGTGCATGCATTCTTAGACAACGCCGTGTCTAGTGTGCCAGGTTCTGAGTTTTATGAGATACTGGGTCACGCTGTGTGTCGTCTTACCTACTTGACTCAACATCGTGCTCCAGGATTCATCAACGTTATGCTGCCGCACACTCCTGTAGCTTACTATGTCCTCACGTCAATGAGGAAGCCCCCGTCACCAAAGGGTGTGGGACAGGGACAGAGGTTGGAAGGACACAGCTGCCCCCCCGTCCCTGTGCTGGTCCCCTCGCCATGGGCCAGTGAGGAAGCACGCAGACTTTGAGGTCTGCCCCCCGGGACCTTGGTGTCTGGATGTCACAGTGCTGGGAGACAGCTGTGCATCCGGCTGCACCTGGACCAGCGCCCTGGCTAGACTGCATCTCCTGTCAGCTTGTTCCCTCACCTTACAGCGAGGCAAGCGTCCTGGGGTCACCCTGAGGAAGAACAGGCAGCGGTGCACGCAGCTCAGCACCAGGCCGGCCCCACTGGACAGCAGCTTTTGACATCCTGGCCACCACACCCTGGGAAGGAGTCCCACAGCCGGCCCTGGCTTCCAGACAAATGAAGGGCTGGAAGCAGAGCTGCTGAGTGAGAGCGTTCTGTGCCCCCCGTGAAGAGCCTGTGCGTTAGCCAGATCTTCCACGAAGGGGACAGAGGTGACAGTCATCCGTGCCGTCCTGCAGTGAGGCCCCGGCTCCCCACGTGTGGTCACAGATCTGATCCTGTAGGGACAAGGCAGGGGGAGGACTGCTCACCAGATCGGGGACAACATGGTGCTCATGTAACCCTGCACAGGGATGGGCACGTCATTCCAGCCTCACGGGCCAGGAGGCCAGAGGCAGAGACCTCAGTGACAACTAAGAAGTGGTGACGATGGGCTGGCCTGGGACTTCCTAACGCTGTCCTGTCAGCACCGTTGCTCACTCGGCCCAACTGTCAGCTTCCCCGAATCAAAGTAAGGGCCCATCCTCCCCCCTCAGTCACAGCAGTAGTGGGCTTTTATTTTATCTACTTTTCTAACATTCACGTTTGGTGGAGAGAAAAGGAGCTAACGTTTACTGCACACCAAACGTGGACACACACGCCTTATTTAGTCCCCGGACCCCCTGGTGACGTATATGGCCCCTGGTTTTAAAGACAGTGAATAGGAGGCAGTGAGAGGCTGCAGGGCCCTTCAGGCGTGCGGGCCCCGGTGAGCTGGCTCTCTCCGTCTCCTTTGTCAGCTAAGCCTTGACCCCCAAGCGAGCAGCTCATCCCGGACATTGGCCGCCGTGAGCACCTGCAGCCGTAACTGGAAGAGCTTGGAGCACTCAGGCCTGGGGTTTGCAGGCGCTAAGCTGAGCGAGTGAATGGAAGGATGGGCACATGAATGAATGAACGCCCAGAGGTTCCCAGCGGCAACTCACATAGGACGTGACACTCTTCTGCTGATGGCTTTCCACGTTCCCATGGTGTTCCCAGGGCCAGCGCCTCGGACACGCGGCCTGTGCGGACCCACGTAGAGGGCCGGACAATGGGATTGGGGCCTGGATTCCTAATGGTCTTTGAACAAAGCAGCACCGCCAAGTGTGCAACCAGCCCGGGTGATCACACTGTGTTCTTAACCATGAAGAGCGTAGCTGCTGCTTTAGCGGCAAGTCGCCTGTTCCTTTCAAGGAGGTACTTCTTGAATGCGATGATAATAGAATGTTACGTGTCAACTAGCTGGCGGTTTTTAAAAAGCCACGATAAACACTTGCTCCCCTGACTTTTGTGCTCAGGCCAATGGATGCTTGCCTCTTGGTATGTGTGGGAGGCCAGCTGTGTTTAGATTGTTTTAAATGTCTCGGGAACTGCATGGGAATTTCCTCTGTAGCTAGAGACAACTGGGTCAGAAGACAGCCACCTTGTTCAGCAAGACTCGCTGCTCTCACACTGCAGAAGATCAGATGCCACCTCCCAAGGAGGGGGAGCGAGGGGCAGAGGGCCCGGAGTGCAGGGAAGCCGGGGCTGCCCTCCCGCTGGCCCTCGGCCCTTGGCCCGCGCCCGCGTCTGGGCCCACCTCGGGTCCTGCGGCAGGAATCCGTGCGGGCGGCCCTGGTGGGAGCCTCTTTCCCAGACTTCGGGCTCCTTCCTGCCCTCTTACAAGAGGAATTTTGTTTTATAAACGGGGAGGCTGCAGCTCCTCCTGGGTCTCTTCAAGAAAAACATCCTTATCTCCCAGCCGGGGCCCGCCCCTCCGTGAAGGAGGCCAGCTTGGCCGAGAAGAAAGGAAATTCAATTTGGAATTCTTGGTAGAAACATGATATAACAATGAAATAGGGAAAAAAGTGCGGCTTAATGGGCCAAACGTGCAACTGTACGTTTTCATTAAATGTCTACAGCAGGGCCCACTGTCTTACGGGCACCGTGAATGCCTGCAGAGAAGCACGTCCCTAGAAGCGTCGCGGGTCTCACTGGCAGGCAGACACCCCACCCCCACCCCTACAGTGACACTGGGCCTTCCCCAGCGACTATGGCACTGACAGAGTTTCACCCCAAGGGCACACATTTTTCCTATCTTTTTACCAAGACCATGAAGCAAGAAGAGGCCTTTTCCCTATTACCTCCCCAAGCCTTATGCAAATCATCTGTCTGTTCTTTTATTTGGCATATAGATTTTTCAAATTCGTAAATAGAACTGAACAGCTGTGAACGTTTGGGGCGCCGCTCTGCTTGCTACCCGGGCAACGTGCTTCCCATCAAACAGAAAATCCAGTTATGCACACTCAGTGGCTTCCAAACTTTACCTCTTAACTTCAGAACCACTGCCTAACTTCGGCCGGACAGCCAGGGCCAAGGCAGGAGGGCCCCTGGGACGCTGTGGAATCCAATTTTGGAGGCAGGATGACCCCACCCCGTACAGGGTGACCCTATGTGCCCTTGAAAGTTGCCTTCTCCAGCCCCGCCTTTCGCCCCACATCTGGGACTCCCACCACTGAGCCCGAAACAGAGAGGCTGGCCACTGAGCAGAGAGGAGCTGGTCGCCCCGTCGCCCCCGCTGGGGGGTCCACCAGGCCCCAGGAGCCTGAGCTAGCTGCTCAGGAAGGCGTGTGTGCCAGGGGCTGGGACGGGGGTTCTGCGGCCGCTTGTACCCCGGCTGGGATGCAGGAAAAACTGCGTCACCCCTTTGAACCTATGGAAACCTGATCATCTCCTAGTAACTGGTAGCTCTGGTGCCCGGCGCTCGGCTCCAGGAAGTTTCCACCGTGAGCTACCGAATCAATCAAGCCTCAGAATTCTGGCCTGATCCCTGCGACACACCCGATCTGAGAGCAAATCCCTCGGCCCTGCACCCAGTTCCTACCTGTGCCCCGTCAGGAGCCTCGCCTTCCCGCCTGAGCATCTCCCGCGGGTTCCCCAACCCCGTCCCGCTCCCAAGGATGCAGAGTGGCCAGCAGAGCGTCCCTACCTGAGGCGTGCGCCAGACCAGGCTGCTGTTTTCGGGCCGCGGTCCCACACGTCGGGCAAGAGGCCTGGCTGTCAGACTGCCCGGCAACTCAGGCTGGGGCTGCGGTATTATCTGCAAACAGCTTCCTGTTTGAAATGCATGAGGCGGAGAAGGGAGTGTGGGAACTTGGAAACACGTGAGATGTCGGGGTCTTGGGGCCCCTCCTGGAGACGCCTCCCTAACTCTGCACCCCAAACTCCCCAGTCAGTCCCTTTTTATCCACCTTTTCTGTTCCTCTCATTTTTTGAAAAAATAAGCATGTGTATCGTGGAAATTTAGGAAAGTAGAAAGAAGAGCAACAACTGTCACCTGGTATCACACGGACAGGACTAAATACAGGCTGGCATATTTTGCAGTTTTTCCATATAGGTTTCACTCCAAAAGCATAAAGTACTCGTCTGCTGCGTGTCGAGACCTAACCGGTGGTGAGGCCCCAAACTCCCTCGGCTCACAGGAGTGTCATTTAAGACAACAAACACATGCCAAATCCACGTCTTTGGAGGGGGCTGGGCAGGTCCAGCTCCTGTGTGGCCTGACTTATACGCGAAGGGGCGGATGGGGGTCCTTTAAGAAAAAGACACATATCAAATTATGATCATAAAAAGTGAGGTCCAAAAGTGAATACTTATTAAGACTGACAAGAGAAGTCATAACAAATTACAAATTTTAGAACTGACAAATTCCACACACACCACAAAATCCATGAAAAAGAATGGATTCTTTATTAAAACCACCTGATAGCATAAGAAAATTTGACAACTTAGATGAAAACAGACCACTTCCTGGAAAACACAAACTACCACAATGGACCCAATATGAAACAGAGAATTTAACAGCCCTATAGCAATTAAGGGGATTGCATTTGTAATTTTAAAACTCCCTAAAAGGAAACCTCTAGGCCAGATGGTTTCACAGGAGGATTCTACCAAACGTTTAAAGAAAAATTAACACCAATTCTACACACTTCTACCAGAAAATAGAAGAGGAGGGAATACTTACCAATTCATTTTATGAAGTTAGTGTTACCCTGACACTGAAACCAGACAAAGACAATACCAAAGAAGAAAACTACAGACCAATAACCCGGAAGGATATAGATGCAAAAATCTTTAACAAAATATCAGGAAAGAGGATTGAGCAATATATAAAAGGATTTGCAAGCTATTTATAAACAAGTGGGGTATTTTGGGGATGCAAGGCTGGGTCAATATTCAAAAATCAACCAGTCATTAAGAATGCAGTGTTTGGGGGCTTCCCTGGTGGCGCAGTGGTTGAGAGTCTGCCTGCCGATGCAGGGGACACAGGTTTGTGTCCCGGTCCAGGAAGATCCCACATGCCACGGAGCTGCTGGGTCCGTGAGCCATGGCCACTGAGCCTGCACGTCCGGAGCCTGTGCTCCGCAACGGCAGAGGCCACAACAGTGAGAGGCCTGCATACCGCAAAAAAAAAAAAAAAAGAATGCAGTGTTTGGAGACGCAAGAGGGAAGAGATATGCGAACATATGTGTATGTATAACTGATTCACTTTGTTATAAAGCAGAAACTAACACACCATTGTAAAGCAATGATACTCCAATAAAGATGTGTAAAAAACAAAAAAAAAGAATGCAGTGTTTGAAGAATTTTAATGACCTGGAGAAATGTTCACGATGGAATGATAAAGAATTAAACAGAACAAGGAGGATATAAAAAAAGTCAACCAGGGGCTTCCCTGGTGGCGCAGTGGTTGAGAGTCCGCCTGCCGATGCAGGGGACACGGGTTCGTGCCCCGGTCCGGGAGGATCCCACATGCCGCGGAGCGGCTGGGCCCGTGAGCCATGGCCGCTGAGCCTGCGCGTCCGGAGCCTGTGCTCCGCAACGGGAGAGGCCACGACAGTGAGAGGCCCGCGTACCACAAAAAAAAAAAGTCAACCAGAGTAATCCACCATACTAACAAGCCAACAGAGGAAAATGACATGATCATATCAATCGAGGCAGTGAAAGCATTTGACAAAATCCAACACCCTTTCATGATAAAAACTCTCAGAAAAATAAGAATAGACAGGGAACTTCCTCACCTTGACAAAGAGCATCCATTTATTTGGATAGAAGATATATTTTTTTACTGAAATATATTTGACATACAATGTGCAAGTCCAAGGTATATAACGTGTTGATCTGATACACCTGTGCCTGGTAATATGGCTGCCTACAATTGTAAAATTATTTAGCACTCCATTACACCATATAGTTGTCATTGCTTCTTTTGTGGTGGGAATAATTAAGATCTAGTCTCTCAGAAGTTTTGATGATTTAAGTAAAATATTGTTGTCTATATTCACTATACTGTGCATCAGATCTCCAGGACTTATTTATCTATTAGTTGCACATTTGTACCCTGAAACATCTCTCCTATTCCCCAACCCTAACCCTGGCAACCAACACTCCCCTCCGTTTCTACGAGTTTGGCTTCCTCTGACCCACATGTAAGTTATATCATACAATATTTGTCTTTCTCTGTCTGTATTATCTCACTTAGCATAATGACCTCAAGGGCCAACCACGCCATCACAAATGGAAGGACATTTCTCCTCATGGCTGAATAATATTCGATTGTGTATGTATATATATATTTATCTCACACTTTTATCATTCATGCTTTGACAGGCACTTAGGTTTCTGTACCTTGGCTATTGTGAATAATGCTCCAATAAACCTGGGAGGGCAGACATCCCTTTGATAATGTTTTCTTACCTTTGCATAAATACCCAGAAGGGGAATTGCACAACCATATGGTAATTCCATTTTTACTTTTTTGAGGAGCCTCCACGATGTTTTCCATAGTGGCTGCACCAATGTACATTCCCACCAACAGTGTTTTCTCCACACTCTCGGCAACACTCATTACCTTTCATCTTCTTGATGCCCGGCATTCTGGCAGGTGTGAGGTGATAGCTCGCGGTTTTGATGTGCATTTCCCTGATGATTAGCGATGTTGAACATCGCTTCATGTGTCTGTCGGCCATTTGCATGTCCTTTGGAAAAATGTCTTCCTGTTTCATCAAAGAGCATCTATTTTTAAAAACCAACACTAACATCATCCTCAGGTGAAGGCTGAGTGTCCCCTCCTGAGATCAGGAAAATCAGGACAGCAATCTTACTTCTTATTTAGCAACATGCTGGAAGTTCCAGCCCATGCAGAAGGCATGGAAAGGAAACAAAAGCCACAGGGATCAGAAAGGGAAAAGTAAAACAGCCCCTTGCTGCAGATGACACGACTGTCTGCCGAGAAAATCCCAAGGAGTCTACAAAAAACTTCTAGAACTATTAAGTGAGTTCAGCAAGGTCTCAGAATACAAGATAAACATACAAAAATCAGTTGTATTTCTATAAGCTAGCAGTGAACGTATGGACACTGAAATTAAAAGCAATACAATTTACAATTGCTCAATAAAATGAAATTTGTAGGTATAAATCTAACAAAACATGTATAGGACCTATATGCTGAAACACAACATGCTGGTGAGAAAATCACAGACGATCTAAACAAACGGAGAGACATGTCATGTTCATGACCAGAAGGCTCCGCATAGGATGTCATTTCCCCCAAAACCGATCTACAAGCTTAACACAATTCTTATTGAAATCTCAGCAAGAGTGTTTACAGATACAGACAATACTATTCTAAAATGTATATGAAAGACAAAGGAACCAGAATAGCTAAAATAATTTTGAAAAAGAATAAAGAGGAATCAGTCTACCCAGTTTCAAGACTTATTATACAATGGAACAGAACAGAGAACCCACACAAATGTACCCAACTGATTTTGTTAAGTTTTTTTAAATAAAATGCACATAACATAAAATTTATCCTCTTAATCTCTTTAACTGTAGAGTTCAATGGTATTAAATACATTCATAATGTCACGCAACCATCACTACCATCCGGCTCCATATTTCTTTCCACCTTGTAAAACTGAACCTCTGTCCCCATTAAACATAACTCCCCACTGTCCCCCCATCTCAGCCCCTGGCCACCACCATTCGACTTTTCATTTCTATGAACTGACTATTCTAAGCATCTCAGGTAAGTGGAATCACAGAGTATTTGTGTAACTGGCTTATTTCACTTAACCTAATGTCCTCAAGGTTCATCCACGTGATAGCAGTTGTCAGAATCCCCTTCCTTTTTTTTAAATTTATTTTGCTTTGTTTTGTTTTAATTTTATTTTTGGCTGCATTGGGTCCTCATTGCTGTGTGTGGGCTTTCTCCAGTTGGCGGCGAGCGGGGGCTACTCTTGGTTGCGGTGCGCAGGCTTCTCACCGCGGTGGCTTCTCTTGTTGCGGAGCACGGGCTCTAGGTGCGTGGGATTCAGTAGTTGCGGCACGCGGGCTTAGTCGCTCCGCGACTTGTGGGATCTTCCCGGACCAGGGATCAAACCCGTGTCCCCTGCATTGGCAGGTGGATTCTTAACCACTGCACCACCAGGGAAGTCCAATTTTTTTATATATATATTTATTTATTTACTTTGGCTGCATCAGGTCTTAGTTGCAGCACAGGGGATCTTTAGTTGCGGCACACGGGCAGGATCTAGTTCCCCAACCAGGGATCACACCCGGGCCCCCTACACTGGGAGCGTGGACTCTTACCCACTGGACCACCAAGGAAGTCCCTCCCCTGCTTTTTAAGGCTGAGTAATGTCCCACTGTATGTACAGACCATGTTTTGCTTATCTATTTATCCACTGGTGGACACTGGGGTTGCTTTTACATTTTAGCTCCTGTGAATAATGCTATGAACGTGGGTGTACAAATATCTCTTCCAGACCTTGCTTTTAATTCTTTTGGTTATACCCAGAAGTGAAGTTGCTGGACCGTATGGTAGCTCTATTTTTACTTTTTTGAGGAGCTGCCATACTGTCTTCCGAAGTGGCTGTACCACTTTACACTCCCACCAACAAGGGTTCCAATTTCTCCACAGCCTCACCAGCACTTGCTATTTTCTGGGTTTGGTTTTGTTTTGCTTTGATAGCAGCCATCCCAAAAGGTGTGAGGTCGCTCTCTTTGTAGTTTTGACTTTCATTTCCCTCCTGACCAGTGCATCTTTTCATGTGCTAACTGGCCTACGCGGCACTCAGCGTGGCTTGCGTGATTTTAGTTCCCCGACCAGGGATTGAACCTGGGCCACGCAGTGAAAGCACCGGGTCCTAACCACTGGACTGCCAGGGAATTCCCTAGACCCAACTGATTTTTGACAAAGGAGCAAAAGTAACTCAGTGGAAGAAGGATGGTCTTTTTTTTTTTTTTTTTGGCGGTACGCGGGCCTCTCACCACTGTGGACTCTCCCATTGCGGAGCACAGGCTCCAGATGCGCAGGCTCCGCAGCATGTGGGATCTTCCCGGACCGGGACATGAACCCGCGTCCCCTGCATCGGCAGGTGGACTCTCAACCACTGCGCCACCAGGGAAGCCCGAGGATGGTCTTTTTAATAAATGGTGCTGGAGCAGCTCAACATCCAGAGGCAACAGGTGAACCTTATACAAATATTAACTCAAAATAGATCACGAACTTAAGTGTAAAATTATAAAACTTTTAGAAAAAACACAGGAGAAAAATCTTCAGGATCTAGGGATAGGCAAATAGCTCTTAGACATAAAACACCAAAAGTACAATCCCCAGAAGCAAAAATTGATAAATTGTACTTCATCAAAATGAAAACCCTATTAAAATGCAAAAACATGCTATAGGAGGGGAAAAAATATTCACAAACTATATATCTACCAAAGGTCTTTTATCTAGAATTATAAAGTACTCTCAAAACTCAACAGGAAAATAACAATCCAGTTAAAAAATTGGGCCACAACATGAAAAGCTATTACAACCAAGAGTCTGTGCGGATGGCAAAGAAGCACATGAAAGATGTCCCAACATCACTGGCCACCAGGGAAACGCCCCTCACACCCACAGTGAGGCACACCGCACACCTGTCACAATGGCTGCCACTGAAAGGAGCAAGGACCCCAAATGCTGTTGAGGATGACAAGCTGGGGGGGATGTAATGGTGCAGCCGCTCTGGGAACAGTTGGGCACTTTCTTAAGACACTGAACATGCAACTACCCTACAACCCGGCGATTGCACTCCTGGGCGTTTACCCCAGGAGCCAAGACTTACCTTCACATGAAAACCTGAACATCCACGGCGGTTTATAGCAGCTGAATCCCTAACAGCCCCAAACTGAGAACAACTCAGACGTCCTTCAATGGCGGCTGGTTAAAGAAACTCTGGTCCTCAATACCTGGGAGCACCGCTCGGTGGTAAAGGAACCAACTACAGACACAGCACCAACTGGGAGGGTCTCCAGAGAATTCTGAATGAAAAGAGCCAGTCCTACAAAGGTTCTGCACTGCCTGCTTCCGTTTATAGAATGGTACTGAAATGATGAAACTACAAAATGAACAGACCAGTGGTGGCCAGGGCCTGAGGAGGTGGGCGTGGTGTAAGAGAGGGACAGAGGGACGTCCGTGACCCGTGATGTGGGCCCTGCTCCCGCAGGACCTGTTACCACTGGGGAGACAGGGTACACGGACTCCTCTGGTTTACTTCTTACAGCTGCAAGTGAAGCTACAATTGTGTCAAAATTAAAACTTGCACTTAAAAAAAGCTGCCTGGGGCTTCCCTGGTGGCGCAGTGGTTGAGAGTCTGCCTGCCGATGCAGGGGACACGGGTTCGTGCCCCAGTCTGGGAAGATCCCACAGGCCGCAGAGCGGCTGGGCCCGTGAGCCATGGCCACTGAGCCTGCACGTCCGGAGCCTGTGCTCCACAACGGGAGAGGCCACAGCAGTGAGAGGCCTGCGTGCCGCAAAAAAAAAAAAAAAAAAGCTGCCTGACACTACCTTTCTTTTGTTCTATATTATTAGGCTGCATACTCTGTCCTCGCCTCCTGCCATGACAATGCTTTTCTATTGAAAGAATAGACAGTAACTCAGTATTTTCCCTAGCATGGTTATCTGAATTTATTCCTGGTAGCTTTTAAAACATTTATTTCAACTTCCTAAGCCATTATTGGTATGTCATGTACTTCTTTAGGTTGGTAGTTATATTTGGAAGAAACTCATTTCTTTCATATGAGGTGTTTGACCTCAGGCATTTTGAGTTTGTTTTGTGCAGAGAATAATCTGAGTTTTTGAACTGACCACACCATTGTCCAGGCTGTAACTGATGAGCTCTTTGTACGTGGAAATCACTGTGAACCACTCAACCAACTTAAATCCAAAATAATGCAACCCTAGCCCAGCTTCAGCCTTGCCCCAACTCCCCGCCAGGGGACATCTGGCAATGTTCTGAGGACAGTCTCAGTAGTCACACCGTGGAGGGGGCGAGGGGCACTGGCTTCCAGGACGCTGCTAAACATCCAACAACGCCCAGGAGTTTCCACCACAAAGAATAACTAAGCCCCAAATGCCAAGAGTGCAGAAGTGAGAACCCCGTGGCCAGACCCCAAAGATGCCCACAGCCACTGGGACACCCCCGACCAGAGGACTGGGACGGCGGCTGCGCTGCACTCCCAAGCCACTGAGACGCAGTCGCTGGGCTGTGTTTGATGCACATGGGGTGAAGGCTCAGCTCCCGGGGGCCTGGCTGGGATCAGCATCACTACTCAGTCCTCACAACCAGCCCCCGAGCAAGGCATCACCGCTCCATTTACAGCTCAGGAGACAGGGCAGAGAATTAGAGCACTGGCCCGTGCTCACACAGGCAGGGGACATGCCGACCAGACCTCAAGGACAGCAGATCACACACGGCCGTCCCGAGGCCACCCTCCCTCCTCCCAGCCCCCTTTCTTGTCTCACAGCTGATAGACGGGGGGTACTTACCTTCTGCTTCTGAGTCCTGAAATGTTAAGCACTTTTTATAAAAAGCGCCAATAACCTGAGAATTACTCTGTTACAAAAACAAGTGATAATTTTAGACTAACTTGCCTATTTCCAGTAGATTGCAAATTAGAACCATTTTCAGATCATAAACCATGTTTACACCTGCTTTGCAAACAAGTACCAAAAGCCATCAGAATCACTAAGTGCTTCTCCTCTGGGCTTCCCGCCTCCCGCCTCCCTTTTTCCTCCTTCCCCTCGGCTTGTTCTGGAACGCGCGAAAGTCATGGCCACCAGGAACAGGCTTTTCCCTCAGGAACTCTGACCTCCAAAGAGACGGGCCACTTCCAGGGGACTGGGACAAGAATCTGGCTCATCTCCCAGTTATTATTTACATTTCTCAGACATAACTGAGAAATCTGGACACAGGAGCCAGATCAAACCCATGTGTCTCTGGCTGGGAATGTTCCCCGGGGTCACAGCACCGTGCAGCCGTATCTCTTCACCACTTTGTCCACGAGGACGTTAACCACGGCCTGCTTCCGCCTGAAGGCTTCATTTCTCCAGAGCCCACGACAGCCCAGAGCAAGGCCAGGCCCCCTGCCCCAAGTGTGAGGACCCCCCCCACCCATCCGCTAAGCCTGCTCGCTGGTGGACACAGAGCGGACGTGGTCCAGGAGCCCAGCCGGCACAGCCAAGGGCCCTAATCTGGAGTGCACGGCACCCCGTCGTGACGAGAGGTAGGTTCTGGCTTCACCCCTCAGAGACACCACATATTACAACGTCCAATGATGTTACATCACCAGAGATCATCAGGGAACGTAGTACTGGAGGATACGCTCAGAATCGGCTGGAGGACTCCTGAAAACCCCGATGGTGGGCACCCCTGGAGCTTGATTCAGGAGGCGGGGCAGGCCCAGGTGTCTTCATTCCACCGAGCCCCGAGCTGCTGGCTGCTGCTGGTGCAGGGACCCCGCTCCCAAGGCCCAGTGAGCGCAGCCGTGGAGGGCGAGCTGACCTGCCTCCGCCCCGCTTGCTGCCCGGCCCGGCTCCTGCCCACTAGGCCGCACATCCTGCGACTCCAGGTCAACAACTGTCCCCTGCCTGAAGGGACAGGCCTGCAGGGTGTGGCAAGGTCAGCAGCGCACAGGCCCAAGGCCAGCGGAAGGCAGGATGGGGAGGGGCAGCAAGGGCGGCTCGTGTGAAGGCGGCAAATCAGACAGCGGACGCCAGGCTAGGGCAGCCCTTGGCCTCTCATGCTCCCCAAGACAATCCGGCTCTAATGTAGAAGACGGATAACCAACAAGGACCTACTGTAGAGCACACGAAGTTGTACTCAATATTTTATAATAACCTAAGGGAAAAGAATCTGAAAAAAGAACATATATATGTGTAACTGAATCCCGGTGCCGTACACCTGAAAGCAACACACGGACGCAAACTGCAAGGACCCTCTGTTCAAGGCCTTCCAGCCTGTGCAGGAAGCTACTTGATAATGCTCACAGCTCTGCACCCACAGCTCTCTCCTTTGGGAAAACAGACCCAAAACAATATTGTGAATAATATTTTATTTAGTCATTTTTGTTTACAACTGAAACTCTGGGAACTCAAAATTAACATCTTTGCCCGTGAGCTTCTTATAGACACCAGAAAACGTTTCAACCTACGAGAAAAGAAATAACTCATCACAAAACATTTCAATACACATTCGTCTTAAAGCCTAAAGTCTGTGAAATTGTGCCCTGTATGGTTTTTCTCCTCAGCAACCAGGCAGAGAAGGAATATACCAGACATGCCTCTATAGTCCCAAGCTGGGGGCAAGCTCCTCTCGTGTCGTGGGACAGGCCTCCACAGCACTGCACCCGAGGGCTGGCTCCTCTAGGCCACTGGGCAGACCCCGGGGGACCCCAGAGGTTAATGCTCTACCAGGAATGAAGCAAAGTGACAGTTCTCCCCAGATTCTAACACGACCACCACCCCGTCCATAAAAACAGCTTTACTAAAAGTCACACCATGGAATTACTTTACTTCAATTTCTCTAATAACTTAAAAGGTAGAGAACTCCATCTTTTAAAACATCCCCCAGGACTTCCCTGGTGGCGCAGTGGTTAAGAATCCGCCTGCCGATGCAGGGGACACGGGTTCGAGCCCTGGTCTGGGAAGATCCCACATGCTGCGGAGCAGCTAAGCCCGTGCGCCACAACTACTGAGCCTGCGCTCTACAGCCCGCAAGCCACAGCTACTGAGACCATGAGCCTAGAGCCCATGCTCCGCAACAAGAGAAGCCACCGCAATGAGAAGCCTGCGCATCACAACAAAGAGTAGCCCCCGCCCACCACAACTAGAGAAATCCCGCACGCAGCGACATAGACCCAACACAGCCAAAAAAAAAAAAAAAACAAAACACCCCAATTTAAAACCTGACATATAATCCAAGAGGAAGTGGGCCCTCAGTTCACAAAGATTGGTTCTGCTGCCACATGGGGATGGGTTAGGCTGCATTCTACCCTTTTCTGTTCTGGATCTTTCCATAATAAACAAGGCCTATTACCTTGTGTTCCACATTGTTCTGCTGTGCTTTATCCAAATGAACCTTTATGAGTCGGCTGCCGTCCAGCTTCACGCGGATCCTCTTGCCCACAATCTCACTTGGGAAAACCAAGTCCTCCAGGATGGCGTCGTGCACGGCTGTCAGAGTGCGGCTTGAAGAATAGAATACAGTGACAAAAGTGAGAAATCTAGCAAGGTCTGCCCTCCTGGGAGCCCCAAGGGCACCTCTTGAAGTCAAAAACATAAATGGCAAACTCCAGGTTCCTGAAACCAGATTAACACTAGCTTTCAAGTAATCTACTTTCATCTAATGTATCACACCACGTGCCATTACCAAACTAGAACAAGTTAACAAACACCCCATTTTTTTTGGCTACACGGCACATCTTGGGGGATTTTAGTTCCCTGACCAGGAACTGAAGCCAGGCCTAACCACTGGGCTGCCAGAGAATTCCCGACACCCTATTATTTTATTTCAAAAGCTTAGAGTATTTTAAACGTGTTATCTTGTAAAGTACACATACACCAGCTATTATGACTGATTTTCTCCAGGGGATGGAGATTGACAATGACTTTTATTTTCATACATTATCTTTAGGTTTATTGTCAGTCGTATGATTTCTCAACTAAACCACTGCAGTAACCTCTTTCCTCTCTCCAAAACTATCCCATCCGTTGCTGTCAAAATAATCACTGATGTCATTACACACTTCACCTACTAAAGACCCTTTGAGGGCTCCCCTTGGCCTCCAAAAGGCACCAAACCCCCCTTGTTCCCTGCGATGGAATGAGGTGACATCCCATCCCAAAAGACACTGCTCTATCACCAGCTCTAGGATGTGGCCCCTCCTACGAGGGTCCCCGGTTTCCAGCCCATCCCATCACACAAACTGCCAAGGGAACCATGCTCCTCTCCTGAGTATCATTTCAAGTTCACGATCCATCTGGCTGCCTGATGAGAAGGTTCAATTAATTCCAAACCTTTAGAGTATCAGCTTTGTACCACAGGATATCAGGAATGAGCAAATGAAAAGACAGCTCTCATTCTCAATGTTTATGCAGCTACCCTGTATCATGGAACGTGTCTAGGTCTTGTTCACCCCTCAGTGGATCAGACACTATGTTCTACTCATTTCTATTTCCTGTCTGGCAGCTCCCACGCACACAGAAGGGGCTGCTAAATAACTGCAAAGGCCTCACTGCCCCATGGCGGACCCACTTTCCAAAGCCTTTATCACCTCTCCAAAAGCAAATGAGATAGATGGCCCAATCGATAAATGGCTGCTAACCACCGATTAAGCACTTCTTACTCTTACAGGACTAGGTAGGCACACATATGGAAACTTGCTAATTACTTCCTTCAAAACATAAATTAGGACGGAATCAAAGCTAGCCTCAAACTCAAATTCCAACCCAGTCTAAAGACTTTTTAAGGGGGAGCAGTGGCAACGCAACTTTAATAATCACAAAGCACAGGAACTAATCTGCTTCAGAAGAAAAATAACTGAAACCCTGCTACAGATGAGAAGCCAAAGAAAACATAAACCCCAGCATTTAATCTGTTGTAGGAGAGAGATAACGACTGAGAAGGAAAATGAATCTGAAGGCAAGAAACCAGATTGGAAAGGGGTGGATTCACTCTGGCCTCCCAACTAGACCTCACTGCAGGAGAATGAAGACTCCCATGTCTAGACCAGGTCACTAGGAATGGGCTGAAGTCATTACCTGAGAAAATGTGCAAACAGGTTTGGGGTGAAGGATAATTAAGGCTGTAGATCTGGGAGTCAGTGCCTTAGTTGGGTGCGAAGCGAAGGATCCGTCTTTATACTCAAGTACTAACTGGGGTTGTCAAACCACTTTTTAAGTATCATAATTAACAAACTAAACGTTCTTGATTATCCCCTGTATTTGATCTCTTGCAAACTGTCCAGAATAAAAAAAAAAAGCTAAATTCTTACGCTACTCCAGCTACTCCAACTGCCAGCTACTCCAACTTAAAACAAGCTCAGGGGCTTCCCTGGTGGCGCAGTGGTTAAGAATCCACCTGCCAATGCAGGGGACACGGGTTCGAGCCCTGGTCTGGGAAGGTCCCACATGCTGCGGAGCAATTAAGCCCGTGTGCCACAACAACTGAGCCTGCACTCTAGAGCCCGCGAGCCACAACTACTGAGCCCACGTGCCTAGAGCCCGTGCTCTGCAACAAGAGAAGCCACTGCAATGAGAAGCCTGCGCACCAACACGAAGAGTAGCCCCTGCTCGCCGCAACTAGAGAAAGCCCGTGCGCAGCAACAAAGACCCAACGCAGCCAAGAATAAATAAAATTTATATTTAAAAAAAAAAAAAAAAAAAACAAGCTCAAGGTACTGACCAACACTCCGAGTTCCAGAAAACCTGGAACCGGCCTTTCTAGGCTCACCACTACTCCCTCTCCCCCCTCCACCACAGCATACGGTACAACACATCCACCCACAACACTGGAGACCCATCACTTCCTATTTTAGAAACAAGACTGACTGTAAATTCCAGCGTCACTAATGCTAGCTGTAATGAGCAAACGATGGGGGAGTCTCCTCATCCCATAAGCAGGGATGCTAATACTACAAATTCACAAGGTTGGCCTCTCTGGCAGTTAGAGGGATGCCTGAGTATTGTTTTCTCAAACTGGTCCAAGGGCAGGATCTGCAGCGATCCAATAATCCAAGTCTATGAAACCAGAGACTTCAACAAAATACCAGAAGGCCCAAAGAGCCAACTTGCAATATCTAAGTTTCTGTCAGATAACCTGCAGTTCGATCAAATTTACAAAGCCTCGTCCACCAGCAACTACAACTGCACTGACACCTTCAACCCGTGATGTGAGCAACAGAAAAATCTCATCTTTCAGCCTTAACCCACAGCAGAAGTCAACAATGAGGATGACAGGTCGCAGCCCACCTGCACATCTGGTGTGCTTTACCCCACGGCACTCAACTCAAGATTCCTCCCCACTGTTCCTACCCTTTGCCCAAAGAACTGGAGGAAACAATCTCATCTTTTGTGATAACAGTAACCTATTATACCACCTATGTGAATATACGTAATTCTTACCTCCAGAGTTACTTTTAAAACATTTCGCATATAATTACAGAAAAAGCTAAGTCACTTGATAGAAGTCCCCGTGCGAATGGATTTCCTACGTTAACAACATTTAATTTTAGGAGCCTACTCCAGCTGACTATAAACAACACACGCCAGTCAAGAATTGTTGACAAGAGTGGTGCGTTTTTCATGCTGCTAAAACTTACCTCCTGGGACGTTTTTGCTTATTTTTTGTACGGCTTTTTCGAGTTGGCTTAGGCAGAATTCTCCTCTGTAAAGTAAAAATTATCACGCAACAACAAAAAAAAAGACCGTAAGTAAGTCGGCAGAAAACAAAGCACTGTCAACCTGCTTTAAAAACCAAAGGACTCCACGGCTGAATAAATGCAAAGCTCCAGAAAGCCGAACAACCTATAGACCCAACAAGGTACTGAGAAACTCTCTTACGTACTCCCCGATTTCTCGGTAATTCTTCCAGAATCCGTGGCTTACATTAAAATGCAACTGGAAAATGTTGGCTGCTCCATGATATGACTGATCTCCCAAAGATCACACCCCTTTTCACGTCCCATCTGGCCCACTACCCACTTCAGTACTAAGCCAGGATACCACTCCGTTAATTCCTCATCAGCCGGGCACTTAATTTCTATAGATTTCTGTTTGCAGGAAGGCCAGATAACTTTAAAAACAAAACAAAACAAAACCTCTCGACCGTGTTCCACTTTCCCTACATACCATTTCTTTGCATCTCTTTTCCTCCCCAAACCTACGTCTGACGCACCAGGCAGGAAAACCTCGCTGAACCTCAGACAGGCAATTCCATCAGGCTGAAAACTCAGGCTCACTGCAAGCACACGTCTCACCGCGATCACCTGTGTGCACCGCCGGTGCACCGACGGCGCTGCACACACAGAGCCGCCTTCGCATTAACAGCAGCCGTGCGCCGCCTCCCTTTAGCCCAGTGCGAGCACCCTAAGCTCCGGGAACAGCTTCTTCACACTCGCGAGCGACGTATAACGGGACTCGCAAGACGGCGCATTCAGCAGCAGCACAGCTACCTGCGCAATAAAAACAACGTGCTTCCCGCTGAACTTCTTCTCCAGCTCCCGCACGAGCCGGACCTGGATCTTCTGGAAAGACTTCAGCTGAGGAACAGGAACGAAGATTATGATAGCTTTCCGACCGCCACCAACCTCAATTTCCTGGGAAAGAGAGAGCAGAGAGGCGCACTCTCGCTTAGGCCCCCAGCGCCGCCCCTCCGGTCTGGCCCAGCTGAAGCGGTAACGCGCCGCGCCGACACCGTCACACGCTCGACACCCGAGTCGCTGGGGCGTCCCGCCAACAGCACGTGCCCCGACGCCCCACTGTACCTTGGCGGCCGTGATGTTCAGCTCCCGCAGCTGGGCCTTGAGGTCCGAGTTCATCTCCAGCTCCAGGAGGGCCTGCGGGAGAAGAGGCAGGAGGGCACCCTCAGCGCCCGGACCCCGGACCCCGGACCCCGTCGCGGCCTCTGCGCTCCGCCCGCCCCCTCACCTGGGAGATGCCCGACTCGAACTCGTCCGGCTTCTCGCCATTAGGCTTCACGATTTTCGCGCTGGAACTGAACATGGCCGGCACCTGGAAGCACGGAGCGCTCAAGCCGGGCGGCCCGCGACCCCGCCCGCCCACCCGCCCGCACGGCCCGGCCCCGGTCCCAGCCCCAGCTCCCCCCGCACACGCCATCGGGGCCCGCGGGCCGGGTAATCGGCCGCATCTCCACCCGGGGACCCCAGACGTGTGCCCCTCAAAGCCATCGGGCCAGCACAGCGGCGTCCGGCAACATACCTTGACCAAGCGGCCAACGCTCTCTGCAGCCGCCGACTCCAGTAGGCTTGGGAAGAGGCCTGGATCTCGCGAGAGTTCATTAAATCCCGGCGGCAGAGGGGAAGAGGCGGGAATAGTGCGAGTCAACAAACCGGAAGAACCACTGAGAAAAGGTGGAAGCCTAGAGAGTCCCAGGAAGAGGCTCCGGAGGACCAGTGCGTTGGCTATGCTTTTCGCCCGCGAGAGCCTTCTCTTCCGGGCGGTTTGCGGGAGTTTTTCTGCGTTCCCTGGAAGTTTGAGGCGGTAGCCGGGTGGCCGGGCCGGAGTCTGGGCTGGAGCCCCGGGCCCGAGAAAAGCAACCTGGGCTACCCCTGAGGTTAGGACGTAACTTAACACGAGGAAGGGGCTTCCCTGGTGGCGCAGTGGTTAGGAATCCACCTGCCAATGCAGGGGACATGGGTTTGAGCCCTGGTCAGGGAAGATCCCACATGCCGCGGAGCAGCTAAGCCCGTGCGCCACAACTACTGAGCCTGCGCTCTAGAGCCCACGAGCCACAACTACTGAAGCCCGCGTGCCTAGAGCCCTTGCTCCACACAAGAGAAGCCACGACAATGAGATGCCCGCACACCACAACTAGACAAAGCCCACGCGCAGCAATGAAGACCCAATGCAGCCAAAAATAAATTAATTAATTAATTAAAAAACAAAAAACACGAGGAAGCTGAAGTCCCTGCTGAAGCAATGGGAAGGAGTCACAGACTTGGATGCCAGTTCTGTGTGTAGAGAACCCAAAGGATGACATTTGTGAAAGCTCTTTGGAAACGAAGTGCTTTACAAATAAATGTGATTTTCAGGCCACACGTGGCTCTCGTATTGACTGCTTGGTGCGGCCGACAATTCTGAGACATCTGTGAACGGCGGTGGTGGGGCGGCCTGAAGCTGGAGGAGAACCACCCCAAGGGGTGAAGACCTGGGGGCCAGATGCAGGACGCGCGATTCCAGGAGGAGGGCCAGAGCGGGGGAAAGATGATTGGGAAGAGTCGGGGCTCGAGCTGGAGAAACGGATGTGGTCAAGGTGTGGTGAGAGATGGCGAATTGCCTTAGAATGGACCAAGAAGTCAACAGAAGAATGTTTTGTTGGAAAAGTGCCTACTGTCCTGTCACTTGAAACTCATGTGTAAAGCACTACCTGCCCTAGACAGGAGCCAAAAATACAATTCACAAATAATTGTTAATGCGAATGTTCCGTGCTAATACTGCCCTAGGTGCTAGTTATAAGGGAAACCCACGGGATCCTTGCCCTCGCGAGATTGCAGGTTAGAGAACATAATATCCCATAAATTGTATGGCTAAATATATAATGATGAATTGTAATAACACATAACAGTAAAATGAGTAAAGGTGGCCAGGAGGATTCATGCTTTAAGAAGTCATGGAATTCTTTGGAAGAGATGGAATTAACCAGCAATGTGGAAGAGTAGTCACCAGAGAGAAGGGCATTTCTGACGCAGGGAACTACTTGTGCCACATTATCTGGCAAAGGGGAGATAACTTAGTCTACTTGAGCTTCAGTGTCCTCACTTGTCAAATTTAACAGCAATTATCTACATGGGCCAGGCGCTGTGGAAAATGCTGAAAACAATACACTAGGTGATCTCTAAGATTTCCAACAACTTTAAATAAGCTAAGATTGTGTTCATCTCAGATTTTTAAAGCTGTATATGCTTCTCTAATAATGTTTCAAAAAAAAGGGCAACTAACTATCTCACTGGAAAATTAAGAGTCAGCTTGGGACTTGTTCAAGAGAGAAAGTATAGCTGCATCTGCAGTCTTATCTGGGCAGCCATTCTGAACCCTCTTGATGAACCATTTCCATGTCAATGCTCTACATGCCTTTTCAATCTGGCTTCTGTGTCAGCCACTCCACCAAAGCAGCACTCCAAAAGTGCCTTCAGTAAAGTACTTTCTGGTTTCCAGTACTTTGATGAGAGGAGTGGTGAGAGAAGACATCCTTGCCTTGTTCCCCAACCCTGGGGGAAAGCATTCTGTCTTTCATCAGTAAGTATATGACGTTAACCTTAGGTTTCCATAGATATTCTTTATCTTTATTTATTGAGGAAGTTCCCTCCTATCCCTATTTTCTAAGAGTTTTTATCATAAATGGGGTTATGCATTTTATGCATCGATTAATCACGTGAGTTTCTCTTTTTAGCCTGTTAATATTGTAGACTACATTAATTGTTATTCACATATTGAACCCACCTTGAATGTCTGGAATAAACCCCAGTTGGAAATAGGATACAATTCTTTTTCATATTACTGGGTTCCATTTACTAACATTTTTTATGAGGATTTTTTTTTTTTTTTTTTTTTTTTTTGTGGCACGCGGGCCTCTCACTGTTGTGGCCTCTCCCGTTGCGGAGCACAGGCTCCGGACGCGCAGGCTCAGCGGCCATGGCTCACGGGCCCAGCCGCTCCGCGGCATGTGGGATCTTCCCGGACCGGGGCACGAACCCGTGTCCCCTGCATCGGCAGGCAGACTCTCAACCACTGCGCCACCAGGGAAGCCCTATGAGGATTTTTTATGTCTGTGTTCACAAGGGACATTGGTCTGTAGTTTTCTTTTTTGTACTGTTTTTGTCAGGTTTTGGTATTAGGTTAATACGAGCATCATAAAATAACTTGGGAAGTGCTCCCTCGTCTTTTATTTTCAGAAAAAAAATTGTGTAGAATCAGTGTTAATTCTTCAAGCATTGGGTTGAATTCTGCCATGAAATCATCAGGGCCTGGAGATTTCTTTTTCCAGGGTTTTTTACTATTATGAATTCAATTTCCTAATAGTTACAAGGTTATTCGAATTATCTCTTTCATATTGGATGAGATTTGGCGGTTTGTGCTTTTAGAGGAATTGGTTCATTTCATTTAAACTGTTGAATTTATGCGAGTAGAATTGTTCATAATATCCCCTTATTATCCTTTTAATGTTCATAACAGTAAAAGATACCTTTTTTAGTAGGTTTCATGGGGAACCTTCAAGTCAATACATTATTTCCAGTTCCTGTAAGAATGAAAATACTACCTGGAAACAGAGAACGTACCCCCAGGGTTAGTTTAGCAGAAGAGCAGGGACATGATAAAAGAGGTATAAGAGAACATTTGGGCAGTGATTGGGAGAGTGGAGTCTGTTAGGGGGGACAGAAAAGCACCCCTTCTTTAGGAAGATTTGACCTTCCAGAGATCAGAGGAAGGTCACTCCATACCTAGAAAGGAGAGGTTTTACAACAGGAGAAAAGAAATATAGAAAAAGTATAGATTGGAGGCACTGGAGTCAAATTTTGCTTAGGCCTCTGCCTAACTGAAATACAGTTCTAAGTTGTTTATTCAGGAGAGGTGCCGTTATGAACACAGAGTCCTTGCCATACTGGAATACAGCAACACTTTCGTTAGCTAATGGAGCGTAAATAGCCCACATCTACCTTACAGTTGGTTATTAAATTGGCATCACTGTCAATATATCGACTTCTAACAAGTACCTCAATCCATTGTCTTGTAAGCCCTTTGCAAATGGGAATAGCCAAAGGGTGACCAAGGGAGATGAGGTCATCCCCGCTTGCTACATCAGTATTAGTTGTAATTGTACTACATTGTTCATCCAGGCATGAAGTTAACTCCATGTCCACTCTGAAAGGCACAGCATATGTAGAGGCTTAATGACAGCCATTTTCCTGCACACTCAGGGCCCTGCTCAATTGCTGGCATCAGTCACAGATGCAACATAATGATGCCTTTCTTCCCTCCTAGCCTCAGGCTGCATTAGTTTTCCTGCAGGGGAAAGCCTTGGCTGTGGGAAGAATAGGCACATTACAACTAAAACATGCCTGCTGACCAGGAAGGTCAGGAAAGCCTTAAACTGGTGCAAGTAGGTGAAGCAAGCAATGAAAAATGACTATATTAGGAAATCTAGCTGCAAACCCAAATGTTAAAAAGGTATTTTGTCCTTTCTCCCTACCCCCAAGAATGCTACTGAGTGAGCATCTGGACAAGGGCATGAGGGAGAATTGAGGGGCCCCAGGACACCAACCCAGGCTGCCCTGGACGCTGTGAGCAGAGGTCAAGGCGGCCTCTGTCCAGTGGCCTGTGTACAGCTGATGAGGAATAGAGTCAAGTGCCCATATTGCAGGTTGTTCCTCCTTTTTCCGAGGGAACAGATGAAGCATCTTCATCACTTCAAGCATTTTTTTAGTATCTCAAGAAACAATTGTGTAACAAAACTTTCTTAAAAACTAACAACTTCTTGTAAATCCAATTAACATATATTAAAGAACCTAAAGCTTTCTTTAGATATACCAATATTAAACTAGGTTTCACCTAAAAATCATCAGTGTAAACCAATTACTCAGATATATATTTCAAATAACTGCCACTGGGCTGTCACTCTAAACAAACCAAACTATCCCTTACATATGGTTATGAGAGAAAGACCAAGGATGTACTCTTTCTCCCTTGACCGAAAGTTATTTGTACAATGGGTCTAATTCTCATAGACATTTCTATACAAAATTCTAGATCTTCCCAGACTGAAAACTACTTACCAACCTGAAAACCAGTTGATTGACTTATCTACTAACAGATTTAGGACACAGGCTTCCTAGATTCTTATTCATAACCCTCATGGCATGTGCTGAACTTTTAAAACTTGGAACCTGAGAGAATGTTGCATGTGTACATTTAATAGGTGTTTTTAATGTAAAAAACACAAACACATGGAGGCTAAACAATACGTTACTAAATAACCAAGAGATCACTGAAGAAATCAAAAAGGAAATCAAAAAATACCTAGAGACAAATGACAATGAAAACACGATGATCCAAAACCTATGGGATGCAGCCAAAGCAGTTCTAAGAGGGAAGTTTATAGGTATACAAGCCTACCTCAAGAAACAAGAAAGATCTCAAATAAACAATCTAACTTTACATCTAAAGGAACGCGAGAAAGAAGAAAAAACAAAACCCAAAGTTAGTAAAAGGAAAGAAATCATAAAGATCAGAGCAGAAATAAGTGAAATAGAAACAAAGGAAACAATAGCAAAGACCATTAAAACTAAAAGCTTGTTCTTTGGGGAGATAAACAAAATTGATAGAACTTTAGTCAGACTCATCAAAAAAAGAGGGAGAGGACTCAAATCAATAAAATTAGAAACAAAAAAGGAGAAGTTACAATGGACACCACAGAAATACAAAGCATCCTAAGAGACTACTACAGGCAACTCTGTGCCAAAAAAATGGACAACCTGGAAAAAATGGACAAATTCTTAGAAAGGTATAACCTTCCAAAACTGAACCAGGAAGAAATAGAAAATATGAACAGACCAATCACAAGTAATGAAATTGAAACTGTGATTAAAAATCTTCCAACAGGGCTTCCCTGGTGGCACAGTGGTTGAGAGTCCACCTGCCGATGCAGGGGACACGGGTTCGTGCCCCGGTCCAGGAAGATCCCACATGCTGCGGAGCGGCTAGGCCCGTGAGCCATGGCTGCTGAGCCTGCGCGTCTGGAGCCTGTGCTCCGCAACGGGAGAAGGCCATGGCAATGAGAGGCCCACGTACTGCAAAAAAAAAAAAAAAAAAACTAACAAAAGAATTACCATATGACCCAGCAATCCCAGTACTGGGCATATACCCAGAGAAAACCATAATTCAAAAAGACACATGCACCCCAGTGTTCATTGCAGCACTATTTACAATAGCCAGGACATGGAAGCAACATAAGTGTCCATCAACAGACGAATGAACAAAGAAGATGTGGTACATATTATAATGGAATATTACTCAGCCATAAGAAGGAATGAAATTGGGTCATTTGTAGAGACGTGGCTGGACCTAGAGACTGTCATACATTGTGGAGTAAATCAGAAAGAGAAAACAAATATTGTATATTAATGCATATATGTAGAATCTAGAAAAATGGTACAGATGAGTCAGTTTGCAAGGCAGAAATAGAGACACATGTAGAGAACAAATGTATGGACACCAAGGGGGGAAAACCATGGCGGGGGGGATGAATTGGGAGATTGGGATTGACATATATACACTAATATGTATAAAATAGAGAACTTATAAGAACCTGCTGTATAAAAAAATAAAAATTAAAAAATAGGTGCTTTTAGTCTCACAGTCACAACTTATTCTACTGATATTTATGTTAGATAATACCTGCTAACTGGTTTTTATGCATTTGCTAGTTTCTTTATTCTTTAACTGTACAATAAATAAGTCAGTAATACGGTGATTGAGTAACAAGCCTCAAGAGAAATATGATCTGTCTTATTCTCTGGCTTGTAAGATAATTTGTTAACCTTTTTCTGGTGTATCATCATGGACCTCTGACTCATATTCACTTTATATCAACAAACCTCAGCCACTATTCTCCTTCAATGTTGAAGTTGTCTTACTCAGTTTGGGCCAGAAGGAGCCCCTTTTAAATCAGTTCCTGTGTCCTGTGATTGCCATTAATCTCTATGCATCTTCTCACTTCCTGGCATAAGGAGGTGTTCCAGGCTCATTTTGTACTATTCTGTCTCAGACATGGGATTAGCCTTTTCTCCAAAAAGCCTTGATTCCTTTGATTAAAAAGTGATATTGGAGGCTGGAATTTCAGTACTAGGGTGCATCATGGAGGTCCTCTTACACCACTTCAGTAGACAGGGCTAGAAAAGATGCATTTTTACAATAGTTTTTTCATATAAAGCCATGAGTTCATATTGATATTTCCAGTCCAGTTCTAACAGAACAGTTCCTTTTAATATCCTTGACTATATAATTGTATCTCCTTTTATAATAAACAACTTAAACATGAATGCACAATTTACCTAAACATGTAAATACAATTACTTACTTCCTTTATCTGGCAGTATGAGAGAACAAATTCAAAATAACAATTCAGGACTTCCCTGGTGGTGCACTGGTTAAGAATCCACCTGCCAATGCAGGGGACACGGGTTCAAGCCCTGGTCTGGGAAGATCCCACATGCCATGTGCGCCACAACTACTGAGCCTGCGCTCTAGAGCCCATGAACCACAACTACTGAGCCCACGTACTACAACTACTGAAGCCCACACACCTAGAGCCCGTGCTCCGCAACAAGAGAAGCCACCACAATGAGAAGCCCGTGTACTGCAACGAAGAGTAGCCCCCACTCACCACAACTAGAGAAAGCCTGTGCACAGAATGAAAACCCAACACAGCCAAAAATAAATAAAATACATTTTTTAAAAATAACAATTTAATATTCATATAAATCATACAATTGTTACTGAACCAAACGTGGGTCTGCTCAGCTGCATGCAGCAAAGCCAATTTACTGACCCCTGGTTGTGGTGAAGGAAAGTACAGAATTTATTGCAGACGCCAAGCAAGGAGAATGGATGGCTCATTCTCGAAAGAACCAAACTCCCTGATGGCTTTCAGGGAAAGGTTTTTAAAGACAGGGTGAGGGAGAGGGTTAAGGGATGCGTAATTGACTCATGCATGTCCTTTTGATTGGTCGGTGGTGAGGTAACAGGGTGGCATTTTAGGAGTCAACATCATCAACTTTCTGGTTCCATTCAATCTTGGGGCGGCATGCCAGCAGTCAGCATGCATGCCGGTGGTCAGCATGCAGTCAACTTCCTCCACCTGGTTGGAGTTTTAGTATCTGCAAAACAACTGAAGAATGTGCGTCAGACTTACCTTTACTTTTGAAACAGAACTGGGAGTTATTGTGACTGATATATTTTTTAAGTTATGGATGTTCTCCTGCCTGACTGTCCTATCTTTGTTTCTGCATTCTTTACTTCCCCAAATATTAACTGCTAGGGCCTGTTCTTTGTTCCACATGTAGGAGCCTAGGAGGTCACAGTGTATTTCAATAGCCTCTTTTCCCAATTAATAATAAGCGAGGACACAAACAGATCTGTCACTGGGAAGACCTCTACTGGGCCTGCTCAGTTTCAGTTCCCCCTTTTCTTTGACTCTTTTCCATCCTGAGAGGAGCAGGGGATGGGACAAGAAAGATAATACAGTTTTAAATAAAGAGGTTAATCATAAACTCAGCACAGGAACTCAGTTTGGGGAGAACTTAATTTCACAATTGCTTAATGAAACTCAAAAATTTTCTAGTAGGATTTAAAGTTTGTTTGCTTTGTTCCACATTATGTCTCATTCTGGTGTGTATTGAAATTTCTCTGATAGAGAGTTTAGGTCAATCATTTGAGATTGTTTTCACTTTAAGGATCTTTTAAAAAATAGTTATTTATTTGTTTGTTTATGCATTTTAGCTGCGCCGGGTCTTAGTTGTGGCACGCGGGATCTTCGTAATGGCATGCAGGGTCTTTAGTTGCGGCATGTGGACTCTTAGTTGCAGCATGCATGTGGGATCTAGTTCCCCAACCAGGGATCGAACCCAGGCCCCATGCATTGGGAGTGCAGAGTCTTACCCACTGGACCACCAGGGAAGTCCCCACTTTGGGAATCTTGACATCCTAACAACTAATAGTTCTAAGGTCATAGAACAGGGTAGTTTTCAGCTAGACAGAAGACACAAGAGTTTATTTTATCTCCAGTTAATGGAAAGAACTTCAACAACTCAGTCTCCAAAATTCTTTAATGGGTTCATTTAGCTACCACCTAACATCTATCATTTTGTCAGTATACCAATGGCTAAATGCATGTACAATAGTGAGGAAAGGGAATTTTTTTTTTTTTTTGGCTGTGCCGCACAGCATGTGGGATATTGTTTCCCTGACCAGGGATGGAGCCTGTGCGTCCTGCCATGGAAGTGCAGAGTCTTAATCACTGGACTGCCAGGGAAGTCCGAGGAATGGGAATTTTAGAGTCTCTGGTAGAACTAGGTTGTTATTTGCTCCAAACCAGAACTGTATCTTTTTATCAAATCAGTAATTTTTGAATTTCCTATCTTGTTTTTCCTTTTCTGAAGCCAATTTTTGGGCCTCTCTAGCAAGTTTTTCTAAATTATCATTTGGGGAAATAGCACTTTGGACCATGACAGAGGTTTGGCTGCTGTTGGCCCCTTTAAGGGCAGCCTTTGTTGCAGAAATACCAGCGAGGTGTTTTCCTGTAGCTTCCAGAGAGTCAAGTTTATATATACCACATATTCTTTATTCATTCATCTACCAGTGGACAATTAAGTTGCTTCTTTTACTGAACCAAACTTGGGTCTTCAGGCTGTCTTTTCCACATTATATATTCTTGCCTCATCTGTCATAGAGTCATTGACCATATAAGTGTGAGTTTATTTCTGGGCTCTTTGTTCTGTTCCATTGATCTATGTGTTTGAATTTGTGCCAGTAGCATCCTATTTTGATGATTGTATCTTTGTGGTATAGCTTGAAATCAGGGAGCATGATACCTCCAGTTTTGCTCTTCTTTCATAAGATTGTTTTGGCTATTCAGCGTCTTTGTATTTCCATACAAATTTTAGAATTGTTTCTTCTAGTTCCGTGACAAATGCCAGTGGTATTTTGATAGGGATTGCAATGAATCTGTAGATTGCCTTGGGTAGTGTGGACAATTTAACAATATTAATTCTTTCAAGCCATGAGCACAGCGTATCTTTCCATTTGTTTGCGTCATCTTCAGTTTCTTTCATCAATGTCTTATAGTTTTCCAAGCACAGATATTTACTTTCTTAGATTTACTCCTAGGTATTTTATACTTTTTGATAAGATTGTAAAATGAGATTGTTTTCTTAATTTTATTTGATAGTTTGTTGTTATTGTATAGAAACACAACAGATTTCTGTATATTAATATTGTATCCTGCAACTTTACTGAATTCACTAATGAGTTCTAGTGGTTTTTTGGTGGTGTCTTTAGGATTTTCTATGTATAATATGATGTCATCTGCAAACAGTGACAGTTACTTCTTCCTTTACAATTTAAAATCCTTTTATTTCTTCTGTGATGGCTGTGGCTAGGACTTCCAATATTATGTTGGATAAAAGTGGTGAGAGTGGGCATCCTTGTCTTGTTCCTGATCTTAGAGGAAATGCTTTCAGCTTTTCACCCTTGAGTATGATGTTAGCTGTGAGCTTATCATATATGGACTTTATTATGTTGAGGTATGTTCCCTCTCTGCCCACTTTGTTGAGAATTTTATCATAAATGGATGTGGATTTTGTCAAAAGCTTTTCATGCATCTATTGAGATAATCATGTGATTTTTCTTCAATTCATTAATGTGGCATATCATATTGATTAATTTGCAGATATTGAACCATCCTTGCATCCCTGGGGTAAATCCCGCTTGATCATGATATATGATTGTTTTAATGTTTTGTTGAATTTGGTTTGCTAATATTTTGTAAGGGCTTTTTTAAAATCAATGTTAGTCAGTGATACTGACCTGTAATTTTCTTTTTTTGCGGTATCTTTGTCTGGTTTTGTTATCAGAGTGAGGCTGGCCTTGTAGAATGAGTTTGGAAGCCTTCCTTCCTCTTCAATTTTTTTGAATGGTTTCAAGAAGATAGGTGTTAACTCATTTAAATGTTTGGTATAATTCATCTGTGAAGCCCTCTGGTCCTGGCCTTATGTTTGTTGGGAGTTTTTTGATTACTGATTCAACTTCATTACTAGTCATTGGTCTGTTCATATTTTCTATTTCTTCTGATTCGATCTTTGGAGATTATATGTTTCTTGGATTTTATCAATTTCTTCTAGGTTGTCCATTTTATTGGCATATAATAGTTCACAGTAACCTCATGATCCTTTTCATTTCTGTGGTGTTGGTTGTAACCTCTCCTCTTTCATTTCTAATTTTACTTTGGGAGGGGGGTCTCTTTTTTACTTCTTGATAAGTCTGTCCAGAAGTTTATCAATTTTGCTTCTATTTTCAAGAAACCACCTCTTAGTTTCATTAACCTTTTCTATTTTTTTAGTCTCTATTTCATTTATTTCTGCTCTGATCTTTATTGTTTCTTTCCTTCTACTAACTTTGGGTTTTGTTTATTCTTCCTTTTCTAGTTACTTTACATGTAAGGTCTGGTTGTTCATTTGAGATTTTTCTAGTTTCTTGAGGTAGGCTTGTATCATTATAAACTTCCCTCTTAGAACTGCTTTTGCTGCATCCCATAGATTTTGGATTGTTGAGTTCACATTTTCATTTGTCCTCGTTGATTTCTTCAGTGACAATTGGTTCTTAATAGCATATTGTGTAACCTCTGTGTGTTTGTGTGTTTTTCCAGGTTTTTCCTTGTGGTTGATTTCTAGTTTCATACCATTTGGGTCAGAAAAGATACTTGATATGATTTCAGTCCTCTTAAATTTATTGAGACTAGTTTTGTGGCCTACACATGATCTATCCTGGAGAATGTTCCAAGTGCACTTGAAAAGAATGTGTATTCTGCTGCTTTGGGATGAAATTCTACATATATATCTTCACCTGGTCTAATGTGTTGCTTATAGCCAGTGTTCCCCTGTTGATTTTCTGTCTGGATAATTTGTTCGTTCATGTAAGTGGGGTTAAAGTACCCTACTATTATTGTGTTACTCTTAGTTTCTCCATTTATGTCTGTTAATATTTGCTTTATGCATTTAGGTGCTCCTAGGTTGGCGCATATTTATCTACATTTGTTATACTCCCACGTTGGATTGATCCATTTGTCGTTATGTAATGTCCTTCTTTGACTCCTGTTACAGTCTTTGTTAAAGTCTATTTTGTCTGATTTGAAATGTTGTTTCTCCTGCTTTCCTTTTATTTCCAGTTGCATGGAATACCTTTTTCCATCCCCTCACTTTCAGTCTGTATGTGTCTTTAGATCTGAAGTGAGTCTCTTGCAGACTCATGTAAATGAGTCTTGTTTTTGTATCCATTCAGCCACCCTATCTCTTTTGATTGGAGCATATAATCCATTTACATTTAAAGTAGTTATTAATAAGTATGTACTTATCGCCATTTTATTGTTTTCTTGTTTTGTAGTTATTTTTTGTTCTTTTTCTCTTCTTTTGCTCTCTTTGTGATTTAATAACTATCTTTAGTGTTATGTTTGGCTCCTTTTCGCTTTTCTTGCATGTGTATCTATTGTAGATTTTTGGATTGTTGTTACCAATAGATTTATGTATAGCCATATATAGTGAAGTCCCTTTAACATTTCTTGTGAAGCCAGCTTGGTGTTAAGCTAAACTCTTTCAGCTTTTTCTTGTCTATTAGACTCTTTATCTATTCTTCAAATCTTAATGATAACTTTGCCTGGTATTCTTGTTTTTGTTCCTTTCATCACTTTAAATATATCATGCCACCCCCTTCTTGCCTGCAAAGTTTCTGCTGAAGGGTCGGCTGATGGTCTTATGAGAGTTCCCTTGTACATAACTAGTTGCTTTTCCCTTTCTGCTTTTAAGATTCTCTTTTTGTCTTTATTTTTTGCCATTTTAATCACCATGTGTCTTGATGTGGTCGTCTTTGGGTTGATCCTGTTTGGAAATCTCTGTACTTCCTGGACCTGTATTTCTTTTCCCAAGCTAGGGAAGTTTTCAGCTATTATCTCTTCAAATAAGCTCTCTGCCCCCGTCTTCTGGCATCCCTGTAATGCAAATGTTATATGCTTGATGTTGTCCCAGGGGTCTCTTAAACCGTCCTCATTTTTTTTAAATTCTTTTTTCTTTTTTATGTTCAGTTTGGTTGGTTTCCGCTACTCTGTCTTCCAGTTTTCTGAGCCATTCCTCTGTATCATCTAATCTACTGTTGTTTCCTTCTAGCATATTTTTAATTTTAGATATCGTATTCTTCAGCTCTGTTTCATTCTCTCTTTTTAACTCTTTGTTAAACTTCTCACAGTGTTCATCCATTCTCCTCCCAAGTTCTCTGAGGATCTTTATGATCATTACCTGAACCATTATCAGGTAGATTGGTTATCCCCACTTCACTTAGCTTTTCTTCTGGGGATTGACCTTGTTCCTTTGTTTGGATCATATTCCTCTGTCACCTCATTTTGCCTAATTCTGTACTTTTATTTCCATGTAGTCGGTAGGTCTGTTACATTTCCCAATCTTGGAAAAGTAGCCTTATGAAGGAGACGTCCTATAGGGACCCTTCCTATAGGACCCTCCCCTCTGTTCACTAGAGCTATATGCTCGAGGGGTGCCTCCTCTGTGGGCTGTGTGGGCCCTTTTGTTGTAGCAGGGCTGACCATTGTCAGCACACTGGTAGGTAGGGCTACCCCTGCCCCGTAGCCCTGCCTCATGCAGAGGCTGCTGGTCTGCTGGTGGATGGGGCCTGGCCCTGTCACAGCTGACTTTGGGGATTGGGGGTCCTCAGGCTGGTGCCATCCCACTGGTGGGTGGGGCTAGGTCCTGGGGTTCCTGCTTGTAGGGCTCAGAGGGTCTCAGGACTGATGCTGGCCCGCTGGCGGGTGGACAAGCCTCTGTTGCTAATAGGCCAGAGGAAGGACTCCAAAGTGCCTCTTGTCAGCACTAGTGTCCTTGTGGTAGAATGGGTGCCCCAAATGGCTGCCACCAGCATCTTTGTCTGCAGGGGGAGTCTCGATTGCCTCTTGCCTTTCTGGGGGGCTCTCCAAGATCAGCAGCAAGTGGCTTTAACCCAGACTCCTTTCAAACTACTGCCTCTGTTCTGGGACTTGTAGCGTGTGAGATTTTGTGTGTGCCCTTTAAGAGTGGAGCCTCTGTTTCCTATAGCCCTCTGGCTCTCCTGTACACGAGCCCTGCTGGCCTTCAAAGCCAGATGTTCTGGGTCCCGCTGCAGGGCCCCAGGCTGGGGAGGCTGATGCCAGGCTTGGACCCCTCGCTCCTTGGAGACAACCTTTGTGATTGGGATTATCCTCCTTTTTGTAGTTGTCTACCCAGGGGTGTGGGTCTTGACTGTGACACATCTCTGCCGCTCCTACCGGTCTCGCTCTGGCTCCTTCTTTATTTCTTTAAAATAAATTTTTTGTGCTAGTCTTCATGTCATTCTCGTTGACAGTTTCTCTGTAAATAATTGTGATTTTGCTCCTCCTTTGGGAGGAGGTGAGCTCAGGACCTTCCGGCCCCACCATCTTGGCCGCACTGCTAGTTTCTCCCCTTCCTTTTCATGTAGAAAAAGGAAAGGGGGTGGACGGATCTGATATCTGGGATGCCCATGGGCAGGTGGGTTCTATAAAGTTTTCTTCATGGCCTTGAAGACCATGTCATCTGGTTTTTCCCATAAAATTGGGTCAGGGTTGTTATTGTTTAGTAAAACATATAGAAGTTTGGCCATAAGAGAGAAATTTGGAATCCAATTTCAGCTGTAACTAGCTGGCCCAAGAAAACCTCTCAGCTGGTTAACTTATGACAGCATGAAGCCTGTCTGAATCTACGTGTAGTCCTTGCTCTGATGTCAGATGCCCTAAGGTCGAACCTGGGATTGGGAAAACTGCCACTTTCTTTGGCAGTCTTGTATCCCTTTATGGCAAGTAGAGTCTATCTTCCTGTGAAGAGGCTTGAAAAGAGAGCAAAGAAGCAAATCTACATGAAGCAACGAAGTAGAACCTTTAGGGAACTTTATTTTATATCATCCAGATCAGCCTTCGGGTTTGTGAGAAATAAGGGCTCTCAGTAAAACCCTGAGGCATTACTGTCCAGGTGAGTCGTTCTTCTTCCAAGTGAAGGGGAAAAGGTATTGGCCTGTTTCATTGAACAGAATACTAAAGAATGCACGTGAGAAATAAAATATTGACTGCCGTATCAGTAAACAAATGATGTCACAGTCATCAGCGATTGCAGCCACCTCTGAAGGCGAGCAGTGAGCCCTGAGGGACCTCGGGAGGAAATAAAGAATACCTGCCATCTAGCAGCCATCAGACTGCAGCCACTCGGGAAGGTGAAACTCAGCATGTGAAAACAGGATACTGGCCCCAGGTAGCTGAGGTAGCTGAGGTGGATATCCAAGGAATGATGTCAGTGAGCCCAGACTCTTGCATCTTCCCATGCATAGAAAAAGTGCTGAATTCCTTAACTTGAGATATCGTTTTCTTTTATTAGCAGTAATCTTTTGTTGCAAAACTCCTATATATCCTAGCTCCCCCCTCACCTCCTTGGAGCAGTTCTCTCAGGGTTACTTGAGATGCTGCCTCCCGGGCTTGAAGTCCTCAGTATGTCCGCCAAATAAAACATAACTCTCAATTTTTAGGATGTGAAATTTTTTAGTTGACACACTGCATAAATCAGTTACATAAAGGATTTACTTCTGGTGGGAATGGATGTATGAGGGTTAGTAACAACAGGATGTGGAAGGATAACAGTGTTGTCTATTGCCTGGAGGTCCTGGACAAACCTCCACCCTGGGCCTTAGAGAGCGTTCCAGGGACCAGTACAAGGGATAACGAAGTCTTGAGACTTGTAATGTACTTCGCGCTTTATGCCTCGAAGGGCTTCTTTACTTAGAATACTGATCAATTCTGGGAAGAGTTTTTTGAGGGATCTATTTTGATGACAGAATCTCTGTGAGTTTTGCCAACATCAGTTGGAGATTTTGCCCATAATGAGGTTGGTAGCTGATTCAATAGGACAAACGATCAGTGTTTTCAGGGTCAGCTCTAGTATCATCAGAGAGGAACAAATAAAAGATGTCAAAGTGTCAGTTAATTCTCCGGATTAGTTACTGTGATGACTACTGTCAAGTTCTAGAATTATTCCCTCCTTTTGAGAGAAAGAAATTCTGGCATGATACTTCTTTAAGAAGCCTCCACATAATAAATAGATAGGAGTGGGGAAACTAAGGTTGAAAGGGTACATAGTTCTCAAAGGGTCTAAACAAAAGGGAATAGATTCAGACACAGGAACCTCTTGAGGTTCATTAGAGATTCCACTATTTGAACTGTTTTAGTGCTCCGAGGCAGGGGCTGTTTAAGTAGTGAAGTTGAGCACTGAGCGTGTGGGTCCAGTGTCCTTTAGGACTAGAAGTAATTCATCCCAAATCTGCAGAAATGTTTCTCCAAGCTGATTAAGAGGGAGGAATGGGAAGAGCCCCCGCAGTTCCTCAGAGCCCACCACTGAGAAGTGGGAAGATGTCAGAAAGACTGGAGACACCTAAAATGCTTAAATTTGTAATAGTCTCCTTTCCAATGTCCTGGATCTTTGCAATAACAGCAGAAACTACGAGTATTTGGTTTTGTTAAGGAGCCTTCATTTGCTGAAGTTGAAGGTGAAGAATTTTGGGGTCTTGCTTGGACTTGACTCACCTAGTGTGAGAGAGCTGGTCTGCAGAGTAACTCAGTCTGGAGTGGACATGGTTCCCCATCCCATCCTGGTGCTTTTTACTAGAAGGGGAAAATCCCAGTTCAGCCCATTAATCAACATAGAGCTAAAGCTACCCAGGTGGAATCAAGATCTGAAGGAAAACCAGAATTAAAAAAAAAAAAAAAATCTGAGGGGTTTCCCTGGTGGAGCAGTGGTTAAGAATCTGCCTGCCAATGCAGGTGACACGGGTTCGAGCCCTGGTCCGGGAAGATCCCACATGCTGCAGAGCAACTAAGCCCGTGCGCCACAACTACTGAGCCTGTGCTCTAGAGCCCGTGTGCCACAACTACTGAAGCCCATCCACCTAGAGCCTGTGCTCCACAACAAGAGAAGCCACCGCAATGAGAAGCCTGCGCACAGTAACAAAGAGTAGCCCCTGCTTGCCACAACTAGAGAAAGCCCACGCGCAGCAACAAAGACCCAACGCAAATAAATAAATAAAACAATCTGAAGTTGATTGTAATATTCATGAACAGATTTATCAGATTTTTGTGTGCAGGCCTGAATTTTGTTCCAATTAATAGGCTTTGGAAAAGCCCTAGGAATTGCTCAGTGAAGTCGCCTAGTGATTGCTCGAGCCTGATCATCTAAGTTAGTGGGCTGATATCTCAGTTGTATTTCTAGAGACCTGTCAGGATTTTCCCAATCAGCAGTTTTCATGCAATGCTGGGCTGGCCTTCACCAATGAGCCTATGAAGTAGCTGATATAAGTCAGAGGAACCAGGTTGATAAATTTGAACGACAATATTGAATTCCTCAGCAAATCTGTGAGAATCTTCGGTGACTCTGGGAAAGCTTTGACTCTGGCTCCCAGCTCAGCCTCAGTCCAGGGAGCATATGAAATTAAGGGTTTAGACTTTGGTTCCTCAAAAGGCTTAATTTCAAAGGACGTTTTCTGACAAGTTCAGGGGAGAGGGGGTGGGGAGAGTTTCAGAGCAAAAGAAAAGTTCGAGGAGAGAACTAGTGTGAGGGAACTGAGGGTGTAGAGGAGGGTAGGTGGCACAGAAGGGAAGGAGGGAGGTGGAGGCAGGCAGTGTGGCCCCGAGGAGGGCCGAGGGAGAGACTCGAGATGGTGCCAGACAGGAGCCTGAGACCAAGAAGCCAAGGAGAGGAGCCTGAGGCTTCTGGGCCACTTTCTCTTCCTCGAATCACTGTTGCCTCAATTGATCATAAAATCTTATTTTGCAGAGAGACAATTTTAGACCCATGATAATGTTGGGAAGCCACAAAATACCAATTAAAATAAGCTTTCCACTCAGTTTTGGAAAACTTTGAGCTATTTTAGTCCAATTTGGTTGTGAGGAAATTAGGTTTGGGATTTCAAAAGTTTCCCATAAGGGCCATTGACATTCTAGACTGCCTTTGGTCAGATCAGTCCATTTAGTTAGAAACACACATGAGGGAGGCATGCAGTTTTTAAACATAAAACCAGTTGGAGCCCCTGTACAGGGGGTTCCTCAAAATACTCAGTTAGATAACTGGGATTCCATTTCCTAGAGGTTTTCCTCTACAGTAAAGAACAATTTTCAAACAGCTTAAATGGTTTACAGCACAAACGGCTCAATTCAAACAGCTTGCAAGCCAGTCCCAGCCAGTCATAAGGAGACAGCGTGGTCCTGGAGGAGCCCGGCTGAGGTCTTTTTCAGCCTGTCTTCAGGAGGCCGCCGTTCTGAAGGGACAGGCCAAAGGCTGAAAACCCAGCACTGCTTCCCCGGAAGCAGTCCCTTCCCAAAGGAATTGGGCCAACAGCATTTTCAGCCAGCTTTGGTTGAAACAGTCTGACCTCAAGATTAGACCGAAGTGCCAAATGAAAACCCTTATACAGAGCGAGGCCTTAACTGGAGAGGTGAAGCCCTTAAATAGATCCTGAATGAAGCCTGGAGAGATTCAAACACAAAGACGCCGTGATCTTGGATCCAGGAGAAAGGTGTACCTTCAAACTCCAGGGCAGCAAGAAAAGCAGTGAGCCCAATGGGGCAATGAGGGTACCACCCCTGTCTGCTCACCCGGAGGTGCTGGGAGTCTCCTCCAGTCCCTGTAAGGTCAAGAAAAGTGATGACCTCAAACAAACAGACTGCCAGGTATTTCTCCAGCAAAGGTGGGTCTATTCAGGATCAGCAGAGAGGTGGTGAGCCGCGTGGAAGCCCTGCATGGTGAGGGGAAGAGCACTTTTATGGAGAGGAAGAGCGAGGCGGGAGGGCTGTGGTAGGCAGTCTGTGGCTTTTCATTGGCTGAGTCCTTGCCTGGAGGGAAGGGGAGTCCTTCTTCCTGTTGGGCTCTGCCATTGTTGCAGGGCAGGCGAGCTCCCCGTTCTGGTCTCCCAACTCTATTTAATTCTGCCCATTAATTTTTTACACTGGGTAGTTCTGGTCCAGGACAGAATACCGCCAGGGCAGGGAGCACGGTTAAACAAGCAAGATCTGTTCTCCTTTAAAAAGTTACTTCTTTTTTTTTTAAATTTATTTTATTTATTTATTTATTTATGGCTGCTTTGGGTCTTCGTTGCTGCACACAGGCTTTCTCTAGTTGCGGCGAGCGGGGGCTACTCTTTGTTGCAGTGCACGGGCTCTAGGCACGCAGGCTCAGTAGTTGTGGCTTACGGGCTCCAGAGTGCAGACTCAGTAGTTGTGGCACATGCGTCATGTGGGATCTTCCCGGACCAGGGATAGAACCTGTGTCCCCTGCATTGGCAGGCAGATTCTTAACCACTGTGCCACCAGGGAAGTCCCTAAAAAGTTACTTCTATATTGTATAAAAGTCCCCATGAAAAAGGATGCTGTGTTGGGAATGCTTTATCTCAGCTCTGTGAGGCAGAAAGCCTAGAGGTTGTTTGGGTGAGAAAGCCTGGACTTCAAAGTCATTCTTTCCCCTCCAAATCACACCTCCCAATGTTAATAATAAAGTGACAGAAGAAGAGTTACCAATGGGTCCTTGAAGGTAAAATGAATTTATTGACCTGCCTGTCTGATCAAGAATTAATGGATTGAGTTTAACCAGAAGGTTTTTCTCTCCCCTCTACTTATTGCTGGCAGGGTTTTTATTATTATTATCTATCAGCTAGTGTAAGAAGCATGTGAGTGAAATAAATGTGCAAGCCTGAAATGAAGGTGAGAATCTTGTGCATTTAATTGAAGCAAGGTCACTGGCTTCTTCTGGCAAGTCTCAAGGTCACTCTTCCTATATAACAATATGTGACCTTTAGACATCGGTGACCTATCAGTAGACAGAAGGTAATTGCTCACATATTACTATTTAAATTATAGAAATATTTACACTTTTGACTTTTATCATAAACTGATAATTTGCTCATCTTCAATATATTTCATCAAAAGCAACATCATCCTTCCCATTAACCTTCATGAAATATGCACAGGATGAAAAGAATTGGTGTGCCGTTGAGGACATGCCGTATGTCAGCCATGTTAGAGGAGCATGTGCAGTCAGTGGATATGCACAGCCACCGTGCACAGCGGCATCATCTCAATTTTTTTTTTTAATCTGTGCTAACTTGGCTAGTTTTAGTAGCCATTCTTCATCCTCTAAGCACTTAGCAGAATATGGCCTGCTGTGTTTGTGAAAGTACCCCTGTGGTTCACCATTCAGCTCAGACACCCTGCTGAGAATTCTTCATCTGCTAAGCCCTTGGATTTCTTTTTTAATTTTTATTTTATTTACTTACTTATTTGGCTGCGTCGGGTCTTAGTTGAGGCATGCAGGATCTTCATTTCGGCATGCAGGATCTTTCGTTGCGGCACATGGGCTCTTTGCAGAGCACGGGCTCTCTAGTTGTGGCACATGGGTTCAGTAGTTGCGGCGTGAGGGCTTAGTTGCCCTGTGGCATGTGGGATCTTAGTTTCCCGACCAGGGATCAGAACCCGGGTCCCCTGCATTGGAAGGCGTATTCTTAACCACTGGACCACCAGGGAAGTCCCCGTCATCGCCATTTTTCAAAGCACAGAACAGAGAGGTTAAGCAACTCAACAAATTTATACAGCTAGAAATCGTGCAGCTGGAATTTGAAGTCAACATATGTGAACTTCATAGCTCAGGGACAGGAGAGCGGCAGGATTCGGGGACTGAGTTGCACCGGCAATTCCTCACTTCCACCACCCAGGCCCCGCCAAGTGCGCTGACACCCAGCGCCCCACAAGACCCCCACAATTCCACGGTCAGGGAATCTGACCCCCACTTGCCACGGGACTGAGGTCAGGAAACCTTGACGAAGCCTTGCAGAAATGATCCTCAGTGTCACTCTGTTGCTACCACTGTTCACGTCCATCTACAGGTCCCTGTTAGGTGGACCTTGGTGACCATCTTCAAGGGCATCATGCAAATGGGTTAAATAAATAACAAAAGTCCATTGTCTCAGGAAGATTGCAACTAAAAAGCCATTAGCTCAGTACTTGATCTATGTTTTCTGGGTGACGTGGGGGGGCGCATTTTGTACTGCTCTTCAAGCTGAGGGACAGGCTGGTGGACTGTTTCTACAGCTAGTAGAAACCCAGTAGTGTGGTGGGCAGGGGCTCCCAAGGGCATTTGATGCCCAGGGTGGGTTATTATCTTAACACCCTCCTCTAGTCGACGGAAGTATTTCTGATTATAATCATGTGATTATCATTAGTAATAGTTTCTTCTTTAAAAAAAAAAACATAAACTCTTATTTATTTATTTACTTATTTGGCTGCGTTGGATCTTTTTTGCTGCGCGCGGGCTTTTTCTAGTGGCGAGCGTGGGCTTGTCATTGCGGTGGCTTCTCTTGTTGCGGAGCAGTCTCTAGGCACGGGGGCTTCAGTAGTTGAGGCACATGGGCTCTAGAGCGCAGGCTCAGTAGTTGCAGCACACAGGCTCAGTAGTTGCAGCACACGGGCTCTAGAGCACAGGCGTCAGTAGTTGTGGCATGTGGGCTCAGTAGCTGTGGTTCGCGGGCTCTAGAGCACAGGCTCAGTAGTTGTGGTGCACGGGCTTACTTGCTCTGCGGCGTGTGGGATCTTCCCAGACCAGAGACTGAACCCGTGTCCCCTGCACTGGCAGGCGGATTCTTAACCACTGCGCCACCAGGGAAGTCCCGGTAATCATTAGTTTCTTAATTCACTCTTTTAAAACTAATAATTAACATTCAAAAAGATGAATAAATTTCAATTTTAATGATATTTATCAACTTTAGTAAAATTTTTAATGTACAAACTAAAATCTGCACTTTAACAAAAATACTTCACCTTGTAGTTCTCACTGCTCTCTTTCATTGTTTTAAATTTTAAACATAAGTGCTGACGTAGAATGACAAGTGAAGTAATGGAAGTTCAAGTCCTACTTCTTTGTGTTTACAGTCATGGCTTACTATCTTTTTTTTTCTTTTTTTTTTTTTTTTTTTTTTTTTTGCGGTACGCTGGCCTCTCACCGCTGCGGCCTCTCCCGCCGCGGAGCACAGGCTCCGGACGCGCGGGCCCAGCCGCTCTGCGGCCTGCAGGATCCTCCCGGACCGGGGCACGAACCCGCGTCCCCTGCATCAGCAGGCGGACTCCCAACCACTGCGCCACCAGGCAAGCCCACATTTTTTTTACTTCCAATATACTTTTTAAATGCAGGAGGACACAGTGCCGCAGGGGTTGGACCGAACCATGCCTGAAGCAAGAACCATGCCTGAAGCAAGATCTATACTTCTGAACCACGTGAACTTTTTATAGCTGAGTGCGTTTGCATTGGAACCAACTGTATAACTGGGAGGTCTTGGAATTAACTTCCATGTAAAATATAATGTTTGTGAAACGTGTTGACCTAAAACAATAAAACAGCCAGTTATTTTACCAGCAAAACTCGTTTATTTAGGAACAGTAAAGAATTGCAATTCAAAACTTGCAACCCGTGGGGAACTAGAGGCAAGCCCTAGGAACAGAGGAGCGGAACGTGTTTTATAGAGGAGTAGGGGAACTGGGAGGGGCTCTTCTGAACTAAGAGTCCATTGGAGGAAACTGGGAGTTTGAAGTGTAGTGGCTTCTCATTGGCTGGGCTGTTGCCAGGCGAGGAGGAATTCTTCCTCCCTTCTGCTGGGCAGTAAAGTCACAACCATCTTCCTGCTGGAGATGCAAGGTAATTTTCTTCCTGTTCAGGCTGCAGTTGTTTTGAATGAGGTTCCTGTTTATTCATTTTCACAAAAGGTTAGTAGTGAAAATGGGAAACTACACCGTTTCTAGGCCAACAAGAGAGGTTTTCTTCTGGGAGGAGTATCTGTCGCTGACAGTGTTTGGAAATTTTGGTTGGGTTTTATTATCATTTTAAAATGCTCTACAGAACAGGCGCCTGGGTGCTGCCTGCACCAGGGCGAGGCTCCCCCCACCCAGGCATTGGTGTCACGGTGGGCGCGGGGGTTGTGTGCTATGGGATGACGGAGAACTGTGACGAGGTGGAAGTCAGAAGGTGACACTATGGTAAACCACACCTGCATCCAGATTTTGTGTGTGTCTAACTCCTGTGGTGATGAGTGTAACTCACGGTCTCAGGGTGTGAGCACTAAGGTCTTGAATGCCCTGCAGATCCTAGCAAACCGTGAACGGCCTATAGACGACATGGAGCCCCAGGGGCTGCCATCACAGTGAGCGTCTGGCTACAATGGGCCAGACCCCTGGAGGGGACCCGTGCTTGTTCTCTCCCCCTTGACTAAAGGCAGCAAAATGAGGTCTCCGGCTACTGCTCTGACCTTACTGCCCCTGGATTCCCTGTTGGTGCTACTCGTGGCTTCAGATTAAGAGACCGAAGATTTGGGATCAAGTTCCAGTTCCGAAACTAACTAGCTGACTTCGGGCAAGTCATTAAAACTCCCTGAGCCTCGTTTCTTCGTTTATTAAATAAACATAAGATCTGCCTGTTGACCTCACAGGGTGAGGTGAGAAGCTCGCAGAGCCGCAGAAATGGAGACACATGGCCGGCTCCAGGGGGAGACGGGCGTCATTCAGCAGTGGTCTCAAACCTGAGCGTGCGTCACCGTCACCTGGCGCTCGCTAAACCAGAGTGCTGGGCTCCGCCCACACAGTTCTCATTCTGCAGATGTGGTGCAGGTGCATCCGTCCTGACAAGTTCCCAGGTGATGCTGTTGCCAAGGACCGCTCTTTGAGAACGATGCCTTAGGTTTCCCAGGGTGGGCATTGGATTGGGGTCTGAGCCCTGGCTGCACCCTTTCTGTCTGCATGGCTGTGGCCAAGGTACGTAATCACTTGAAATCTCAGCTTCCTTCTCTGTAAACGGGATAATGTTAGTGTTGGGATCGGTCATGGCTGTGTGTACACTACTTAGTACAGGCTTCCTGAATGTCAGTTCTGACAATGTGAAAGCAATTCTGTGGCGTCTGTACACTCCTGGGTACTAATAAACAAATACTTCATTTCTGAAGCAAGAAATGGCTTCAGAGAGTTATCTATTCAAAATCAAACATTTTGGGAAACCCTACCATGTTTTACAGAAACATGATATATAGACTGGTAGAAATTTTTATTCAAAAAATATAATTTGCAGGAAAATGTAAATTGGAGTTACAAGCACATAGTTTGAATATATGATGTTACATGTGTTCCTATGTTGATCTATAATTTTTGCTAGGTCAGCAGTTCTTAAGATTTTGGCCCCAGGACTCTGCCCTTTTTAAAATGATTGAAGACCTTGAAGAATTTTTATTTACGTGGGTTATGTCTATTGATATTTACCATATAAAAATAAAATACAGAATTTTCATGCCCTCTCTGGGCACACCACCCTCCCAGCACCTCCACGTGTTCAACAACCTGACAGCTGTCCGAACTCCATCGTTTAAGTATTTGACGGAGGCTTCCTCATGTGGGCATGACTGATTATTACCTCAGTCTCCAGCCCCCTCCCCTCCCCAGAGGACAGAGGATGAAGTTGAAAGTTCCAACCCTCTGACCACGGCTTGGTCTTTCTGGTGACTTGAAGCCAGCAAGGAACCCACCAAGAGTTGTCTGCTTAGAACAAAAGACGTCCCTATCACCCAGGAAATTCCAAGTGTGGTGAGATAACAACGTATAAAATGTTTAACTTTCAGAGGTGATGTCAAGGACATAAAGGTCAAAAACAAAACTTTAAAACTCTTGGTGAAACATACAGGGGAATCTTTTTTATGGGCAGTGGTTCTCAAAGTGTGGTCCCTGGGGCTTCCCTGGTGGCGCAGTGGTTAAGAATGCACCTGCCAATGCAGGGGACACGGGTTCGAGCCCTGGTCTGGGAAGATCCCACATGCCACAGAGCAACTAAGCCTGTGCACCACAACTACTGAGCTGGCGTGCCGCAACTAATGAAGCCCACGCATCTAGAGCCCGTGCTCTGCAACAAGAGAAGCCACCACAGTGAGAAGCCCGAGCACTGCAACAGAGTAGCCCCCGCTCGCCGCAACTAGAGAAAGGCCACACTCAGCAAGGAAGACCCAACGCAGCCAAAAATAAATAAATTAAATTAAATTAAATTAAAAAAGTGTGGTCCCAGGTCAGCAGTGGCAGCAGCAGCTGGGATTTATTGAGCAGACACGTCACAAAAAGAACCCAGGTGAGGAAACGCTTTTGATGAACTGTCCATTGTCACTGGTGATCAGAGAAATGTACATGAAGACCACAGTGAGACACCGTTGACACCCACTTTCATAAATTAAAAGTCTGAAAAACTCAGTTATGGGGAGAGTAGGGTTCTGCAGGCTCTCTGAGAATTTCCTGCTGAAAGTAAAAATTGGTACAACTACTTTGCAAAAGTGTGTCACAACTTCTTAAGTCCCTTCTGATTACATCGAGAATTGATACCTTTTAAAAGCTTTTTCCTGATTGACCACTTGAGGAAGAGTGCTCCCTACCACATTACGACTGATGTCAACAAAGCAAAACGACACCACGTCCTGTGATGACTGGTCGACAAAACCCCACTACTGTTATAACGCACTTTCTTCCACATCTCTTACCCGCATACTCCTCTTTCCTATTGCCCAGGTTATTTCTTTTTATCCCTTACAACAATGGTCAAGTACCTGTCTCATGTGTCTAGTAATTCATTCCCCTCCCTAGAGCAGAAGCTCCATGTCATCTCACCCGTGTCTACAACAGTGCCCTTCACGAACTCAAGTCTCAAGAGCAATTTAAACTTTTCTAGCTGTCGCATTTAAAAAGTAAAACAAAAAAAATAAATAAAAAGTAAAATGAAACAAAACATAATTTTAAATATATTTGTTTAACCCAAGATAGTCAAAATATTATCAGCTCAACATGCAATCAGTATGAATCAATATGAAAAATTAATGACTTTTACCTTCTTTTTATTTTTCACAGTCTTCAAAATCCAGTGGAATTTGGATTAGTCCCCTTTCACATGCTCAGGAGCCACATGTGGCCAGGTCTAGAAGAGCGCCTGGTATATTGTTGGCACTCAGTAAATGCCTATGGAGTTTTTCAGTGGGCCCTGAGAAACAGCAGATGGTTCCGTTACCCCTCATGTACAGATTACAGTGGAAAATGACAATAGCTATTTCTATATGAGTATGTTATATGCCAGGCAGTAAATTATCCACTTTGCAAAATTTATTATTTCACCTAATATCTCAATTTAAAGAAAACCCTTTTGCAGTGGGAATTTTCATTCCCGTCATTCCCATTTTCCAGTTGATGGAATTAAGTCTCCAAGGGCTAAGGATGTGACTGAGGGCACATATCCCATGGTAGGTATCTTCTGACTCTGGTCCAGAGCTCAGTACCTTATGGAGAATGGGCCAGTTTTTGCCCAGGATAAGTAAGATCACACACTGCGAGCCAGAGATAAAGATAGAAAACATTTTCAGATGAGTAATCAGTCAATGAAATGCCAGAAGAAACAGTTTTGTAATTGTAGAAAGCCGCATGGATGATTGTCTGAACATACTCAGATAATTCCAAACTACAACTTTGTAGGGACCGTGAGTATTCTGTGATAAGGGACCACAGGGACTTCCCTGGTGGTCCAGTGGTTAAGACTCTGTGCTGCCCCTGCAGGGGGCACGGGTTCAATTCCTGGTCGGGGAGCTAAGATCCTGCATGCCGTGCAGTGGGGCCAAAAAAAATAAAATAAAATAAATTAAATAAAGGACCACAGCCAGCTAATTTACATGAAAAAGCAAGTCCTAAGTAGGTCTGACCCCAAGGTCAGCGGGATAGGGTCAGGCAGCACTTTTCCATGGGCCCAGCCTCTCTCCTCCCCCAGAGAATACTGCAGTTGACAGCTGTGTCTATACCCTACACAACTGTCATTGTTTCATATCTGGCTGAGGATCCCAATTCTTTCAGAGCTTTGAAGTGAAGATGTTTGCTTTTGGCCCACTACCCTGACTTACTTCCACTTCAGCTTCCTAATCAGAAATCAGTGCTTCCAGGTGCCATCTGTGTCCGTAACTTAACCTGTGTCACCAGGAGAACATGAGCTAGAGATGCTTCTAAAGAAAAGTAGGTCCAGAAAGAAAATTTCCAAGGCTTGGCCTGTGCTCATCCAGAGGCTACAGGAGCTCCAGAGGCCCTGGGCAGAGGGGGAATGAATGACCGTGAAAAGAGGGGCTGCGGTCATCCTGAGAGCAGTCACCGGGGCATCCCTAGCTTTCATCATATATCTACAGAAGAGATGAGATGATCTGTCATTAATTGATTTTTAAGAACACCTTTTTTGAAAGAAGCTACCTTGAAGTGCAATAAAGATAGGGTTGAGGAATGGACTAGAGCCAATTTAAATTTAAATAAGGAAAGTTGAAATCTTTAAAATGGATGTTCCTTGAGTTCACAGGCAAGAACACACTGACCACACCTTTGCTGTTCCTTCTTCCTGGAATATCCTACTTCCTTCTCTCTGCCTAACTCACCTGAATGAACTCTCCTTTTATCCTTCAAAGCCTTACTCAGGCACTATTGTGTTCCCTGGCCCTCCAGGCAAGCACTCTCCCCTGCTTGGCACACACTTTGCTGATGTCCTCTGTTTGTTCTCACGGGATTCCTTGGTGCTCAGACTGCCTTAGTCAATTCTGCATCCCCCGGGGCTTGGGTAGCACACAGTGCGTGTTTGATAACGTTTGTGGAACTGAAGACTTCAAGAAAATTAAGTAAAGTTAATTTGAAAAGCAAGACTTGTCAATGGAGAGGACTTGGAAGTCGGTTTGCTTACAGAGCAAAATGTGAAATACTGGGCAGAATTCTAAGACATTGCCTTTCTAACTAAATTTTCCCCTTGGGTCGTAGTGCGTTAAGTATTGGACATCCTACTGGTTACACACCGGCCTGGGTGGGGTGGGGAAAAGGGCCACCCCCTTGAGCAGAGCACCGAGGCGGCGGCGGTATGCAGCGCTCACACCCCCTTCATCCTCTCCCTCAGCGGCACCCACCCTCTTTTCCCTTTATGAACCCCAATGTCTTTCCGGCCACAACAGTGAGCCAGTAAGCCAGCCCATCCGAGTGCTTGGCCAGTCCTGAGTGCACCCCGCACCGCGGGAGCGCCCCAGAACCACGGGAGGCCGACGTAGGGGCCCGTGGCCGGGAGCCAGATGCCCACCGCACAGAGCCTGCAGCGCCCACCGAGCGCGGGGAGCCGCCTGAACTGCTGCAGGCGGCGGAGACTGGGCGAGAGCAGGACCGTTTTCCCACCCAGCCCTACCGGTCCCGCCCCCACCGCCCAGACCCCGCCCCACCCTGGGCCCCGCCCAGGCGCCCCTATCCTCGCCTCTGCCCCTCCTTAGGCCCCGCCCCCGTGACCTCGGCCCAGACCCCACTGTCTCACTGACTTCCAGGAAATTGACGAGTCAGAAAAGCTCGAGTCTGGGCCCCGCCCCAGGTCCCGCCCCCTAGTTGCGTCATCTCCCTGCGCCGCCGCCGGAAGGCCGGCATGTGTGATGAGGGCTTATGGCCGGGATGAGGCGTGGGTGCCGGTGAACGGCAGTGAGCGATGACCAGGCTTCTGGGCCTGGCGGACAGAGTGGCTTTGGCTGCCTTGCGTTGCGGTGGCCGCAGCTGCCGCGGGCTCGCCATGTTTTATGCCGTGAGGAGGGGCCGCAAGGCCGGGGTCTTCCTGACCTGGTGAGGGAGCCGCGCCTCCCCGGGAGCGGGTTTAGGGCGGCGGTGGGCGGCTCCGCGGCGGGGAGGCGGCTGCCACCCCCGGAGCGCACGGCCCTCGGCCTGGAGTCGGCGCGCGGGGGCCGCGACATGGGGGGCCTCGACTCCGCTTCGTTTTTGCTGGGAGTGTCAGAAACGCCACTTACAGTCTGGGGTGGCCAGAGGCCTCTACTTAATCCTTTTTCCCATCTGTTACGATGAAAGAGTTTCCACAGGGTTACACGTGGTGGAACTCAATGCCTAATCTAATCTTACGGGTGTTTTTAAAAAGGGAAGTTTTTTAAAATTAATTTATTTATTTTGGCTGCTTTGGGCCTTCGTTGCTGCGCGCGGGCTTCTCATTGCGGTGGCTCTTCGTTGCGGAGCATGGGCTCTAGGTGCACGGGCTCAGTAGTTGTGGCTTGCAGGCTCAGTAGTTGTGGCTCGCAGGCTCAGTAGTTGTGGTGCACATGCTTAGTTGCTCCGCGGCATGTGGGATCTTCTCGGACCAGGGCTTGAACCTGTGTCCCCTGCATTGGCAGGCGGATTCTTAACCACTGCACCACCAGGGACGTCCTAAAAAGAGAAATTCTTGTAAACTAATGTTTGTATCCCTATAACAGCCCTTTGAGGTAGGTGGGATTATTCTCATTTTTGGGTGTAGTTACCGTGGTCAAGAAATTCTTGGGGCCAGTAAGTGACAGATGTAGGACTTGAACCCAGGTGTTACGACTCCATAACCAGGACTCTTCCCACTGTATGATATCAAGGTTTATTATCAGTCTTTGTGTGTGTACGTGAGTGCATAGTGTTTCCCTGTGCAGCTAGGCTACTGAGGAAAAAGCATCTCAGAAGCTGGCCCTTCTGTTGTAATGAAATGATTGAAGACCCCCAAATTCTAGTATGCTTTGAGGAAAGCCCTATGGTGCAGGTGTATTGTCTGGCTGGCACCTATAGTATGACACAGGGTGAAGGGTTGGACATGCAAGATAAGACTACAAACTGTAAGGTGTGACCCTTTGCCCCCAAGGAGCTGACAGCCCCAGCCCTTGTCACACTGTTCCCAGCCTAAGACAAGGATCCGTGAAAAAATAGGGTGACAGGGAGGGAGGAGCTTAACACTGCACTTTGTTTCAGGGATGAATGCAGAGCCCAGGTGGACCGGTTTCCTGCAGCCAGGTTTAAGAAGTTTGCCACAGAAGAGGAAGCCTGGGCCTTCGTGAGAAGCTCCGCAAACCCTGATGGTTCAGAAGGTAGTCACGACTCACATCATTGTAACATTTTAACCTATTCAAAGCCTTTCATATCCCAAGTGTCACTTGATCTATATAGCTGCTCTCTAAGCAGATAGAGAAGAGTATGATTGTCTCCATTTTTCCATTTTACAGATTAGGAAACAGGCTGAAAGCAGTTTAGCGTAGTGACTCCTGTTGTAAAGTATTGGAGACAAGCCAGGACGCAGATCTCCTGTTCCATTCAGTGTCCTCGCTGTACTTAGTTCCATCTTTTAAAAATACTTATTCTTGTTATTGGATTGAATGGGCTCTAGTTGTAAAATGATGAGTGTAGTTCTTTTCACAGCATGCGCCTGTATGGTGTTTCATTTTTACCTAGGATAGAGTCACACAGTCGGAATTTCCTCCAGTTTCACATGTTACTGGAAGTAGACTTAATTGAAGTTTCGGGCCCAATATAAGGGACATCAGGTAGGCAAGACTGAGGCTGGCTGCCTTAGAGCACAAAGGTTTAAAATGTAGCCTACCTTGAAGAAGTGTTTTTCATTAACTTTACTCACAGACGTTTTTTACTACAGTGGATAAAGACTGAGAGGAGGATTTTTTTTTTTTTTATGCGGTATGTGGGCCTCTCACTGTTGCGGCCTCTCCCGCTGCGGAGCACAGGCTCCGGACGCGCAGGCTCAGCGGCCATGGCTCACGGGCCCAGCCGCTCCGCAGCATGTGGGATCTTCCCGGACCGGGGCACGAACCCGTGTCCCCTGCATTGGCAGGTGGACTCTCAACCACTGCGCCACCAGGGAAGCCCGAGAGGAGGATATTTTAAATCAGCTTCTTTTGAACAGTCTCTCGAGCCCACTGAGATGCTCGAGCATTGAACAGGTGCTCCTCTGGGGTGTCATGACACTTCTGGACAAAGCAGGATTCAGGGAGAGGCAGATCACACTAGGAATCTTCCTTGAAAGGCAAGTTTCCGAGGCAGAGGAGACACTCACTCCCTGTGCGGCTGCTTCACCCTCCGTTTCCCAGCAGCTTTTAAAGGGGGTGTGATGTGACAGTTCCGTTTTCTACCCAGGTGAGAAATCGGCTTGGGATAGAAAGCTAGTGTGCAAGTATGACTCTTGTCTTGGTTGGGTTCTTAATACTTCTTTTCACGGGTTTTTCGTTTTAACCAATTAGTAATTTATTCATATCTCAGTTCTTCCAGTATCAGTATGTTTCTGTTTATTAAGTTCTCCAAGTCTTAAGGCAAGGTAGTTTTTTATATCTGTGAATCTGCTTTACTTAAAACTTTACAGAGACCTCCAGTTAGTGACTTACATAATGTATATAAATGGGGTTAACATCGTGAATGTTTGAGAGCCGTACCAGAGCAAACCTGTTAGCCTCTTTCCCAGTTTTTCTCTTAATATTACATGTATCCTTATTTGGGGATTACTGAGCTATTTGCTAGTTATTGTGGTTTATATAAGTTGATTTTAGGTTAATTTACTTAAAGAAAAACCACAATTTTGTGAAGGAAAAATTATCTGACAACCATAGTATCCTTTTCCTTCAGAGTCATATCTGTTTTTCAACAACTTTCATTTCAATTTAACTTTCTCTGTTATAGTAAATAAAACCGATTATTTATATCAATATTAAAATTCTGCAAAATTGCACTTCAGCCTGTACCTCTGGGGGTACTTCTGCAGAGCACCTGCAGGAGTATTTTCAAGGTCAGTGTGAGGTAACACCGGTACAGCAGAGTGGACATGTCAGCATTGCTCTGGACATGGTGGCGCTCCCCTCGAGCTCTGCCTGGCTAACCTTAGCATTCTTCGGAGAGGTGTGGGCTGAGAAGCTATGCCAGGCTCAGTAGAAGTTCCAGCTTATGCCTGTCTAGTCGGTGCTCGATACGTGCTGGAGCACCATCTCTCCACCCCTGGTTTAGGGGTTTAGAGCAAAAAGTGCACTCTGCAGTGTTGAGGTTGTTATTTTGGACATACAATGAGTTGCTCCTTGTGTGTTTCTAGTTCCACTCTATAAAAGGGTAGTGTAGGAAAAGCTGTTTCAGATCACCTAGTGCTGGGCCCCATTTTATAGCAGCTGAGGGGGGTTAAGTCAGTTGACCGAGTTCACAACTGATAAAAGGTAAAGTTCAAATTGAAACTAGTTTTTTGAATCCTGGTCTAATTCATCTTCTGCGTCAGCTGCCATAATTGTATGAAAGAGTGAGTGAGACACAACCTGAGTGGGTGTGAGAATCCCTTGGGGATTACCCTCAGGTACACCCAGCCTGGGCCACTGGAGGGAAGCTCTCCAGCAGTGCTGTCCCTGCAGGGACCCAATCCCGTTACCTTTTGGTTTCTATTTCCCTTTTTTAATAAGTCCCATTATCTGTTCTCACCTTAGATAAGAAATTTGGACCCTTGTTTTCTCTGGGGAAAGAGCCCCTCAGATTTTCAAACTGTCTGTGAGCGCTAAAGGGTTCAGCACCCTTGGTATCTGTTCTGTCTCCATCGAAACCAGGTCTCTTTTAACAGCAGCTTTGCTCTGGTCTTCGTATTGCCCTCGCTGAGCTTATTATGGAAAATCTACTTTCCCAGGATGTCGGTGTCTGAGGTGTTGTGGCCTGTCTTAAGTCTTTCCCTCTATAGAGCCACATACAGGGGGTATTTAAGCCTGACTTAGTGAAGTTCTGGATTCTCAGTTATTTCATGTTGTGTCCATTGTTTCTGGCTTTTGAGTAGACTCTACGTTTCAGGGCAGAAAAATAAACATGTACAGGAATCACAAGTGAAGGCAAACAAGCGACTTCATGAGCCCTTGGACGAAGGTGAAGGTGAAACCACAGAGCCGTGTGCAAAGCACATGAAACAGAGCGCAGAGCCGCTGCCTTCAGTGAGCAAAGACACGTTTTCTTATATGGGTATGTCTTTCTTGGATTTTTAAATTTTTAATACAGTAATCGTATAAGTATATTCATGTGTAAAAACTTTTCCCACTTTCTTAATGAGGGAAATTTGAACTGATGTATAACATTCTTTTTTTCCCCCTTTCTTTTTACATATTTATTTATTTGGTTGTGTTGGGTCTTCGTTGCGGCGTGTGGGATCTTTCGTTGTGGCACGTGGGCTTCTCTCTAGTTGTGGCATGCAGGTTTTCCCTTCTCTAGTTGTGGTGTGCAGGCTCCAGACCGCGTGGGCTCTGTAGTTTGTGGCACGCGGGCTCTCTAGTTGAAGCGCGCGAGCTCAGTAGTTGTGGTGTGGGCTCAGTTGCCCCAAGGCATGTGGGATCCCAGTTCTGCGACCAGGGATCGAACCCGCGTCCCCTGCATTAGAAGGCGGATTCTTTACCGCTGGTCCACGAGGGGAGTCCTAAGGTCACTATTTTATAATTGATCTAATGGTGTAGACTTATTAGAATTTTAGACATTCATAGGAAAATCGTTATATAGGCTATGCATGAAAAACGCTTTGATCTCTGTAAACACCAGTGTTCCCTGTACACACAGTATTTCTGGTCACTAAGAAAATGCAAAAACTTCAGCTCTTCAAATAAGAAAGGCCCTGGACAGAGCTCCTTTATGTAATTGGTTGGCACCAGCATCTTAACCTTTTACGTGTAATCTTTGCAAAGCAGAAGTGATCCTACCCTATCCTGAGAAACAAGATAATTGTGAATTTCTCCTCTGCCTTTAGCTCCAGGAATCCAGTGTTTATATTAAGTAACTTAATGGTACATGAGTCTCCTTTTTGTCTTCTACATGTATGAATAGAAGATGAGAATAAATAGCATTTTTTATATAAGTCAGTGTATTTGTAGGTTCTAAGTTTTTCAAGGGAAACCAGTAGAAAATGTTTGGTCAAACTGTATGAAAACTGTATAAATCAATTTTTGCAGTTATGTGAAAAGCAAAACCAAATGTTCTTGATCTGATTATTTACTGATAGTAATTGAAGCAGATGTTGGTGGGGCGACTGGGAGATGAGCCGTTTCCAATGTACTAACAGTTGCCTGAAGCACCAGGGCACCGGACACAGTGCCTGACGGGCACTGGCAGTCACACGGAGTCAGGGACCAGGAAGGGGTCGTGTTGGGCATCACGTTGAGTTGAACAGAGGAGCCCTGCCCAGTGCCCGCGTTCTCGGACCCCCAGCCCCACTCCGGTTGGGGATGTGCTCCGCTGACATCTCACCGCCTCCCCGCTTTGCCTCTGCCTGTTCAGTCTGCCCTCCTTTTAACACGTACCTCCCGGAGCACGGCCTCTGTTTGCTCCACAGCCCTGCTCGCTGACACCCGGCAACCCGAGTTCTCGTCCGCCCTGCTGGGCGCTCTGCTGCTCGCCAGCAGCCTGAGGATGGCCTCGTGTCACTCCTTCTCTGCTTTTGCTCTTTACCGCGTTGGTGTGTTGATCAGACTCTCTGTCTTGATGGGAAGAAGCAAAGGCGGGACCACAGTTCACTAGTTGCAAAAGGACCAAGAAAAAAAATTAGGGCAACATTTGTCGGAGGACTTGACCTTCCGGCAGGCAGGTCATCATCAAGGCACTGTTGTCTGCAAGGGCAGCTCCTGGGGGTGAACGTGGCCTCCCCGCACTGCCCCCCACACGCACGTGAAGAGAGGGGCAGTGGCTTTGTTTGCTGGCCTCTGTAACAGGGGAATGTAAACAGCAGCGGGGTCTGGGTTTACAGGGCGATTGCCTTCACCTTTAATTCCCCCCGGCAAGCAGAACCGAAATAGTGGATTCCAAGCAAAAAGCGCCAAGTGCCCCCATATAAGGCATTGGTAATGTGTCCTGCGCGGAAAGCTTCCAGAGCATAGGTGCTCTCTCAGTTTAAAACGCTAACTCAATCGTAGTAAGTGTTTAGGTGAATTTCAGCTCTCAGTAACGGCGATCCAGTGGCGCTCACTACGTTTCCCGCTTACAGGGCACTCTGTCATCGTCTACACGGATGGCTGCTGCTCCAGTAATGGGCGGAGGAGGGCTCGAGCAGGAATCGGTGTTTACTGGGGGCCAGGCCATCCTTTGTAAGTAAACCAGAAAAGCTGGCTTTTATTAAGCTTCACAGTTAACCGAATCATATTCCAAAACTTGGGAAAGACTGAGGCAGGATCCGCTTACTGTTTGATTATTTGGTAGCGTTGGCAGGGGTAGTGGAAGAGTCCCACGTCCCTGGGAGGTGGCTTTGGCAAGGATGCGCGAGGGGCAGGTCGCCATACTGGGAACCCTGCGTGCCCCTGCGAGTCTTGAAGATGAGTGAGCTTAGAGGTGACCCGTGTTTTTCAAAAGGCACAAAGTCAAGGTGATATGACGTGAGATCATTCAAATATACCTGCCCCCAAATATGCAAGAACTTGAGTAGTAACTGACAGCCCCAGAATTCAGTGTGAAAGAGGGCTTGGACCCCTGTGAAGTAGCCACTCCCCAGTGTCCAGGCGCCTGAGCAGCCCTGGGCGTGAGCACGGTCAGCAAGGTCAGCTTCTTGAGCCTCCTGGCCTGTAAGTCCTGCCTTCACTTCGATGTCTCACTTAGCCTGGAACCCTCCAGGGGTGGCAAGCTCGGGTGGCATGAGTGTCCGCGGGTTTAGTGCCTGCCCAGGACCACGTGCTAGGGTATTTCAGGTCCAGAAATCAAACCTGGCTTTTGCCTTCTGGTCCAGAGTTCTCCTGCAAGACCACACCATGGCACTTTTCAGTAGACTGTGTGTATTGTTGGTTTGATTTTTGTATGATTTCCTATTTCAAATAAAAAAGTATACAAGCCTGTTTTCAATTAAGAGACTTAAGGAATCACTTTGAGAATTAGCTTATAATTTTATTTTCTTTTGTACTGTTTTGAAACCAGAAATGTAGGAATTAGACTTCCTGGGCGACAAACAAACCAAAGAGCAGAGATTCATGTAAGTTATCAGAGGTATTTTTCCACTAAAAATGTAAATTTATCATTCTTTACCATTGACTAGAACGGTATCAATGTACTTTCTACCCTCTGTGTGTATAAGATACTCAGAGTCCAGAAGAAACTTAGTTTGGGGCTAGTAACAGTTCTGAAGAGCAGGAGTTTTCTAGAAAAATTATAAAACTTGTTTCAAATAGGTGTCTAAACAGGAGAATTGTAGGTGTAGCATTATTTCACATAGACAATATTATTACGGTTAGCACAGGAAAAGGAATTTAGATTTTAAATTTTTTGGTAATTTTGAACATCAGTGTCGAAAGTTGAACAATTTCTGCAGCATGACAACTGATTTGTATCTTCAAGGCAGCCTGCAAAGCCATCGAACAGGCAAAGGCTCAGAACATCAATAAGTTGGTTCTCTACACAGACAGCATGTTTACTATCAATGGTAAGCGTTTACGTTTGACTTCTTCTAGGGTTTCTCGAGTACATATGAAGGGAAATAGGTCTTTCCTTCCCCTGGAAGAGGTGCGGCATCAGGGCAGGACTGAGACGGTGAAGGGGCTGCGTTGGGTGTGGCTGGTGCCAGGGAAGCCCGTGCTGCTCCGGTATGTGCCGCGGAGGCATGCTTTGCCAGGCGCCGAGGGCGTGGCCGTGAGGTAGAAGATGTGTGTTCCCTCTGGGGGTATGCTGTGTAGGGCCCGTGGGGTGGGCGCCTGGGGGGCGCTGATGAGGCTGGAGGGGGCAGTGCCTCAGCCCGACGGCCTCAGGGCAGACACGCGTGAGAGTAAAGGGACGGGGCGAGCCAGAGCATGGCCCCAGTAAGGAAAGGAAAAGTCCAGAAAGCCCCTCAGGTACACGTGGAGCAATGGTCAGAGGGGAGTCTAGGGAGGAAAGAATACCAGAACGTTCGAGAATACTGATCTGTGAGTGTTCCTTGTAGGCATCACTAATTGGGTGCACAGCTGGAAGAAGAGTGGATGGAGGACCAGCACAGGGAAGGAGGTGATCAACAAAGAGGACTTCATGGTGCTGGACAGGCTTGTCCAAGGCATGGACATTCAGTGGGTGAGTGTTGTCTTAGGTGGTCACCGCTTGTGGCCGTTATGACCAAATGAAATAAACTAGCTAGACAGTTTAATGGTTTCTGTGAGTGATTTGATGACTTCAGTTAAAATAGCAGGGTCCATGGAGTTGCTGTCGTAGCGTGTGTTAGAGCACAGTGGAGTCTTTTGACCATCATCTGAGTAATGCTGCTCTAACAGGCGGGTCCTCCGTGCGGAGCGCTGGGTCCCAGCACTGAGACTGAGGGGCTCCGGGCTCTCCGCGTCGTCCTCACCCAGCCGCCATACCTCGCACTGTTAGAGTGACCTGTGATCGTCAGCCTCCTGGTTTCTTTGGAAGCAGCTATAATGTCAGTTCAGGCTAATTTATGATGTATCCTCTTAAAAATATAGTTGTGTGATTAGACCTTAGTAACATGATTTTTTTCCCCAAAATGGACGTATTTTTCTTACACTAGGTCACTTTTATTAAAATTACCTTTTCAAACAATACAGAGCAAGTTAAACGGCAACCATTTTCTTAACCCTACCATCCTCTCCCAGCCCAGGACCCCTGATGACCGTTTGGCAACCTGACATTTAAACATGCCTTTCAGGGAATTCCCTGGTTGTTCAGAGGTTAGGACTCCTCCCTTTCACTGCCAAGGGCATGAGTTCGATCCCTGGTCGGGGAACTAAGATCCCACAGGCCATGCTGTGTAACAAAAAAAAAGCAAACAAACAAACAAAAAACCAAAACTTGCCTTTCAGCAACGTAAGTGCAAACAGTGGTGAAATCACATGAGCGCATCCCTTTGTAACAGCACTGAGGGAGAATCAGGTGTGTGTGTATGTCGTATACAGATCCTTCCCCACATCTCTGTCCAGAAAGCTTGCCAGGTCCCACCGTTACGTGGGAAAAAGGCAATACAACAGTAAAATCCAATCTGTGGAGAAACAAAACGGGGTTTCTGTCGGTGTACCCAGCGCACAAGTGCGTCGTGCTGAGGAGCTGTGAAGGGAGCCTTCACACTCGTCTTCTCTGAACGGTTGACGTGTTTTACAGTGAGGATGTAGTCATGTGTTGCTTGTGTAAAAAATTAGTAAAAATAAAAGGAAACGTTTTATTTAACAGATGCATGTTCCTGGCCATTCGGGATTTATAGGCAACGAAGAAGCTGACAGATTAGCAAGACAAGGCGCGAAGCAACCTGAAGACTGACCAGGTCCTTTAATCCTTGGAACAACCTGAGCCAGTGGCTGTTTGTCACCTTTACTTACTGGTGTGAAAAATAAAACTATAGGCTGGACCACTGCAGTCGATGGGCAGACACAGCTTTCAGACTAAATCGGAAAAGCAGGGTAGTGGTCCGTGGCATGTGCCTTAAAGGTGGTTAGATGTGTCATAAACTGAACATCCTTTGAGATTTATTTGAGGTTTTGTTAGAAGTATGCTTTATTGGGCTTGATACTGTTCTCATTAGTTTTATTGCAGTCTAGACAAAAGTGTTAGGGCTTTGATTTAATAAGGATGAGTAAAACATTGGTTTAAAAATGCAGGCAAGAAGCCTAGACGTATTCTAAGAGTTCATGTGCCCTACAGTTGGCAACACTGAGTCATGATTTTTAGGTGGGCTTGTGCCTACGGGCGGATTGGAGGAAGGCACGGCTCCCTTGCTGGGAACAGTCCTGCCAGGGCCCACGCCTTGGCAGAGGGAAGGTGGGCTGGTCTTACCTGGCGGGGCACTGTGATAGGGCCGCCTGCACACAGGCAGCCCTGGCTGCCCGACCGTTAGGTAGCAACAGTCATAACTTCTAAAGACCAAGATTGTAAATAAATGTTTTAAAATTGGCGGGGTGGGGGTGGCTATTTTTGTTAAAAGCACTACGCAAGTTAAAAAAAAAAAAAGTTTGACGTGATTATTTTTACCTTTTATTACCTTTTTGTCATAAAAACATGCAGAAAACGATACAAATGTATAGCTTATTGAATTATTATTGTTATTATAAGGTGAGTACCTTTGTAACTACCACCCAGGTCAAGAAGTAGAACTTTGCCAGATGCCCAGAAGGCTCTTCACGTGCTCCTCCAGTCACAGCCCCTCCCTCCCTCCAGAACTAATCCCGACTTCCTTGCTTTTCTTTGTGGCAGTTTTTTTTTTTTTTTTTTTTTGCGGTACGTGGGTCTCTCACTGTTGTGGCCTCTCCCATTGCGGAGCACAGGCTCAGCGGCCATGGCTCACGGGGCCAGCAGCTCCATGGCATGTGGGATCCTCCCGGACTGGGGCACGAACCCGCGTCCCCTGCATCAGCAGGCGGACTCTCAACCACTGCGCCACCAGGGAAGCCCTGTGGCAGTTTTTAGTCTAGTCTACTCTTTTTTTTAACTTGGTATTTTTTTTTTAACTTGATATTTCTTAAGTTTCTTTAATTTACAGGTTCCGCCTCAATCTCTGTTCTCCTTACAGTTTATCTGTTGAAGAGCCTGAGCCATTTGTCCCGTCGTTTCCCACTGTCAGTTTTGTCGCTCTCACGGTCTCGAGGTGCTGTCCAGCGTTTTACTCTCTCCTCGGGATTTCCTGCAAATTGGCGGCTGGATCAGAGGCTTGATCACGGTCAGGCTCCACCCCTTGGGCACATGTGTTACGTGCTTTCATCAGAAGGCAGAGCGGTTTTCATCCTTTTGTTGTTGGCAGCTGCCAGTGCTCAGGGCCTAGAATACTGATACGCTGTCATTTTGCTTACGTTTATTGGCTGGAACAGTTTTAGAAGATACTTCCCCTCACCTGATGCTGGCGCCCAGTGTAGAATTCACGTACAAAAGGCGGGATAAATGCTAAGATTGGCTCCCGGTCATCCTAAAAAGGTAGCCCAATTAGGGGGTTTTATTTATATATTTTTATAACATGTAAACCTACGTATATGTCATGAACTCATGTACTTAAGCCTGTTAGATGGGTTTCAGTCCATCGCAATTTTCCTCTTTATTGAACCCAAATTGCAGCGGCTTTGGCCCATAGGAGCAAGCCTCTTCAAGTTGGGTCTTGATTTCTTTTGATATTCATATATGTACACATGCATGCACAGACACACACTGACCACACACAGACACACTCACGCACAGACTGCACACGGTCATAGAGAGCTTTCTTGCAGTCTGATGTGTCAGGGTGTTCTAGACCCATCTTGTACTTTCCTGCTCTAGACCTGGAATTGGCTTTTTCTCTAAGGATCTGTAGTTTCTTTTAATGGGAAAAAGAGGTATTTCAGATCCTTGGTGCTCATTGCTACAGGGTTGGTTGTTGTTTCTAGGGCTAAAAAATACACACGTGTGCGCACCCACATTTAAAGAGAAAGTGTTTTCTGAGCTCATGTTGACAGTCGTAAAACAAACTCAGGATTCCAGGACATTCAGCCTCTTCCATGTTACAGCTGTGTCTCCTACACTGAGATCCCGGCTCTCAGGCTGTGGGACTACGGAGCAGAATATTCCTAATTACACACCTGCTTGTTCTACTTTAACATGTACTACGTGGATGCTAACCCTAATATACCATTAATTACAATGAAAACAGCACTGGAGCCACACCGTCAACTGTTACTTAGGAAAATCTCTCCCCGCTGCCCTCATTTAGTCTTATTTCCATGTACTTAATGCTCATAACCAGTGTTTAGGTCAGTGTCAGCTTGGGAACCATACTCCCTGGGCTTCTGTATGTTGAATTCAGCTTGTGTCCTTTATACTTGAAGTTTTGTAGAATACGAAATCCTTGCCTACGTTTTCTTTCCTTGAGTGTCTTAAATACTCTGTTTTCTTCCAGCATAAAGTGATGCATGAAGAGCCTGATGAATCTTATTTTCTTTCCACGTCACGTACTCTTTGTGCTTAGATGTCCAAAGGGCTTTTTCCTCTTTCTCAATTCAGCAGTTTTATTAGAATGTATCATGTGTTGGTGGCCCTGGGTCAGTGTTTGCAGGTATGTGGTGTGCTTTTTCTGTGTGTATTTTCAAATCTACTGTTTCAAGAAAGTTTCCTTAAATTGTGGCCTAGTGCTCTGTTTTATTTTTTGCTTTGGTTTTCTTTTTGGGGGGACCCCTGTTATCTGTTGAAATCTGATTTACCCATCTTCAGTATTTGCCAGTTTATCTTGAATCTTTTATCTGTCTTAGATTGCTTCCACGTCTTGGCTGCTGTAAATAATGCTGCTATGAACATAGGGGTGCACATATCTCTAGAGGTCTGTTTTCAAAGAGGGCAGTTAAAGGGAAGGGGTGTGCTGAGCTATGGATTCCCCCTGGCAGAATCCCTGGGTCCAGGAGGGTCCTTGCTCAGCTGAGGCTTTTGAATCCCACCCTCTGTCCTCTCAGCCCACGTCCTCTATAGCCAAACATGGACCTTCTCCAACACCACGGTGTCCTCTGTACCGGGGGTCTGTATGATGAACAGGGTGCCCCATTCAGGTATGCGACATGCTTCAACCTAACACTTTAGAACCTGGGGGCCAAGTGAATGTTAGTGTCCCCAGATTCCTGTGTTGAAGACCTGACCCCCAGTATGGCCCTACTTTGAGATGGGGATGTTTGTCTCTTTCTGTTATGAGTGCTTGTCTTATAAGTTTTGTTCTTGTGTGTTTATTAAAGTCTGATGGGCAAGTCCTGTATTGAGATTATTGGGTAGCAAGAGAATGAAATGTAAAAAGAAGTTGGATTCAAAACAAGAAAGGATAGAAAGGTTGTCTGGTTCTTCTCCCCATCATACCCCAGAGAAGCTGCACCCTTTATGGTGTTTTTTAAAAGGCTCTGGAAATCTTGGATCATTCAGTTACAGCCCCTTGGCCACCACGTTATCGTGACACAATGTGATGGGTCTTTTCATAAGGCCATGTAGCTTCGCCCTCCAAAGGGCCTGTGTTCAGGGCTCGTTGTCAGTAGCAGTGAATCTGCTGGGCCTCCCCCAGGACTTCTCTGTGAACAAAGTCACGAATTAGCTTGAGTTTGGGAGCACAATCCTTTCCTTCTTCCTGCTAACCCCCCTTGGCATTCACCCCCAAACCCACACAGACACACGCAAGACAAAGGGTGAGGGCAAGAGGACATTTCTTCTACAAAGACAGAGAGACCGCCAGCTATGATGCATCCCATCCTAAGGTTTGACCAAGATGCAGGGTGAGGCTGGACATCTTTTTATAAATTTATCAGCCGTTTGCATATATGATTTCCCGTCTAAAGAAGGTGATATCACTTTATTCAGGCCTCCTATAGGGTACTTCAGAAGAAGCAGATGCATAGCATGGTGACTGTAGTTAACAATACCATATGGTATACTTGGATTTGCTAAGACAGTAAATCTCTCATACACACACACATTTAAAAAGGTACCTGAGGTGATGGATGTGTTGATTAACTTGATTGTGGTAATCATTTTACATATATGTATACATAGATCATCACATTGGCCCCAAAATAGAACCCCATAAATATAGTCAAGTGGGCTTTGACAAAGGAGCAAAGGAAATACAATGGGAGCAAAGATAGTGTCTTCAACAAATGGTGTTGGAACCATTGGACGTCCACACGCAGAAAAGTGGATCTACGCTTCTCACAAAAATTAACTCAAAATTTTTCACACTCCCTAAATGTAAACTATGCAGAACTATGAAACTCCTAGAAGATAACATAGGAGGAAACCTAGATGACCTTAGGTGTGGTGATGACTTTTTAGATAAAAAATCAAAGCACGGGACTCCCCTGGTGGTACAGTGGTTAAGAATCCGCCTGCCAGGGCTTCCCTGGTGGCGCAGTGGTTGGGGGTCCACCTGCCGATGCAGGGGACACGGGTTCGTGCCCCGGTCTGGGAGAATCCCATATGCCGCAGAGCAGCTGGGCCCGTGGGCCATGGCCGCTGAACCTGCGCGTCCGGAGCCTGTGCTCCGCAACGGGAGAGGCCACAGCAGTGAGAGGCCCGCATACCACAAAAAAAAAAAAAAAAAAGAATCCACCTGCCAATGCAGGGGACATGGGTTCAAGCCCTGGGCTGGGAAGATCCCACATGCCGCAGAGCAACTAAGCCTGTGCGCCACAACTACTGAGCCTGTGCTCTAGAGCCCGTGAGCTACAACTACTGAAGCCCGTGTGCATAGAGTCTGTGCTCTGCAACGAGAGAAGCCACTGCAATGAGGAGCTGGTGCACCGCAACAAAAAGTAGTCCCCCCCCCCAAAAAAAAGTAGTCCCTGCTCGCCACAACTAGAGAAAGCCCACACACAGGATGAAGCCCCAATGCAGCCAAAAATCAATCAATAAATTTATTTTTTTAAAAAATCAAGGCACGATCCATGAAAGAGATAATTGATAAACAGGCTTCACTAAGATTTAAAAGTTCTCTGCAGAAGACAAGGTCAAGAGAATGGGAAGATAAGCCACAGACTGGAAGAAAATATTTGCAAAATACACATCCAATAAAGGACTGTTAACCAAAATAGAGAAAGAACTTAAAATTCCACAGTAAGAAAACACAACCCAACTGAAAAATGAGCCAAAGACTTCACAGACACCTCACTAAAGGAGATACATAGATGGCAACTGAGGACATGAAAAGATGCTCCACGTCATATGTCATCAGGGAAATTAAAACAACAGTGAGAGACCACCACACACCTGTTAGAGTGGCTGGAATCCAGACACCAATAGCACCAAACGCTGCTGAGGTTGTGGAGCAACAGGAACTCTCATCCATTGTTAATGGGGATGCAAAATGGTGCAGCCAATTTGGGAGGAAGATTCTTACAAAACTAAACATACTCAGCATATGATCCAGCAATTGTGCTGCTTGGTATTTACCCAAAGGTGTTGGAAACTTCTGTCTGTACAAAACCTGCACATGGATGTTTATGGTAGGTTTATTCATAATTGCCAAAACGGAAGAAACCAAGATGTCCTTTCGTACGTGAATGAATAAACAAACTGTGGTCCATCCAGGCAATGGGATATTATGTAGAGCTAAAAAGAAATGACCTATCGAGCCATGAAAAGCCATGGACGAGCCTTAAATGCATGTGACTAAGTGAAAGAAGCCAGTCTGAAAAGGCTAAAGACTGTGTGATTCCAACTATGACATTCTGGAAAAGGCAAAACTATGGAGACAGTAAAAAGATCAGTGGTTATGGGGGTGGGGTTGGGGGATCGTGGAATAGGCAGAGCCCAGAGGGTTTTTAGGGCCGTGGAAATACTCTGTATGAAACCATAATGATGATACATGTCGTTATCCTTTTGTCCAAACCAACTGATGGTACAGCACCAAAGTGAAGCCTAGGAGAACTGTGGGCTGCGGGCGATGGTGCTGGGTCAGTGCAGGTGCGTCGACTGTAAAAAAACGTCCCGCTCTGGGAGGGGGTATGGATAGTGGGCCGGTCTGTGGGGGGGGGGGGGACGTGAGAATTCTCTGTACCTTCCTCTTCACTGCCAACCCACAGCTGCTCTAAAAGCAGGCTTGTACACTTTAAATGTATACAATTGTATTTGTCCATTATACCTGTGAAGGGGGAGCTGCAAGAAATGCAAACAATGTGTTAGATGAATGAAGAAAAACGTAAAAGAAACAGTATTCCCACAGCATCTTCAAAATCGCTAGTAAGTTTTCCAGGTTAATCTCCTTTTCAATGCAGTTATTAAGACTGATTATCATTTACGTATAGAAAAGCCACTGTCTTTTGAAACATTAGTAATTCCAGCTTACTAGGCTCTTACTATGTTTAAAACTGCTCCCATTAACTTCCTCGAGTTGTCCAGGTGTACAGTTCCGTCATCTAACAATCATCTCGTTTCTTCTTTCCTGTACGTTATGTCACTTATTACAGTCTCCTGTCTGATTGCCTCTCCTGGCACTCCCTGACTGTTTCCCGTTCAGGTGAGAAGCGGTGGGGAAGGAGGGCATCGGAGCAAACGTGTTCAGTTACGTGTGCTTTCAACCTTGTCAAGTGTGTGGTGGCGTCTCATGCTTATCTTTGGCGTATCCCACCATCCAAAAGCACACTGTCGAGTTTATTTCCTGTAGTCGATTTTACAAAGGATAGTCCCACGGACGCCATGGCCCCCAGCCTGTGTCCCCTGCCCCGCCTCCACCTCTGCCTTTCACGCCCCCTTGGTGCCCAGGTTCTGCACACGGCCAGCCCCCCCGCCTCTGCTCCCTGCCTTTTCAGATGCTGCCGCGGTTCCTGCTTTCTCCTTTCTCACTGTTTCTCATCGAGAGGACTCCTTTACCTCAGCCACCCGGCCCAGAGGTGTGCACCACGGTGGCCCTGGCTGAATGGCTGTGCTTCTCAGTCTGTGGTTCGGAGGTAAACACAGCCTGACTCCAGCCTGGGGAAGCTCGCGTTCAGCGTCAGACCGCGCCTTCCAGTGACTCGCCCCCTTGCGAAGTGGGTGTTGGAGTGGCTGCTGGCATAAGAAGCCAGTACTTGCCAGGACCGACCGAAGGCCACGCGTCCACCCTGTGAAGGCTCCGCCGGGCCCACGTCCTGGTCGTCCACAGGTGTGTTTGCTAAGGAGTGAAACAAATTTCTTTTGATATATGTGGATTCTCTTTTCTAATGACTAAGTTGCTGGGCATAAATATTAGTTGTTTAGACCTAACTATTCATCCAGGAACTGTCAGGCATTTGTTTTGGCCTGGCGGGGGGGCATGAAAACATTTACTGAGACATTAAGGTTGCAGTGAATGGAGAGAGTTCCAGAAGCTGTGGACTCCCCTGTTAGTTTTCTTACTGTTCTATATAAATCATTTCCTGCTTGTGTGTCTTTCCAGTTGGAATGTGCGTTTACTGTTGGGGGGAGATTTTACAATTTTGCGTCTGTAACAAGGGCCTCCGTCGCACCTGTGTTCCCTCTGGGGTTTAGACGTGTCCTGTCACATCCCAGTGCCACGTGGGCCCTGCCAGTGTCGCCAGGTTGAGGGTCATGGAGACTGAGAGACCCCAGGGAGGGCGATCCCAGCACCGCAGTTCAGCAGCTTGAAGATGCTCGTTATTTGAGGTTTCAACATCTCTGAATTTGGGGTGTCTTATGGTCAGGGATGTGTCTCTCTTTATCCGTCTCTTCACTCCTTAGGGGCCGTGAAATAACTGCACTATTATGGTTGGGGGGGTCTTAGATGTGTTGGAATAGGTGACTCAATCCACAGGCAGTGTCTCGGGTTTGGGTGCTGGGGTCCTCCCGCAGCCCACCCTGCCCTGAGTGTGGTCCTAGGAGCTTCAGGTAGAAAACAGACCCGGCCGCCGTGCATCTCCTGGAGGGGTCCAGGTTCTGAGAGCTCCTGGGTGCAGAGGCCATGTGGTCTGAGTCTGGAAAGTGGGCTGGGGCCAGGGGACAGGACACGCGGGAAGAACCGCCCCCACCTGGGGAGAAGACAAGACGGGGGCCGCAGCGGCTCGGTCGGGGCAAACAGCACTTCTCAGATAAACGTCAAGTAATCAGGGCCCGGCTGGAGGATGTGGAGCTGCACGGGTGCCATGGCTGAACTGTGCCCCCAAAATTGTATGTCGGAGCGCTGGTCCCAGCACAGAATGTGGCTGCATTTGGAGACTGAGCCTTCAGTGAGGTGGTTGCATTATAACGAGGCTGTTTGGGTGGCCCTCGTTGCACAGGGCTCGAGATGCACTTGCAGTGGGAGGGCCGCATGAGGACACAGCCAGCAGGCGGCCGTCTGCAGGGCAAGGCGAGAGGCCTCCCAGAAACCAGCCCTGCCGGCATCCTGATCTTGGAGCCCCAGCCTCCGCGACTAAGGGCAGGGAAGCCTCTCTGCTTAAGCCCCGGGGGCTGTGGTGTTCTGCTGTGGCAGCCCGAGCAGACGGGTGCAGATACATACATGAACGTTTGGAGGATTCCATTCCAAAATAGAAATGGCGACCGCAGGTGGTGGGGTCATGATGACTGCAGATTTTTGACTGAGTTATTGTTGCTAAGTTTCTCAACTAACTTGTGTTACGTGTTTAATACAAACACATACAAATTGAACATAAACACTGAGGAAGAATCACTTCACACCTGTCAGAATGGCTGTCATAAAAAAGAACAAAAATGGGGACTTCCCTGGCGGTCCAGTGGTTAGGACTCCAAGCGTCTACCTCAGGGGACACAGGTTTGATCCTGGGTCGGGGAACTAAGATCCTGCATGCCGCGCAGCCCAGGCCGAAAACCAACAAAACCCCACAAATAAAAAATGTTCACAGGGCTTCCCTGGTGGCACAGTGGTTAAGAATCTGCCTGCCAATGCAGGGGACATGGGTTCGAGCCCTGGTCCAGGAAGATCCCACATGCCGCGGAGCAACTGAGCCCGTGCGCCACGACTACTATGCCTGTGCTCTAGAGCCTGTGAGGCACAACTACTGAAGCCCGTGCGCCACAACTACTGAAGCCCGTGCGCCTAGAGCCCGTGCTCCGCAACAAGAGAAGCCACCGCAATGAGAAGCCCGCGCACCGCAACGAAGAGTAGCCCCCGCTGCCCACGCACAGCAACGAAGACCCAACGCAACCAAAAATAAAAAATAATAATAAATTTATTTTTTAAAAGTGTTGGCGAGGGTGTGGAGGAAAGGGAGCCCTCCTGCACTGCTGGTGGGAGTGTAAATTGATGCAGCCACTGTGGAGAACAGTATGGAGGTTTCTCAAAACACTAAAAACAGAGCTCCCATATGTAGAGCTAGAATTCCGGGCTTTGTGCCCCGGCCTCTAGTTTGCCAGCTCTCAGTTGGGAACTTGTGCTGGGCCTGGGCAGGGCTTTGGGTGGAGCTCGGAGGGACTCCAGAGCCAGCAGTGAACAAAACCTGGGCGGAGCCTAGAGGAAGCCGGGCCCCAGCAGAAGGCGGCGTCCACCCGTCCCCCACCACAGCAGGGAGCCGCCCCGGGCTCAGGACGCGGCCCGCTTCCCGCCTGCGCTCACCCTGCTGGCTCCGGCGCCTGTGAGACACAGCTGCCCGATGGGCACGGGGTTTCCAGCCTGGACCCTCCCCAAGCCCGGGCCGACTCTCCTCGGCATCTGCCCTCAGACCCCTGGCAGACCTGTCAGACGTGCGCACAGCCAGGCAGTCGGCTTTGCCTGCACCCAGCCCGCCGCGCCCAAGCCTTCCCCATCTCAACGTAGCGCATCCCCTCCCTCCGGGCGGGCGCTCAGGCCGAAACCCTGGGAACTGCCCTGACGCCCATGCCTGGTCCGTTCCCCGTCGCATCCTGTTGGCCTTCATGTAAGACGGATGCAGAGTCGGGCCAGCGCCCCTCAACCATAGCAGGCCCACCAGCCCGGGACCCAGCTCGGGTCCTGGCTCCCCGCAGGATATGCTCAAACCCCCTCCCACGCGGGAGCCGCGCTCCCCTCCCTCCTCTCCGCCCTCCCCCTCCTCCCCGCCCTTCCCCCTACCTCCGCCCCGCCCTCCCCTCCTCCCAGTCCCCTCCCCTCCCCACGTCCCCTCCCCCTCCTCCACGCCCCCTCCACTTCCTCCTCCCCGCCCTGTCCTCCGCCGCTCCCTCACTGCAGCCCCTCCGGGCGCTGGGACCCCGCCCTCAGGCCTTGCCCTTGCTGTTCCTCAGCGGCGCACTTTCGCTCCACCAGCCCGCGGACCTGCTCCGTTGCCTTCTCCCCACACCTGCTCAAAGGTCATTTAACCTGGAGCCTTCCTGGCCACGCCTCAGACGAGTGCAATTCTGCTTCCCTGTCCCCAGTGCCAACTCCCTGCCTCCCTCTCTGTCACTGTCACACACACGTGTGCGCATACACACATGCACGGGGCTGGCACTTTTCTTCCTCTTCACCTGTCATGTTCCTGCCACCATCTGACCCACAGGCCGTTGCTTTTCGCTTGTCCCCCTTATTCGAACTTACACTCTGTGAAGCCAGGGAGTTTTTTTTCCTGTTTGCTTACTGTTGCATCCCAGGGCCTAGGACAGCGCCTGGCACAGAGCACGTACCCGGTAAATATTTGTTGAATGAATTGCAAAACAGAGCCTTATCTGAAGGGTCTGAGCAGAGCAGGAAACCAGGGGGCAGGGACTTCCCTGGTGGTGCAGAATCCGCCTGCCAATGCAGGGGACACGGGTTCGAGCCCTGGTCCGGGAGGATCCCACAGGCCGCGGAGCAGCTAAGCCCGTGCACCACAGCTACTAAGCCTGCGCTCTAGAGCCCGCGAGCCACGGCTACTGAGCCCAAGTGCTGCAACTACTGAAGCCCACGTGCCTAGAGCCCGTGCTCCGCAACAAGAGAAGCCCACGCACCGCAACGAAGAATAGCCCTCGCTCGCCGCAACTAGAGAAAGCCCGCACGCAGCAGCAAACGCAGCAGCAAACACCCAACGCAGCCAAAAATTAAATAAATTATTTTTTTTAAAAAAAGAAAACCAGGGGCAGGCTCTCGGCCGGAAGTAGGAGATTCGGAACTGGATGGAGCAGAGAGACTGAGAATGGGGGAAGGGGTGGGGCGGGGCTCGGCCGGCTCTGAGAGGACACCAGCGCCCCGCTGACTCCTTCAGGGACAGCTGGACCCAGCCCAGCGTTCAGGGGATCAGCTGTTTAAGGGCCCAGGTGTGCTGAGTCACTGCATACTTGACCGGTGGGAATCTGTCACTTCGGCAAAAGTTTTACTTTTCATCAGAGTGAGATTTGCTTTCTGAAAAATTATGCTTATAGTTCAGATTTCAGTATCTATTATTTATACAGTCTTGTGGTTTTTATTACTAAGAAGATTTAGTCCTAATACTTACTTTACTCAGTTGGCCTTCTCCTGTTTCTGCTTCCTGCCCCCAACATGGGCGGGGTTAAAATCAAAAACAAACGGAGACCAGCCCTGAAATTTCCCTGAGCAGACAAAACCACTTTGGCCACACAAACAAAGCTTCATTTAGCTTATTTTGCAAGACCACCTTGACCTGGGTCATTTCTTGCTTAGGACTCTGCAAATCACGGGCAAAACTCAAATGGTTTCCCCCAAATTGGTTATGAGGTAACCACTGACCAATTCCCTACCTTTTAAAAATTTTCTAGTATTGTAGCCAATCACTGTGAAGAGTCAGCAGTCACGGCCTCCTTGCTACACCTGCTGCTTTATAACCGTACACCCCAGCTTCCTTCTGTGTTTGTTTGTTTGTTTGTTTTTAAATTTTTATTGGCGTATAGTTGATTTATAATGTTGTGTTAGTTTCAGGTGTACAGCAAAGTGAATCAGTTATACATATAACCACTCTTTTTTAGGTTCTTTTCCCATATGTGTCATTACAGAGTATTGAGTAGAGTTCCCTGTGCTATACAGTAGGTCTTATTCATCTGTTTTATGTATAGTAGTGTGTATATGTCAACCCCAATCTCCCAATTTACCCCTCTCCACCTTTTGTGTTTTGGTTGGAGTCCTCCTGGTTTTCAAACTCTTTTTGGTGTGTGCACAATAAATTTTTACTAATTACCACTCTGGTGCTGCATTGGTTCCACTTCTGATATTTCTGAACGTTTGACAGTGTTTACCAGAGAATGTTCTGTGGGACACATTTAGCATTAGTGGTTGCCACTCTAGAATGGGGACAAGTTTTGTCACCATTAGACAATTTCTCCATGACAAACATCACCAGTTTTCAGAAGAGAGATAACATCAGCAGTTTCCTCAGTGTTTGACCTCAAAACCCTTTTTTTTGAGTCAGTTTCCTCAACATATGTGACTTGGAACACATCTGGGGAAAGGCTTTATTGGAACAAGGGTTTGGGGGACACTAGCATCCCAAAGATGACAAGTGAAGATGGGAGAGGTGACCTCACACTGGAATAAACATTCGGTTTTATTTTCATCCTGGAGGCACGAAGGTTTGGGATGATTCACTGACATGCTGTAAATATGCCTGCATTTCCCCCCCAGGAAAAGGAGGCTAAGGTTGTGTGGATGTCTTCGACCTCATTTCAGAGATGCATTAAGATCAAGAGAAACGTTTTCCTTTTAATTAGTTTGAACAAAATTTTGCTGACTAGGGCCTCTAGGCAGCTGGTCCTGAACATTCCTTCTTTGTTAAGAAATCCAGACTCGTGCTCCCTTTTTCAGCTGAAAAAATTTACATGCACAGATGGCTTGTTTCTCAGTTCAAAATCCCAGAACTTTTTGTAAAAATTAGTATCAGAATTTTTCAAATATACACACAAAAAAGAACAGTTTCATAGGCATCCAATTCTCAGTCACCCAGCTCCATTCTATTAAAGTTCTTATCCTTTTATGTGCGGAGTTAGTGAACTTGCCAGGTCTTCTTGACTTGTGGGATCTGGGGCCGTCCCACTGGTTTCATTCCGTAGGTCTTACTGTTAACTCTACATTTGTTGATGGATGGACCCTTGTGTTTCACAAAAAACTTATATTTCTAGCTCTCTCTTTTAAAACGCTCCTGAAACAGTGCTTTTCGCCCAGGTGGTCTTTTGTAGCTTCTAGCTATTGCCATGTCCTCCATTATTTATTACGCCCAATCTCCCTGAACATTTTCTATATGTTCCGGAAAGCCTTCCAGCTTCTTCCATTTAAAGACATTCGCTCAAGTTTGGCCCTAATGGGAGAGGAGTTTAGACACAGCCTCCCGCCGTGGAATTGGGTTTGCTCTGGCATCGCCTGGAGTGGGGTTAGCCTGAGGGCCTGGGAGGGATGGGTGTTGAGCTGAAGACACAGAAGGATGAGAAGCCGAGAGCCGTTTTGCTCACCTCTTTTATTCTCTTTATTAGAAACTCTCCAAAAGTAGGAGGATTTGGCAGTTTGCATTTGTCGTGAGCATCCGTTGTGCTGTCTGCCCAGCTGTTCCTTCTTTCCTGGGGCCACGCTGTCTCCCTGTCCATCCTGAGGCCGTGATGGGGCTGCCAGGCTCGGGGCTTCCCTGACGGCTGCCCACGTGGCCACAACCGGGCCTCGGACTCCCACAGAGACCCACGGCGTGGACACGTGGCTCTTGCTTGGCCACCTGGAAACTTCCATGAGACTGGATGTCCAGACACTACATCAAGAGCTCCTTTTCCCTGAATTACAAGCAGTTTCAGAGCTACTGGTGGCTGTTTCCTGACATGTACAAAAAGCTCATCCCGGTGGATGAGAATTAAGCCAAAGCACAGAGAAAAGCTAGTTGGGATGTGGAGAGAGAGACAGACAGACGGACACAGGCAGAGACAGACAGAGCTGTTAAGTTCCTCCGAGCCCCAAATCCACTTGCGCTCAAGGCAAGGGATGCTCTAACCTTTCTCAGTAACGTGAGCCAGGACCTCTGTTTTGTTTTGTCAGCTTAAGCAGCTTGTTGGATTTCAGTCACCTGCACCCTAAACAACAGAGCTGAGGGCTGCATTTTTTTTCTTTTAATCAGTGAAGTATAGTTGATTTACAGTGTTAGTTTCAGGTGTACAACATAGTGACTCAGCATTTTCGCAGATTATACTCCATTGTACGTTATTACAAGACAATGGGTGTAATTCCTTGTTGCTTCTCTATTTTACACATAGTGGTTTGGGTCTGTTCCAGAGAGCTGCGTTCTTAAAGGGTAGGTGAGCGGACGAGAGCAGCTTGGTGAGGATGCCAGGACAGTACCCGCTTCCCCCGGGGCTGCGCGCTGCAGGAACGGGGTGAAGCCGGGTGGGTCACGTTGTTGCTGCCTGAGGGTGGCTTGGGCCGCAGCACAAAACTACTAGCATTGATCATGTCCCTCACAAGACAAAGCAAAACAAAGCCCCGTTTCTCTTAAGACTGTCCTGATGAAATAGTAAAAATTATTAATTTTATTAATCTTGACCCCCCCCCCAGTAGACATCTTTGTAATACCTCTGGGGCAAAGCAGGAAGCATACAGAAAGCATCTCTACTGTTTGCCAAAGTTCCCTGGTTGTTTTGAGGGAAAAAGCTCCTGTATGATTGAGCTGCAAGCTGAGCTTGCCACCAAATAACTATGGTTATTCCAACCAGGGTGTTTGGCAGACATTTTCCCCAAAATGAACTGAGCCTTATATATATATATATATATATATATATATATATATATATATATATATATATATATATATATATATATATATATTTTTTTTTTGGCTGCATTGGGTCTTTGTTGCTGCGTGCGTACTTTCTCTAGTTACGGCGAGCGGGGGGGCTACTCTTCGTTGCGGTGCGCGGGCTTCTCACCGCGGTGGCTTCTCTTGTTGCGGAGCACGGGCTCTAGGTGCACGGGCTTTAGTAGTTGTGGTGTGTGGGCTCAGTAGTCGTGGTACACGGGCTTAGCTGCTCCGCGGCATGTGGGATCTTCCCAGACCAGGGATCCAGCCCGTGTCCCTTGCATAGGCAGGCAGATTCTTAACCACTGCACCACCACGGAAGTCCCGAGCCTGTCTTTTAAGAAAACAACCGACAGGACTTCCCTGGCGGTCCAGTGGTTAAGACTATGTGCTTCCAATGCAGGGAGCGCGGGTTTGATCCCTGGTCGGGGAACTAAAATCCCACAAGCTGCACCATGAGGCCAAAAAAATTAAAAAAAAAAGGATATTTACGCTGAAAAATGGAAGTACGCAGGAGAAAAGTGCTTGGAGAAAGGAAGAGCAAAGAAGGAAGGTGGGACAACTGCATGTCAAAGCCCTGGCAGCGAGGAGGGGCGGGAGATGCAGGTGGAGGCCCGGGCAGGCGGAGGGCAGAGAACAAGAGGGAGAGGTGGTCAGGCGCCAGCCACACGGGCCGTGGAGCCAGGGCAGGGTTAGCAAGGAGGGTTAAAGTCGAGCAGTGACATGATCTGGTTTGTGTTTTTTTTTTGTTTTTTTGTTTTAGTTAGTTTTTATTTATTTTTCCTTCTTTTTCACTCTTTGAAGGAAATCAGTTCGTGAAGCATGCTCACAGGGACTGGGGAATTATGCTCGTTCGCCTTTTTTTTTTTTTTTTTGCGGTACGCGGCCTCTCACTATTGTGGCCTCTCCCATTGCGGAGCACAGGCTCCGGACGCGCAGGCTCAGCGGCCATGGCTCACGGGCCCAGCCGCTCCGCGGCATGTGGGATCTTCCCGGACCGGGGCACGAACCCGTGTCCCCTGCGTCGGCAGGCGGACTCCCAACCACTGCGCCACCAGGGAAGCCCCTGGTTTGTGTTTTTAAGTATACGCTCTGCATAGGACGGACTGCAGTGGGGCAGAGATGGAAGCAGGCAGTCGATTCCAGTTGTCAGCAGCTCCATCAGGCAAGACGACAGGCAGGAGGAGGAGGACGCAGGGATGTGAGGGGATTTGTGGTGTGTTTGGAAGCTCAAATCCACAGGATTCGCTGTAGGTAGGACTGGATGTTGAGGGTGAGGGAGAGGAAATAGGAAAACCCCGAGGTTTTGGATCAAGGCATCGGGTGGTTGGAGCTGCTGTTTACGGAGTTGGCAAAGGATAGAGAGAGGCATGTTTGGATGTGCGGGACTCGAGTTCGGTTTGGCCACGTTAGTTTTGCGGTACTTATTAGCCCTGGGACACTCCACAATGTTGTGGGCATGCGGAGAGGAGCCACAACTGGGGGGGGCGGGGTAAGGAGCAGGCTGAAGGAACAGGGAGTGGCGGCTGTAATGAACTGGCTGATGAGAACAGAGGCTGTGGTTGGATCTGGGAACCTGAGGGAGTGGTGAGAAGGGTGAGGAGGGAAGGGGAGAGCAGTGAGGGGCAGAAAAAAAGTGGGCAGTGATGTCTCACGTGGAACCCTGAAGGATGAGCAGTAATTGTCAAGTGAGGCGCTGGAGAGGCAGGCTCTCTAAGAAGGATGTGGGCACGTGCCCACACGTTGCATCCTGTGTTTGCAGTCAGGGTGCAACGGAACCGAATTGAAATAAAAGTGTGCTCTTCACACAGTATTTCTGGAGGTTCTAGAGTCAGCTGTCTGCTTTGGGGATGTGCTGTCTGAGAGCGGTCCAGCCTGAGTCCCACACGTGTTCTAGTTACTTGATTCCCTGTTACAGACACTGGGGTGAATGGCTGAGATAAGCTGATCTCTTTGATTGATCGATTTGAAGAGATAAACCTAGGCTGATTGAGCAGCTGGATTTTTCCCCCCTTGTCAGCTAAACTGATTAGAAATTCAAGGATTGGGAAGCTTGTATTTATTCTAGGACATGACATTATATAGGGAAAGGAGATGAGATGAAAAAGGGAAAAAGGAAGCAATTTAAAATTATAGGGTGGTATTGCAGACTGCTGATACTGTAAACATGGGGGGACGGAGAGTACAATATCCCACCCGGAATGATGCCGGGGGTCCTCTGTGGTGACTTGATCTGGCCTCAAGCCACAGCTGTGCACCATCTCAGCGGCACGGGCTTAACAAAAATCACTCTTTTTTTTGGCATTTGCTTTCTTCGCTGTAAAATACGAACTATTTAATCGCGGTATAAACTGCTTCACAAGATGGCGTCTGGAGGTTCAAGGAGACTGTAGCCCTCACCCCGCGAGGCATGTGCGCGGTGCTCGAGGGCGCTGAATTATACCCGATCCCGTGCAGCGGGAACACAGTGCCGGCCAAGCAGCCCCTCCCCCGGACGACTGAGTTCACGCAGGGCCGGGCCACACTCGGCCTCCTGCACGAGGAGCTGATTGACAGCCACGGGTGGGCGGTTGGCCCCGCTCAGGTTCGGCTCCGGGTGGTCACCGGGCCTGAGCCGAGCCGGCAGACAGCCCTCGGGGGACACCTGCCCCGCGCTCGGAGCCCATCCGCCGGCCCGCGGGAAGGAAGCCCTCGGCCCGGGGCCTTCGGAGCGCGTCCCGCCCGCTTTCCTTTCCCGCGCCGCCCTCCCTCCCGCTTTCCTTTCCCGCGCCACCCTCCCTCCCTCCTTCCTTCCTTCCCTCCCTCCCTCCCGGCGGCTCCCGGGGGAGGGGTCGGGGGAGGGGCAGCCCGCGCGGGTCCCGGGTGCAGGTCCCGGGCTCAGACCGGCCCGAGCAGGTCCGGGGTCAGGCGGCGACGCTGCCCCCGGGCCCGGCCATGGTGCAGGCCTGGTACATGGACAAGTCGGCCGACGACCCGCGGCGCCCCCACCGCGGGGAGCCCGCGCGCCCGGTCGGCCTGGAGCAGCTGCGCGGGCTCGGGGTCCTTTACTGGAAGGTACGCGGGACCGGGGGCGCGGTCGGGGTCTTGCGGGGCGGGGGCTCTGGGGCGGGGTCGCGGGCGGGCGAGCCCTCCGCTCATCCCTGAGTTCCCGCGCGCCCCGCGCCCCCGGGAACGGGGGCCGCCGCCATGATGGGACCCCGTGCGCCCTGCGCCCTGCGCATGCCCGGCGGCGGGGCCGGGGGTCGGCGTCCAGGCCGTGGTGCGCACTGCGCAGGCTCAGTAGCGGGGTTGGGGGGTTGGGGGTTGGGGGGATGGGGGGTTGGCGCCCAGGGCGAGGCGGGGGCAGGGTGTGAGCCGTCGGAACGTGGCGGAGGGTCCGGTGCCGGCGGGGTCGTCGGCCGTCCGGGTTGAAGGCGGGACGGGCGGGGCGGGAGGGCTTGGGGTCCCTGGAGGGCCCGCGGCGAGTGCGGGTCTCCGGGGGAGGGGCCGGGGCGCCCCCCACGACCTCCTGGAAGGCGGTGTCTTCAGGGCAGTATCGCGTGTGTTCTGAGAAGAAAATAAGTTAGTTTTACTGCAAATCCCTGCACTTCGGGTTTCGCGGTACATGTGACAGTTTAAGAGCGGGTGTGAGACGGTGGCCAACTTCTGAATGTACCCAAAGGATACAGTAAGACGCTGTAAAAGTCACCTTTGCGGTTTTCCAGGAGATCAAACCCAGTTTCTCCTGCCTTCTCGTTGTGCTCTGGATGGTGAGGCAAAGGGCTGTCGAAATTAAACTTCGTTTACTCTGTATTTTCGTACCTTTCTTAATAATCACCGCGCTTGAGCGGCGACAGCAGGGGGAGCCTTTTTGCCTGTTCTGTTAGTGCCGCCGCAGGGCGGTAGGAAGCACTCACGCGCTCAGGGTTTCAAGGTGGATGGTGCACTAGTGCGTACTGTGTGGATCTGCTCGTTTGGGGAGTCGTCTTTTAGCAGCTAACGTATCGCCGACTAGTACTTTGAGGTATTCTGAGTTTGCTGTTCAGTAGTTGGGATACCATGCGCATTTTATTGCAACATAAGGCAAAATGTGTGAAATTCTTTGCCAGTAGTTTTAAGGAGGAGTTCATAGTAATGGTGTTTGGGGCCCAGGGGTGTGGTTCATGAAGAAGATGACCTTAAAATTGGACGTTAGGGCTTCCCTGGTGGCGCAGTGGTTGAGAGTCCGCCTGCCGATGCAGGGGACACGGGTTCCTGCCCGGGTCCGGGAGGATCCCACATGTCTCAGAGCGGCTGGGCCCGTGAGCCATGGCCGCTGAGCCTGCGCGTCCGGAGCCTGTGCTCCGCGACGGGAGAGGCCACAGCAGTGAGAGGCCCGCGTACCGCAAAATAAAAAAAAAAAAAAGAAAAAAAATGGACGTTAAACAGTTGATGGGATTGTGATAAGTGGAAACAGGGAAAGGCCGTTCCAGGCGTAGGAAGGTGTCAGGAGCAGGGGTGTGGGGCTGTGAAGCATCGGGTGTTTTTGAAGAGCAGCCCATAATCGCATTTGGTTTAGAATGTAGGTGTTTTAAAAACAGGGAATAGGGACAGAGGAGTAGAAAAGGCAGCCCGGGCCAGGTGGTAGAAGGCTTCTTGTCTCTGTCTAAGGATTTTGCCTTTTATTTGTAGGCTCTGACAGCTTCAGGTGTTTTGGCCCAGGGAAACAACGTAACCAAAGAGATGCTATCGAGAGATCAGTTAGACTTGCAGAGCGGATTGGTGGCAGAGGAACAGGGCATGGCGGTGTGGACAGGCTTGAGGCGATGAGAGCTTCCCCTGGGCTCCTGACGGTGGGACTGGAATCCCCCAGGCAGGACCGTTGCGGAGAAGGGAGGTGGGAATTAAACACAACTGCGTAGTTTTTAGCTGTTATGGAGAGTGGGAAAACCATTAAAAGAAATAGGGAAAGGAGGGGGAGAAAGGTTGGTTTAGTATGGACAAAGGACTGGATGATAAATTTGGAGTATGATATTGGAGATCCAGAGAGAGAATGTCTCGATGCACTCATGTGGCCTCCTGTTTGTGTTTTAAACTCTTTTAGCTGGATGCCGACAAATACGAGAATGATCCGGAATTAGAGAAGATCCGAAAGGAGAGAAACTACTCCTGGATGGACATAATAACCATATGCAAAGACAGACTACCAAATTACGAAGAAAAGGTGAGGGAGCTCTAAAGTATTTGAAGAGGGGAATCATTATATTTGCTACTAATAAACACAAGCTTCTCTTTCCTTTTTAATGTCTTCATTTTGGTTTTATATCAGAGTAATGCTGGCCTCATAGAATAGGCTGCGAAATACTCCCTCCTTTTCAGGTTTCTGGAAGAGTATGTGTAGAATGGGTTTCATTTTTCCTTAAATGTTTGGCAGATTAACCAGTGAAGTCATATGGGCCTGGAGCTTTCTTTGTAGGAAGGTTTTTAGCTACGAATTCAGTTTCTTTACCAGATATAGGGCTATCCAGAATATCTGTTTCTTGAATAATCTTAAGTAGTTTGTGTCCTTCAAGGCTTTTGTCCATTCCATCTGAGTTGTCAGATTCATTGGCATGAAGTTATTCAGACTATTCCCTTATGATCCTCACAATATCTGTAGAATCTGTAGTGCTGTCTCCTTCATTCCTGATATTGGTAATTTGTGTCCCTTCTCTCCTTTGCCCAAGTTCCGCTAGAAGTTTATCAGTTTTGTTGATCTTACCAAACAGCTTTTGGTTTCATTGATTTTTCAATATTGTTTTTCTGTTCTCTATTATCTTGAATTCTGCTCTTGTCTTTATTTGCCTTCTTCTACTCACCTTGGGTTTAATTACTCTTCTTTTTCTAATTTTTTAAAGTGGATGCTGAGGTCATTGACGTGAAGCCTTCCTTCTTTTTTTTTTTTTGCGGTACGCAGGCCTCTCACTGTTTTGGCCTCTCCCGTTGCGGATCACAGGCTCCGGACATGCAGGCTCAGCGGCCATGGCTCACGGGCCCACCTGGTCTGCGGCATGTGGGATCCTCCCGGACCGGGGCACGAACCCGTGTCCCCTGCATTGGCAGGCGGACTCTCAGCCACTGCGCCACCAGGGAAACCCCTCTTCTTTTTTAATATAGGTGTTTAGTTTTGTAAATGTTCCCCTGTGTGCTGCTTGAGTGGCATCACACAAATTTTCATTTTTATTCAATTTAGAATATCTCCGAATTAACTTCCTTTTTGATTTCTTCTTTGAACTATATAGGTTTCTTGACATATGTTAGTTTCCAGTTATTTGGGGACTTTTCCAGAGCTTTGTCTTCTGTTAGTTTCTGATTTAGCTCCATTGTAGTGAGAGAGTGTGTTTTGTATTATGTGAGTCCTTGTAAATATGTGGAGCCTTGTTTTATGGGCCAGAATATAGTCCATCTTGGTGAAGGCGCCATGTGAGCTTGAGAAGAATGTGTGTTCTGCTGTCGTTGGTTGAAGTATTCTGTGAATGTCAATTATTTCCAGTTGATTGATGGTGCTGTTCAGTTCAACTATATCCTTACTGTTGTTAGAGGCATACTTGTTTAAGACTGTTATGTCCTCCTGGAGATTTGGCCCTTTTGTCATTACATAGTATACACCTTTATCCCTTGTGAGTTTCTTGTACTGAAGTCTGCTTTGTCTGAAAGTAATGTAGCTCCTTGAGCTTTCTTTTGATTAGTGTTAACATGGTGTTTCTTTCTCCAGATCTTCGCTTTTAACCTATTTGTGTATTTATATTTATAGTGGATTTCCCATAGACAGCACATAGTTAGAGGGTTTTTTGTTTGTTTGTTTTTTGCTTTTAATCTATTCTGACAGTCTCTGTCTTTTAATTGATGGATTTAGACCATTCACATTAAATTGATTATTGATGTGGTTGGATTGATATATACCATATTTGTAACTTTTAATTTATTATACTTGTTCTTTATTATTTAAAAAATGTACTCCTCTTTTTCTTCCTTGTCTGATTTTAATTGAGCATTTTGTGTGATTCTGTTTTCTTTCCTCTTAGCTTATCATTTAAAAAAATGTTTTAGTGATTGCCTTAGGGTTTTATTTATTTTATTTTTTATTAATTAATTAATTTATTTTTGGCTGTGTTGGGTCTTCGGTTCTGTGCGAGGGCTTTCTCTAGTTGCGGCGAGTGGGGGCCACTCTTAATCGCGGTGCGCGGGCCTTTCACTGTTGTGGCCTCTCTTATTGTGGGGCACAGGCTCCAGATGCGCAGGCTCGGTAGTTGTGGCTCACGGGCCTAGTTGCTCCGCGGCATGTGGGATCCTCCCAGACCAGGGCTCGAACCCATGTCCCCTGCATTGGCAGGCGGACTCTCAACCACTGTGCCACCAGGGAAGCCCTGTTTTCATTTTTAAGTAGTAAATTATATTGTGAAGAGGTTTAAATCCTATTTAAAAATACTCTTTAATTACCGTATAGTTAGCATTTCTGATGCTCCTTACTCTGTTGCATGAGTCCCTGTTTCCATTTGGAAACTCAAGTCTGAGTTGGTCTTGGTTGATTGATTTATCTTCTGGTTAAAGGTCATGTTTTCTCACTTCTTTGCGTGTTTGGTAATTTTTGATTGGATGCCAGACACTGTGATTTTGTTCCCTTGGGTGCTGGATATTGTTGTATCAGTATAAATATTCTTGAGTTTTGTTCTGGAATGCATGTAAGCTTATTGGCAACAATTTGATCCTTTTGGGTCTTTCCTTTAAGACTTGTTAGGTAGACCAACCTATAGCTACTTATTCCCCACTAAGGAAGCACAGTTCCTTTGTGTACACCACACAAAGCCCCGTGAACAGTGAGGTTTTCCCAGTCTGACTGGTAGGAGGGGCACTGTTCCTGGGTCGGTGTCAGTGCCAGGAGCTGCTCCTTTCAATCCTGAAGAATCCGAGTGGTTCTCTCCCAGCCTCAGGTAGTCTTCCTAGGCCCGTTCAGATGCGCTCTCAGAATACTGGAGGGAGATCCTCGGCGGGTCTTTGGGATTTTCTCTGTGAAGCTCTCTCCTTGGGCACTCCCGTCTTGCATACTAGCTCCCTTGGTCTCCCCAGATGCTCAGCTCTGCTCTTCAGCTCAGGGTGCCCTGCCTGGGTCCCCCGCTCCCTGCACCACCGCCTGAGAACTCTCTCAAGGTGTGAGCTAGAGCAGGAGTAGGGTTCCCCTCTCTTGTTTCTGCCTCACGGGTCACTTTCTTCCCTTTCCTGGTGTCTGGTGTTTTGCAAACCATTATTTCTTATATTGTGTTTGTTTTGACTGTTGGAGGTGGGAGAGGAAATCCAGTTTCTGTTACCCCGTCTCATATGGAAGTGAAGTCAGGGTTGTTTTAAGTTGTTAGTTTTATGGTAATTCCCGGGTGCCCGTTAATAAAGAAACTCACTGATCCTTGGCAAAATGAGAAAACAGACGTGCAGAGTTTTTAATAAGTTAAATGACTGCCTTGTTTTTGGAATTGTTATCTTTGCTTTCTCAGGAATAAGGTGACTTCGTTATGAAACAATAGCGACAATAATAGTTGTCTTAGAATTTTTCTTTCTTGACAAAAGTTGGCAGCTGTGTAGGGGCTTCCTGGTGGCGCAGTGGTTGAGAGTCCGCCTGCCGATGCAGGGGACACGGGTTCGTGCCCCGGTCCGGGAAGATCCCACATGCCGCGGAGCGGCTGGACCCGTGAGCCATGGCCGCTGAGCCTGCGCGTCCGGAGCCTGTGCCCCGCAACGGGAGAGGCCACAACAGTGAGAGGCCCGTGTACCGCAAAAAAAAAAAAAAAAAGTTGGCAGTTGCGTTGGTCCCAAGACTTTTTCTTTCATCGAGCTGAGCTATGAACTGTGAAGCTCTGAGGAAAATAAATGGCTCACTGAGCTTTAGCCTCTTAGTCTTAATCACTGGACACCTGGAGGAGGTGTGGACCGCTTCCCATGGTCATGTTGATAAAGCCAGGCCCAGAACCCAGGTCCTCCCCCTGGTCTCAGGCTCTTTCTGCTGAACCCGCCAGGAAGGCTCCCTTCCATTAGCTTGGATGTCTTCTGTGTGTGTTCCTGAAAAAGAAAATATAAGTAGGTGAACCAACACTTAGCACGTTGACCTAAGAATGAAAGTGGTGCAGCGACACCAAAATTGTTTAAAGTAGATGTGTTTTGTGTTTTTTATCTCCTTACTTTGTTCTATATCAAATTATTCTTGTCACTCAGAGCACAAATATTATAACACCTTACAAAATGACGGAAGTTTTCACCAAGTGCCCTACTGAGTCATGAGATCCTCTGAGATTTAAATGGTGTTTTCTTACTTGGAATTTTAGACTTCCCATCTTCCACAGAAGGGGCTCATATATTGTAAATGCTAGTAGTTAGATTATTTTCATCATTACCATCTTGTAGAATAGCTTCTCTCCTGAAATAAAACCCTGTCCCTAATACAGGCATATCTCTCTTGTTCTTGTAAAACAAACTTCTTTGTTATCTGATTATCTCGTGTTTGCCTTAGGTTTCCTCGTGGTTAGACTCAGGTTGTGCGTTTTTGGCAGGAATTCTACAGAAGTGGTGTTGTGTCTGCCCAGGGTACCCTGTCGGGTGGCACGTGCTGTCAGGGTTGTGTCATCGGTGATGCTAAACTTGGTTAGGCTGGTGCCCATCAAGTTTCTGCGTTGTGAAGTGACCATGTTTTCCCCTGTGTAACGAATAAGAAATTTGTCGAGAGTTACTTTTCGACTGTGAATATCGTGTTTTCTATCAAACTTTGACTTGGTGATTTTAGTAAATCTTGATGGTTCCTGCCTGAAACAGTGTCAGCGTCAGGGTGAAAACGGTGCCCTTGCAGCCGTCATCCTCCTGTACTGAGCTGGCCTCTCCGTCCTCTGCTGTTGATTTACACCCACACAGGCTTATGGAGTCTTATTTTCCTCATGCTCTGTAGTCCCTTCCTGCCATGATCCACTTTGATGTTCAGATTGTTCCAGACTCGGCAAGTGGGCACCCCTGTCAGTGGCCCCTGCCCTCCTGACGTGTGCCCTCATGCTCATCAGCACCTCCGTGCTTTCTGGGTCAGCGTGTTCCAGGCTTTCCCCCCACCCGGCCCTGGAATCGGCTGTCCTTCCGGGGACTTGGAAACCCAGACAGGGCGCTTGGTGCCCTCATTGCTACTGTGGGGTCAGTGCCCAGGTCCTTCTGCCAACTGGATGGGGGGGGGAGAGAGAGAGAGAGAGAGAGAGAGTGTGTGTCCGTGTGTGTATGTGTACTTGTGTGTCCGTGTGTGTATTGTGTCTGTGTGTGTGTGTCCGTGTACGTATGTGTGTCTGTGCGTTTGTGTCCATCTGTGTGTATCCATATGTATGTATGTGTGTGCGTGTGTCTGTGTATATGTGTGTGCACATATGTATATCTGTATGTCCGTGTGTCTGTATGTGTTTGTGTGTGTCTGTATGTGTGTGTGTGCCCATGTGTATATGTATGTATCCGTGTGTATATGTTTGTCCGCTTGTATGTGTATGTCCGTGTGTGTGTCCGTGTGTGTGTCCATGTGCGTGTCCCCGTGTGTGTGTCCGTGTGTGTATGTGTGTGTCCGTGTGTGTCCCCGTGTGTCTGTGTGTGTGTGTGTGTCCCCGTGTGTCCGTGTGTGTGTGTCCCCGTGTGTGTGCGTGTCCGTGTGAGAGCAATCTTTGGTTCACACTGATGCCTCTGAGTCCAGTCACACTCCTGGGACGACTCCTCAGTCTGTAGAGAGAGGCTCGGGTCTCTGTCCTCCCACAGCAAGAACCCGGCTCCAGTCCCGCCGGCCCTTCTACACACCCTGTGCTTCCGGGGTGGCAGCTGCAGCCACGCTGTTACGAACAGCAGACCGGTCCCTGGAGTTCCAGGCTTGTTTGTGGTCCTGTCTCAGACTGAGGATGTAGTCAAAGTAATGTGTTCAGAAGGTACTTAGATGAGTTTTCTCTTCCTTCTTTGGTTATGAGCGTCTCTCTTGATTTCAGACGTATGGCCCCACGCCACCGCCCCCAAGCCTGTTTTCATTTTATTTATGTCTCTGTAAAACATAACTAGGTTCTAAAGCCAAAATTACGCAACAGGGCAGATCCGTGTCCCCGCCTCCTCCACACCGTACCGCTGACCCCGCTGTGCCCCGCGCTGCTGGCCTCCGGTTGTCGTGATGGTGTCTCCCGTCCGCTGTGTATTCTCCCGCTCTGCTTGGGCCTGTGAATTGTTCCCAGTGTCCTACGGCCAGTACGGCAGGGAGTGACGTGTGCACATTGTGTGTCGCCAGGGCGTCTCTTCAGGGTGAACCCCATAAGGGGTGCGGGGTCAGCGTATGCTCAGTTGTGCTGACCTTCCGGGGGCTCTGGGCCCCGAGCGGCAGGGGGCCCGTCCGCACAGCCTCACCAGCCCACGGGGTTGACAGGGAGGTGTTCATGTGCTGTGCTCTCACTGTCAGTGGTGATTTTCCAAACATCTGTGGATTTTCCAGAAACATGCCGACATTATTCAAGGAAAGCTTTAAAACTCCTGCGCAGGAGGGGGAGAGATGGGAGATCATAACGAGGCAAGATGGGCGTTTACTGTAGAATTCTTTCAACTTTTGTTCGTATTTGAATATTTTTATTATAAACGTTAGAGGGATAAAGATCTGAAAAACACAAAAGTACATTTGGACAGGTGGAAAGTGTTTGTTGAGACGGTGACTGCCTTCCTCAGGTGCACACGTGGCTTCTGATCTGCCCGTGTGATCAACGCGGCTGCTGTGCATTTGATCGCGTGATGGTGTGTGCATTTGATCGCGTGATGTGTGTGTGCGAGTGTGATCAGCATGATGGGGTGTGTGATCACGTGATGTGTGTGTGCGTGCGATCAGCGTGCCTGCCGTGTGTGCTGCAGGAGCCAGGATGTCTGCGTGGGAGTCTAGGCTCTACACACCCAGGCTGTGTGATGTTGGGCTGGCGACCTAGCCTCTCTGAGCCACATCCCTCATCTGTCCAAGGGGGTGCAGAGAGCACCTGAGTGAGTTATTCATATAAAGCACTGAGAGCGTTGCCCGGCACGCGGTAAGCGCCGTGTGTTCCTTCTTTCCTTTCCCGCTAGTCCACCGGTCGGCTCCACAGAGCATTGTAGCTCCTGCCCCTCGTATGTAGGATGATATTCCTATCTGTGGAGCACGTGTCTGGCAGCTCAGTCCTGGTGTTCAGGGCTCACGAGAACCCCTCCTGCTCTAGATTAAGATGTTTTATGAGGAGCATTTACACCTGGATGATGAGATCCGCTACATCCTGGACGGCAGTGGGTACTTCGACGTAAGGGATAAAGAGGACAGGTGGATCCGGATCTTCATGGAGAAAGGAGACATGATCACTCTCCCCGCCGGGATATACCACCGCTTCACGCTGGACGAGAAGGTGGGCCTTTCGTCTTCTCTGCTGGGGCCTGGTCTGTGCACAGACGTGGACACTCAGCCCTGCGGCGGGAGGCGAGGATGCTACCTACCTCTGAGCGAGTGGCTGGCGCCACAGGGCCCCCCGCCCGCCCGGGCCCGTGCACGCAGGTCAGCGGGAGGCATCCGTCCAGGGGTCCGGCTTTGTGCGGGTCTCAGGGTCACTGCTCTCTCATCATTTTAAGAGCATTTCAGTTGGGCCTTAACAGTCGTGCAGTAGAGCCACCGAGACCGGCCACAGAAGCAGGACTAGGGCGGCTCTGAGGGTCTCTGGGTGTGATTCGGACGAATCTGAGATTTAAGCACGATTTTTGGCTAGGAACTGAACGCACTAGGTTTAGAACTCAGGATTATGAGGCGGTGTGTGAAGAAGGGTCGCCTTGTCACCCCTGTTCCCAGCGCCCAGTATCTCTCCCTGAAAGTAACCACTGTTGTGTCCTTAAAAGTCTCCTTAGCACGCTGTCACGCATATCAGGCGAACGTGAGCCAGTATCTTTCCCTTTTCCTCGGGAGGCAGCCGACTGCTGCAGGCGGGGCTGCATTTTCCTTCTTTCTGCTCGCCGTGCTTTGGGATCGTTTCGTTTCAGGATGTAAAGGGCCTCGTTCCTGTTTACAGCTGCCTGGTGTCCACTGTGGGACGTACCCTGATTTAGCCCATTGACGGCTGACCCCTAAAGATGGGTACGCCAACTGTTTCCAGTTTTTTGCTGTTGTAAACGGTGCCGTAATAAGTAACCTCACACATTCGTCATTTTGTACTTATGTGAGTGTACCTGAGGGATAAATTGCTGAAAGTGAACCCCGGATGGACAGGTGTGCACGTTTCTACTGTGACGCAGGCTGCCCTCCCTTCTAATTCGTGGGAAACCGGTACCAAAGGAAGCAGGAGGGGAGGAGGGGCACACGCCCAGGCGGGGTCAGCGCTCACGGCTGGGGTGTTTGCCGAGAGAGTGCAGGGTCAGCGCTGAGCTGGAGCCGCAGATGCTTTGGCCGCCCGAGCACGAGGCCTTCTCGCCGTGGCACCGACGCTGCCTCTCAGAAGATGGAAGAAAGTGCTAAGACCCAGGGATAAAACAGCAAGGAGCGTTAACCTCCGTAGCTGGTCTAACCGTTGCTGCTGTGTTTGCTTGTTTTCTAGAACTACGTGAAGGCCATGCGGCTGTTTGTGGGAGACCCAGTGTGGACGGCGTACAACCGGCCGGCTGACCACTTCGAGGCCCGCGGGCAGTACCTAGAGTTTCTGGCGCAGACGGCCTAGCGGTGCCCTGGGGTCTGGCGCACCCCGGCCCTTCTTGTGAAGGTCTCAGGCCTGATGCAGCAGAAAAGCAGTCGTATTCTCTTTGCTTTTGTGTTGTAGACTTGAGGCTAGGTGAGCGTTCCTCTGCGAGACTGTTGGATCAGAATACGTTTTAATGGGAGCAGCTATAGAACCGGTTTGCACGTGGAAGGACCTGTGGAGATCTGGGCAAATCCGCTCATTTTCTCTGATTCAGGATCAGTGGTCAGTGGCCCTGTGTCAGCTCATGACTTCAGCTGCGACCCAGTGAGTTTCAGCGCCCAAACGCAGCCACTTAGCTGCCCCATCTGGACCCGATTCTTGGACTTTAAGCAGATACCAGGCGAGGCCACGCCTGCCCTGTGCGAAGGAGTGACAGTGGATGACAGGAGTGAGCAGAGAGAAGACACTGTTCTCCCCAAACACGGGGGAAGCTGGGTAGGGGGTGCCATGGGGGATGCGCTGGCGTGTTAGGGACCCTCGCTTGATTATGCCACGTTTTTGTTCACGATAAAGTAGCTGCCTTAACGTTATGCTTGTGGCTTGGAGTTCCCTTATATTCTGGTACATGTGGTTCCTTAAAATCACCCCAGTTAGATCCTTTGTGGGATTGTATGTGTGTACAATTAATTTTTATTTTATCTGGGTTATTACTTGTTCCAGGTGAGATTTCTAGGTTAAACTCCCTACAGTAAATCTCTTTTACAATCAAGCCTTTGAATTTTAACAGAAAAACTTGTACCTTTTTTTTAGTTAACAATTCTGAGATACAATTATACCTAATTCATTATAATCATAGAAAAACCCTACATTAACCTCATATTTGAAGGGCAGTTTGCTTTAAGTATTTCTTTTAAACTGGATTAAAAATCTTTATGTTAAAAGTGATCTGTCGGGACTTCCCTGGTGGTCCAGTGGTTAAGACTCTGCGCTCCCAATGCAGGGGACACGGGTTCGATCCCTGGTCTGGTCTAAGATCGAACTGGGAGCTAAGATCCCACATGCTGGGCAGTGCGGCCAAATTAAAAAAAAAAAAGAAAAGCGATCTGTCATCACTTCCACGTTGTTCTTGGGGGCGTGTGTCCACGGCACAGAGGAAATTCTGAATTTTAGGATTAACGTGTGCGCTGGCAGCACGATGATAACACCACCAGCCCCCCAGGGCCTTGCGTGCTGCTGTCCTCGGTCTTCCCTTGATGGGGCCCCAGGGACGCCCCGGAGCAAGGGCGGCTCCTGCAGGCCTGGCACAGCGCTAGAGAGCACGGTCCTTCGTGCGTTCACAGTCGTCAGGACGCTACGTCGGGGTCTCCCAGGAGCACACGGCTGTGAGCTGAGCTGACCGTCTGGAGCCAGGTGCACCCGCTTGTTGAGTAAGACACGACTCCACGTGTGTTATTTTACAAACGTGTCCTCTCTTGAAAGGCATGTAGCACTTACTGGAGGGCGGCTACGGCTGGGATGTGATGAGCCAGAACGTGAATTAATTGCCCTTGGGGGTAGCTTCACACTGGTTCACGTGTCGGCACTTTAAAGCAATGCCCGCTTTCCCCTTGTTCCTACTGAGGGTGTCTGCCGTGCACCCCGACCGTGTGAGGAGACAGACGGGTTTGGGCCCGTGCCGTGGTTTCCGTCCAGAGGCAGGCGTGGCCAAGCCAGGAAACGGCCAACCTTGTCCTGCCTTGATCCAGGTTAAACATGTAGCAAACTGACGTTTTAGCCGCTCGGTACTTTCCGTGCTTGAAATCCAGCCTTTAAGGCTCCTGCCTTCCTAGGGTGTTCCGCTCTTTGTGCTTCGTCCGTGTGTCCTGAGTGGGCGTGGCTCCGTCGTCTCTGACGTTTATCCAGAAGGAAGGGTGGTGGGCGAGCAGGGCAGCCCCCGCCCCTGCTGCAGATAGCCTCCCGGCCAGGTGCTCCACTGACTGTCGCTAATTAGAAGCAGGTAGAGCGCTGCGGGCGTTCAGCTGTTTCTGCCCTTCAGATAAGCGTTCTCATCTACTCGTTCCGTCCACACCCACAGAGAAGTTGTAAGTATATTACAGCGAATTTCCCTATATTTACTTTCATCTGTGTTCACTCACGTACCAATGATATTACTGTATACGTTTTGAAATGTAAGCTATTTATAATCTATTGAGAGAAAAAATGCAGTCTCTTTTCGGTAACAATATACATACATTACACCCAAAAAAATATTCTCAGTAGCTTTCTCTGGATAGTAAAATTATAGATTACTGGTTACGTTTTTAGTTTTGTCCATATACAGTTGATAATTTGTCTACAAAGAACACAGTAAGCTACTCGTCTGAACTCTCAACATTAAGACTCCTAAGTCGGTCTCTAACAGAAGGGAGTGTGGTGGTCTCGTCAGGACTGGAACCGGGGTGAAGCAGGAAGGGCTGCGGGGGGCTTGGGGCGCAGCCACCCCACGTCTCTCTCGGTTTGCTTTCTGGGTCCCTGTTTCTCGTGTCTTGTCCCCGGGCCCCGTGTCGTAAGTGTTTTGGTTGAGAAAACACGGCTGCTAGGTTGAATTCTTCCACCAAAGCAGCGCTTTAAAATATGGAAGTGTCGGATGCCGATCTTGCCAGAACGAGGCAGTCGCATGTGCGAAGCCCGGGTGCAGCCTCCTGTCTGTCTAGTGTGGCTTCCCTGCCACTCGGCCGACGCCCTTACGGGGGCTGCTCACCGGCCGCCTCTCACCCCCCACCCTCCGGTTCCCACCAGGCTCAGGAAAACCAGACGTTCACACCCGGAAGCTGGTGGCAGTCCTTAGTGAACTGCGAGGACGCGTTCGTTCGGACCAAATTGCTGGTAAGCCCCAGACGGCTTTTCAGTTTCCTTGGGAGGGGTCATCCTGAGTGGAGGTGGAGTCAGTCTCTTTAAGGAGGTACTGACGGGGTGACTGGTAGGAACGCGAGCGGGGGCGGTGCCCAGCCGCAGCAGGTGGTGGTGCGGGCTGATTGGCCGGAAGTCAGGAGCAGAGCCCCCCACCCTGCAGGCAGAGCCCCCCGACCCTGCAGGCAGAGCCAGAGCTCAGACACGCGAGCAGGACAGGAGGAGGTGGTGCCCGCGGCTGGCGGGGGGTCACGTGGAGGCTGGTGGGCGGGTGCTGAGGGGAGGGCTGACGCCTGCTGCTAACGAGGCTTAGCCCAGGTGATGGGCCTCGTCCCACCGCGGACCCTGATCCTGTGCTGCTCCCTGGAGCTCAGGCCTCGCAGGGCTGGCGGGAGTGCATCCGGGTGACGGGCAGGTGCCTGACCCTCAGTCCCGCAGGTCAGCCCCGCCGGGGAACTCGGTGCAGACGGGTTTGGGGCCTCGCTGCTCGCAGCCCACTGCCCGGGAGGGGTGGGTCTCTGCCCAGCTCCCGCCGCACGCTTCCCGGGGCTGGCGTTCTGGGTCGGGAGCTCAGAGGAGAGGCGGCGGGCGTCTCCCACGTGCGGAAGGAGCCGCGCGGTTCCCGGATGTGGGGCGGAGCCGCTCGGGCTCCACGCCAGGGCGAGGAACCGCGGCCTATGTCGCTTGAGGAGGGAGCCCGTCTCCCTGGGCTCTAACACACCTCCCCGGCAGCCCGCGGGCGAGGGCGGCAGCCCCTGGAGGCGGATCAGAGCAGGGTTCACGCTTACTTTGCGGGTTGCAGCTCCTCAGAAGTGAGGGCTGCCGCAAGCCTTGCCGCGGGGAACAGCCGCTCCGGAGCCGCCTGACGCGGGCCGAGCCCTGTGTCTCCGTCCGTCCCCGCCACCAGCGCGGGACGCAGCACAGGCCCCGAGTTCCCGCAGCTCAGGGGCTGCAGACCAGGAGCGGGGGCCGGCAGGTCGGGTTCTGGGGGGCCCCTTCCTGGCGCAGAGGGAGAGCCAGCCCTGGGGTCTGCGGCACCGACCCCTCGTGGGCCCCTCCTGACGCCACCCCACTGCGGCCGCCCGGTCCATGGCACACTGACAGCGGAAGCTGAAGAGCTTTCCCTTGGAAAATGAAGTCAGGCTCCTCGTGTTGGCGCAGAACACCGGCCTCCGGCATCCAGGAGCGGTGGAGAGCCCTCCGCTGACCGAGGGGGCTCCCCTGGCTGCCGAGGCCGCCAGGCAGCTCAGCACCGGGACTGAATCGCACAGCCCTAATCCTGCTGACGAAGATGGGAACTCTGACTCCAAAGATGTTTGAGCGTGGGCGCGCGCGCACCCCAGCCCCGGACAAGGGTGCTGCAGCTCCCAGCGTGCATCCTCCCCGTGTGCTTGGGGGCCCTGGGGCGGGAGGGGCCCTTCTGGAGGCAGGGGAGGAGCCTGGGGGGCTGGGGCCGCTTGTTGGCGTAGCCGCGCCCTGCTGCTTTGGGAGAACCTTCGGCAGCTTCCCAGGGAGCAGGTGCTGCTTCTCTGAGTTCCCAGGTGTTCTCAGGTCTCTGCCTTAGGAAGTCGTTATTTTTCAGAGCACCCTCTGAAATGCGGTAGCGGCCAGGGTCCTGATGGGAGGAGGGCACCCAGGTCGGTGGGTCTGGGGCTGGCTCGTCCTGCAGCTCCGCACCCTGGGCCTGTGTGCACAGCGACCTGTTGTGGAATGAGGTCTGATTTTCCAAGGAAAGAAGCCCTCTGCTCAGGCCCCCTCCTTTGTCTTCGTCTTGTTATTGTATTTTAATGCCTTTTATTTTCCAGGTTTAAGATGCTTGTGTTTGTTTTGCACAAACTCTTCCAAGAAATCCCCAGTTCTAAAACCCGAAGGGGATCTCATCTGAGTGATACAGGAGCCGAGCAAAGGATACAATGAAATCAATGCGATTTGCTTTTGCACCCATGTTTTCGGGCCCGCCCCATCGTTAATTAACCCTGATGGCTGTCAGGTGAGGCAGGACGTGGGGTGCCCCGACGTTATCGATGGCCCCTGAGGGGCACGGAGGGGGCACACAAGGACACGCTGGCAGAGCCACACTCCCTGGGGGCTGTAGAGGGTGTAAGGCAGAGGGGCTGCCCGCGCGGACCCAGAAGCACGGCAGGTGGTTTGTTCCCGGGTATCTAACAAATCCGCTTTAATCCTCCCGAGAGTGCTACCAGCAGGGGTCGTGGGCTGGATACGAACCACCGAAAATTCACGTCAGCTGGGAGCTCAGAGCGTGACTTTATTTGGAAATAGGGCCTTTGCAGATGTGATTGGACAGGGCTCTCGGTGAGGTCCTCCTGGGTGAGGGCGGGCCCTGAACCGAGGCCTGGGGCCCTTACAAGAAGAGCAGCCACGGAGGCAGACGTGTGAGGACCCCTGAGGACCGAGGAGGGGGCTGCAGCCGGAGCCCCCAGAGGAGCCGGGCTCACAGACGCCGGGCTCACAGACGCTCACAGGGGTGCGCACCGCTGGCCTGCACGTGAGATGGGGGACACGGGTGGTGTCCAGCTGCCCCGTCCGTGGTGATTTGCTGCGGCAGCTTTGGGAAACTAACCCAGTCTTTCAGATGAGACCCCGGGGCTGGGAGGGTTCAGCTTTCCACCCAGGTCGTGCAGGCGGTGAGCAAGGGCTGGCCCCAGGCCGGCGTCTCCCCGGTGCTGGGTGTGGGGAGGACCCGGCACACCCGTGGGCCAGGATGGAGCCCTGGGCACCGTCCCCGCTGCTCGCAGGTGTCCCAGGTTGTCGTCCTGGTGGACGGCGCCCGTCTCTGAAACCAAAACCCTTTCCCCGTCGCCGCCAGCCCTGCCGGTCCTGCCCCAGGAACGTGTCTGTCGGTGCCCCTGTCGCTGTCCCCCGGCTCCGCTGGTCCCCGGCCCCCCCCGCATGGGTGCACCCGGGTCACATCCTCCCGGAGGGATCCTTAGTTGAAGGCTCCTGACTGGTGGCCGGAGTCCACCCTGCTGTCTGGTCGCACGTGGCCACCTGGCATCGCAGTCACCCTGGGCGCCTGTGTTGTCTGCTGGCCACATCGGCGCCGTCTCGAGGGGGCGTCCTCCGTGGGCTGTTTCGTCGTCTTCCTGGCTGAAGCGAGTCTCTCTCGCGCCTTCTCCCACCTTGCCCGGCACCCGCCAGATGCCCCGCTGTTGGGAGTGCCTGGGGTTGGCCGTGAGGACCAGGCGAGGGGACCCAAGGCCGTGGAAGCTGCACCGGATCACAGCGCTGGTGGCCCAGCGGACCTCGCTGAATGAGCGGCCCTCTCCCCCAGGTGGCGGCCGGGGTCTCGGGGCCGCAGCCCAGCTCCGTGCCGGCCGGGCCTGGTCCTCACGCGCAGCTGGCAGCGTGCGCTGCGTGGGGTCCAGGGCGAGTGGCCGCTCCGGCCCTGGGCGAGCCTCACGGGGACGGAGGGACCGTCCCGGGCTCCACAGGTCTATTTGAGGGAATCGTCCTGCACGGCCTGTCCTGTGTGTGCGTGTGTGTGCATGTGCACATGCAGGTGAGTGTCACAGTACATGAATACACGCGTCGCTAACCCGAACAATTCCGAGGCAGCGTGTGAAGCCCCCTTCCCGCGATGGGCCCCAGCCACGCCCCTGGAAAATGCACTGCAGACCTTGGGTGTGGCCCCAGCACTGCTTTCCTGGACGACACATCTTGTTAGCATCAGCACGTGGAAGGAATGACTGACGTTTTCTCTGTGGCTCGAGTATACGGTATGGGTTGAAGTATTTGCATTCTGGACGGGGCGACACTTAACGCTGTGTCCCGGTTTTTGGTTTGGCTTTGCTTTCCGTGATCGCGAAGGGTGCCGCACACCCTTGTGGGCCGTGGGTCTCGGGCGCCTGCGGTCCAGCAGCATCAGCGCTCCCGCCAAGGCTGTTGGTGAAGCGACCCTCCTCACTCTGCTCCCCTCGCTCCTGTGTGCTCTCTCCTCCCCGGGCCCTGAGGGTTGTGGAGCCTGGAAAGCCCTGCACTGCGGCTCCCACTGCCAGGCCAGGCCTCGCCCCTCCCAGGGCACTAGCGCTGTTCCCCGTGGGCCGCTGAGGCCCCAGGATGACGAGGTTGTCTGAGTGTCCCTGTGTCATGACACCCGACCCGCAGGGACCGGCTGGCCTTTCATGGCAGCAGTGGGAACCATCTGCAACCAGGTGTCAATTACTTTGTATTTCCAGAAATCGAGAGAAAGCATAAAGGATGACATTAAAAAACCACCATTCTAAAAAAAGGCCTGGCGCTCTGCCGACACCGGTGAGTCTCCCAGGACCATCCCCCAGCCCCTTCCTCGCTCCCCTGGGACACTCACTGAGCCACGTGGTCCCTGCACCTGTTTTTCTCCAGTTCTGCAGACGTGTACCTACAAACAATGTTTGTATTTTAAAAATAAATGGCATTTCATTGTATATACAATCCTAATCTTGATTATTTGAGCAGGTTTGGGATATGTCCACGTGAATACATGTCCGGACCATTCCTTTTAATCGCTGTATATACTGTTCAATTATAGAGCATGTCACACTATCACTATAATTTTTAAATCACTTTTTATTTTTTAAAGGCAAAACATTTACCAATTTTGATGATTTTTTCCCCTCTGGTTATAAAAACAACACACACACACACACACAATGTGGAAAAATGTGAGGTTCAGAGTCACAGAAGGGCAAATAAAAATGCCATTGTGCTCATCCTTTTGCTGTGACCGATTTAACATCTAGTATTACTTTTCAGTTCCTTCCGTTAACATATGCACGTATTATGTAAATATACATTTCTTTTGAGTACTTTTCCATGTCATTAACTTTTTAAACATGGTCTTGCGTAAACGCGTCTTAGGAATATGGGGCAATTAGTGAAACCACTCCCCTACTGTAAAATTTTGACTCAGTTGCAAACTTCTTTTCCAGAAAAGCTCATCTCTTTCTGCTCCTACGAGCCAGGTCTGGGTGTGCATCCCGATGAGGTTCATGGACTGTCAGGTCTCCCGCCTGGTGAGCATTTGGCTGGGGGTGGGGGGGCTGGCCCCGTCTCGGACTGGCTCAGACTGGCTTGTGCTGGCTCAGTCACTCCTGGGCTCACCGGCTGCAGGCGCCGTCCCAGGCCCGAGGGTGCCACAGCGGACAGGCCGCCCCGCGCCGTCCAGGACACAGGTCATGGAAGGGCGGAGGCGAGCGGTGGCAGGGGCCCTGCTCCCCCGCGGGCTGCCCACAGCATTGGCGCAGGGACCGCAGGGAGGGGAGTGGGTGTCTTGCCAGCTCACTGCTGTGACAGATGCCACCAACAGCGGCTCTGGGGCCTGGACGTCCGAGCTCCAGGTGCCACAGGGCTGGCCGCTCCCAGGCCTCGCTCCATGGCCGAGTCCGCACGTGGCCTCTCCTCCCCACCCTGTGACTTCACCTCACCTGTGTCACCTCCTCGAAGGCCCGTCTCCACAGACGGTCACGCTGGGGTGAGGGCTTCAAACTGTGAGTTTTGGGGAGCCTGTGCGGGAAGAGCTTTCTGGGCGCTTCCCAGGAGTCTGTGATGGGCGGAGGGAAAACGGAGTGCGAACTACATAAGGTACAGCTGTTACCCCAGACCTTACAGACACCCGGGGCACGCTTCCCTCGCTGCCTCTGAGGATCTGCAAACGTGCGGAGCCTCAGCGAGCCCCGGACGGCAGGGGTTTAGTGCTCTCCCTGCCTGTCTCGACGCCCCTGGAGGGAATGGGGGTCGGGGAGGGTGCGTCCAGGATGCAAATACTGATTTACTGGGGAACCTGGAGTCCGGTTTCTGACTGGCTTGGCCTCTGCCCCCGGGAGCCTGTGCAGTGTTACCTGCTCTGTACACAGCGGACCCGGGAAGGACGGTTCCGGAATCCGAGGGGATCCAAGCGGACGCCTCCCGCCCTGCGCAGGTTCGAGGTGGAGGCCGAGCCTTGTATACCAGCACCTCTCCCCCCCGCACCCGCCGCCAGATTTGAAGGAAAACCCTCAAGGTGAAGAAACTAAAATGGGGTATTTTGGGGCTTTTGAAACATAAGGAGTTCTGATTTTTCTTCTTGAAAAGAGACGATTTTAGAACCTCCTTGGCATCCCACAGTCCTCTTGGTGGTCTCATCTTTTTCTCCTATTTTAATGTGTAATGAAGCTGTACTTCAACAATTGCATTGGGACCATCTGCCCAGTAGACGCTGCACTTGTATTTTTACTTTATGTTACAAAAATGACCAGAAATACAGCTTCGCTCTGCTCTACGCAATAGGTGTTTATCTCAGAGTCTTTAAAGTGAATTCCATTTTAAAGTGTATTAGAATAGCTGGATATTTAAAGGACCCTGGCCAGAGTTCTTTAGTGAAGAAGCACTCAGGTACTTCAGAGACTTTGAAAGCAGGAGTGACCGTGTAAACAGGACCGCAGACGCCCTGACCCTCAGACCTGAGAGGACAGTGTCCGCGCTGTGAGGCCCGCCCTCGTTCTGTGCAGTAGCGCCCCGAGTTCTCCGGAACCCACCCCCAGGCGTCCCCGCCCCCGCTCCCTCTGATGTGCAAATGCAGGAGGAGGAAGGACGGGTTCCTTCACCCTTCACCAGGCCGCCCGAGGTGAGCAGCACGGGCTGGGAAAGGAGCTGAGTGGACGCGGTTCGCTTTGGGCCGCCGGCGGGGACGAATGGTCTCTCTTCCCCCTTATCTATCTACCTGTGAATCCTCTAGAACATTCAGGCTCGGAGCGAGAACGGTTTGTGTTACGTGGCTCAGCTTAGCACACGAAGCAGGTCAGCTTCCAGGAATGCACAGGAGGGGCCGAGGCGCCCTGGACCCCCTCCCTCCCTTGGGTTATGTTCACCCCGCACGTGCAAATGGCCGGAGCGGCCTGGGCCTCGGCTGGATGGAGAAGGCCGGCTCGCAGACGCCGGGGCGGGGTTTGTCGGCTCGGGCGTCAGGTGGGAACTAGGCCAGCTTGAGGCACTGTGTGTTGAAGCAGTCCCCCTCCTTGCTGGCCACGGCCTCGAGCAGAGCCTGCTTCTTCTGCAGACTCCGGGACGACTCCAGCTCGTACATGGTGGTCAGGTTGAAGAGTGCGCTCTCGTGCAAGCAGTGCCGCGGGTCCTGCTGGGTCATGGCCTCCAGCTGCCGCAGCGAGTCCTTGAGTCGGCCCAGGTAGAGCAGGCACACGGCCGCGTTGTTGTTGGCCTGGAGGGGGACACGCGGGACTGGATGCGGCCTCACAGGGCCCGAGGACCTCCCTGGCCCCCATGAGAGTGCCTGATGCCGGCAGACTTGTTGGGAGGGGCGGGGGGCACGGGGTGGGGGGAGCCGCCTCTGCTCGGGTGTCTTACCACCGCATTTGCTGGGTCAATCCTTAGAATCTCTGTGAAGCATCGGTGGGCTTCTGCAAAGTTGTTCTGACCGAGGTGAAGGAAAGCTCTGGAAATAAGCAACACACAGAGGATTAACCAGGAAAGTCAGGATGCGGGCAGGTGCGTGGCAGCAGCACTTGACGGGGCAGCTCCCAGAACTGGAACCCCACAGGGAGGACCAGGCAGCATTGGCCCCTCAGGCGTCACCCGAGCCAGGTGGTGTCAGTGCTTTCCAGATGTGGCAGGGGACAGGGCATTCTGGGGAGCAAACTGCACTGGGTCTGACGTCTGTTAGTTTAATTCAATCCCTATCAAAATACTGATGGCATTTTTCACAGAACTGGGACAAAAAAATTTTTAATTTGTAGGGAAACACAAAAGACCCCGAATAGCCAAAACTATCTTGAGAAAGAAAACTGGAGCTGGAGGAATCACGCTTTCTGACTTCCGACTATACTACAAATCTACAAAGATCAAAACAGTATGGTACTGGCACAAAAACTGACATAGGTCAATGGAACAGGTTAGAAAGCCCAGAGGCAAACCCACGCACCTATGGTCGACTAATCTATGACAAAGGAGGCAAGAATATACAGCAGAGAAAAGTCTCTTCAGCAAGTGGTGTTGGGAAGACTGGACAGCCTCATGTAAAAGAATGAAATTAGAGGGAATTCCCTGGCAGTCCAGTGGTTAGGACTCGGCTCTTTCACTGCTGGGGCCCAGGTTCGACCCCTGATCAGGGAACTAAGATCCTGCAAGCCCTGTGGCATGGCCTCAGGCGCCCCCCCCCCAAAAAAGAATGCAATTACAACATCCCTTCATGCCATACAAAAAAATAAGTAAACTCAAAATGGATTAAAAACCTAAATATAAGACCAGAAACCAAAAAACTAGAGGAAATCGTAGGCAGTACACTCTGTGACATAAATAGTAGCAATATTTTTTTTGGATCCATCTCCTAAAGCAAAGAAAATAAAAGCAAAAATAAACAAATGGGACCTAATTAAACTTAAAAGCTTTTGTATAGCAAAGGAAACCATCGATAAAATGAAAAGGCAGCCTACTGAGTGGGAGAAAATATTTGCAAGTGATATGACCTATAAGGAGTTAATATCCAACATATATAAACAGCTCATTCAGGGACTTCCCTGGTGGTCCAGTGGTTAAGAATCCGCCTTCCAATGCAGGGGATGCGGGTTCGATCCCTGGTTGGGGAACTAAGATCTCACATGCCACGGGATGCCTCAACTAGAGAGCCCGTGCATTGCAACGAAGAGCCCACTTGCTGCAACGAAGATCCCGTATGCCACAACAACCAAGACCCAATGCAGCCAAATAAATAAATAAATACTAAAAAAAATAAACAGCTCATTCAGTTCAACATAAAAAAAGATTAAAAACTGGGCAGAAGACCTGAATAAACCCCTACTTACATGGTCGATTAATCTGTGACAAAGGAGGCAAGAATATACAATGAGGCAAAGACTCTTCAATAAATGGTGTTGGATAAACAGGACAGCTACATGCAAGAGAATCAGACTAGACTCCTAACTCATACCAAAGTAAATTCAAAATGAATTTAAAACTTAAATGTAAGACGTGAAACCATACAACTTCTAGAGGAAAATACAGGCAGTATTCTTTGACATCAGTCTTAGCAATAGTTTTTTGGATCTGTCTCCTCAAGCAAGAGAAACAAAAGCAAACAAACAGCCAGGACTACATCAAACCAAGAAGCTTTTGCACGTGAAGGAAACTCAACAAAATGAAAGGGCAGCCAGCCGAATGGGAGAAGATATTTGCAACTGATATATATCAAATAGGGGTTAACAGGCAAAGAACTCAAACAACTCAACATCAAAAATACCTGATTAAAAAATGGGCAGAGGACCTGAATACACAATTTTCCAAGGAAGACATACAGATGGCCAGACACATGGAAAGATGCGCAATGTCACTAATCATCGGGGAAATGCAAATGAAAACCACAATAAGATATCACCTCACACCTGACAGAATGGCTGTTATCAAAACGACAACAAGTAACAAGTGGTGGTGAGGCTGTGGAGAAAGGGGACCCTTGTGCCCTGTTGGTGGGAATGTAAACTGGTGCAGCCGCTGTGGAGAACAGTATGGAGGATCCTCAAAAAACTAAAAATAGAGCTGCCGTATGAGCCAGCAATTCCACTCCTGGGTATTTATCCAAAGAAAATAAAAACACTAATTAGAAAAAAATACATGCACCCCTACGTTCACTGCAGCATTATTTACAATTGCCAAGATACAGAAAGCAATCTAAGTGTCCATCAACAGATGAATGGATAAAGGGGTGTGCGTGCAGTGCATGGAATATTACTTGGCCATAAAAAAGAATGAAATCTTACCATTTGTGACAACATGGATGGACCTAGAGGGCATTATGCTAAGTGAAATAAGTCAGAGAAAAACAAATACTGTACGATTTCACTTATATGTGGAATCTAAAAACGAACAAACACAGAACAGAAACAGAGTTACAGACACAGAGAACAAACAGGTGGTTGCCAGAAGTGGGGTGGGTGAGGGGAGGACAGAAACAGGTGATTAAGGGAGGGGGATATAGAGGGACAAACTTCAGGTGCAAAATAAACATGTCACGGGTCTGAAATGCACAGTGTGAGGAATGCAGTCAGTGATAATGTGAGAACTGTGTGTGGAGACATGTCATAATTAGACTAATGGTGGTGATAGGTTGAAAGCTATAGAAATATCAAGTCCCTATGTTGTATAACAGAAACTAACACAGTGTTGCAAGGCAATTATACTTCAAACAAACAGAAAAAGATCAGATTTGTGGTTGCCCGTGGAGGGGAGGGGGGAGGGGGGATTAGATGAAGGTGGTCAAAAGGTACAAACTTCCAGTTATAAATAAGTACTAGGGATGCAGTGTGCAACACGATGATCATAGTTAACACGGCCGTACGTTACATGTGAGATGATGGATGTTCAGGGAACTTACTGTGGTCCTCACTCCATGATGTCAGTATGGAAATCAGATAGATCACCATGCTGCACACCTTACACTTACACCGGCTGTAAGTTAATTATATCTCAGTAAAACTGGAAGGAAAAATACATACCTGTTCATTAAAACCATTATTTTACCCTGCAGTCCATCCAGTTTCTGTGTTACTTTCTCTACGTCTTGAAAGTACTTTTCAGCTGTCTTTATGTCTCCAATCTGCTTTGACAAAATTATGTAGTCAGTTCAGCTGACAAATGTTAAATCTAAACCCACATACACAGTTTCCTCATGTTATGTATCAGGCAGGGTAAAACTCTGGTATAACCATTTACTGATGATCACTTTTTGTTACCAAAAAAAAGTAAGAGCCATTTAGGATACAGCAGGACGTCAACATCTATCTCTATGTCAGAAAGTGAGTGGTTAATACACCTGCATGTTAACAAGTCTCTTACAGTTTTTAATTTGTACCCTTCAAAAGGAATCCTGGCATAGCATTATGAAAACTAAAAATACCTCCCGACTCCGGCCAGGCCCCGGGCCCGTTCTTAAACCTGCCCGTGGATCATTTCAAGAAACCTCTGCCTTGTAGCACCCAGGCAAAACATGCTCCACAAGTCCAACTTGTATATTTGGCAAATTAAACTTGATATTATCGTTAAAAAAAAAAAGAAAAAAAAAAGAATGACTAAAAAAGTACAACATTTACCTTTTGGTATAATATTACAGTCTCCCAAGCAATTATTGGGGGGTTATTTGTGACCAGTAAAATGACAGAGATCATCAAACTAACAAATTTCAGTCATATTCTGACCCAATAATACAGAATTCTATCGTGCGAACAAATGGCCGCGCTCTTAGCAAACGGTTACGGAGACCTCCTCAGCTCCCTCTAGAATGAAGCCAGAGCCACTGGGGGTCCTGATGGCTAAACCCCCTCCCCCGTCCTGCCATCGCTGCGGACCACAGCCTGGGGGGCGGGGGCTTAAGAGGGAATCGGGTCCCCTGCACGAGGAAGGAGATCAATGATCTAAGGCTTAGACTGCAAAATACAGGAAAAATGAAAACCCTGTGACAACAAAGACCTTACAACCAGGGTGAAGGAAGAACAAAGGCGTCTGTGTTCCAGGCCTAAAGGAGCAGCTCTGGAGCAGCTGACTCCAGGGCATCTCGTTACAACACACCACGAGGTGTCTCTGCATCTGCCGAGGGGACAGCATCGCAGCTGCAGTGTCAGCGCCCTCTTCTGCACACTCACCCCCATCCCGATTCCCGGGGTCCTCCAGCCACCTGCCAGGAGCGCTTGTTCCCTTCCCCTTCCTTCCAGGGAAGCCCGCGGTACCTCCCTGCAGCCGAGGGCAGGCATGCCCACCACCCAGCACCAAGGGTCTGGGTTACTCTCCACAGTGAGACCCCTGCAGGCAGCACCCGGCCCCTTCACGGTACCCTGGGAAACCAGGGCCTGGTGTTTGGTGACACAGAGACACTGGCTGCACTGCTGCTGCTGTGAGTAATGAGCGCCCTTCGTCGCCAACCCGGGGATCTGGAGTTCTCAGCCAGCGCCCATCAAGCTACCCTCACGGTCTCCGGCCCCTCTCTGTTGTCAATGCTGCCCCGAAAAACACCCCGCCAGGAGGAGGAAACAAAGTGGCACCATCCGCGCATCTACCGGCCCCGCCCTCACGCACACGGTGGGAGCACCCGGGGTCCCCCACAGAGGCCTGAACATCTGCGTTCCCCGCAGTGCACTCACTCACCCTGCATCCTCCAAGGGCCCAGGGGCAGACTGATGGAGATACTGACGCTCACCAGCTGATAACAAAGGTGCACCAAGGCCTAAATGTCTGCTGGGTGCTGTGCTAAGTGCTTCCCACCGCTCACAACTTCTAACAAGCTGTGCTGTTGGTCCCACTCCTTTCTTCACTCTCTGGATTAAAAAGATGAGGCTCAGAAAGGCTGGGCGGTTTCCTCAGGTCACAAAGCTAACATAACAGAATGGGACTGTCCAACTCCCAGACCACGTGCTGGCCCTCTGCACCACACGGCCTCAAGGAGCTGGTACAGGACTTGCGCTGAAACTATTTTCTAGTGGGAGATAACGAAGGAATCTTAGAATTTTCTTTGCCACCTACTGATTTTTCTGGTCATCAGAAGGTAAGTTCACATCCTTGTATTTCTTTTTTTTTTTTTTAAAGAATTAATTTATTTTTGGCTGCATTGGGTCTTTGTTGCTGTGCACGGGCTTTCTCTAGTTGAGGCAAGCGAGGCTACTCTTCGTGGCGGTGCGCAGGCTTCTCACTGCAGTGGCTTCTCTTGTTGCAGAGCACGGGCTCTAGGCACGCGGGCTCTGGTAGTTGTGGCTCGCGGGCTTCAGAGCGCAGGCTCAGTACTTGTGGCGCACGGGCTTAGTTGCTCCGTGGTGTGTGTGATCTTCCCGGACCAGGGCTCGAACCCGTGTCCCCTGTACTGGCAGGCGGATTCTTAACCACCGTGCCACCAGGGAAGTCCACATCTTCATAATTATTAAAACGTAATTAGGATTTAAAATCCTACTGATTTTCTAAGACTTAGAGGCAGCGTAAAAAATTAAACAATATAAAAAGGCAATTAAAAATATTGCAAAGTATCTAGTAAGCAAATAAACAAACCCAAACTAGTTATTTGAAGAAAACAACAGATAATAAGTGGATGAACTAATCAAGGAAAAGAAAGCATGAGTAAACAATTATAAATGTAAAAGGAGAAATAACTATAGTTAAAGTGAAATTGAAGTAATTATGAAAGAAGACTATATTTTACAGAACTCTAAGCGAAAACATATGTGAATACACAGACCAAACAGGTGATCTTCTTGGCACTCTAAATTGCCAAAATTGATGCCAGAAACAGAGAGAAAAAACCTCACGCGTGGAACACTAAAGCCATTAGTAACAGTATTAAGTTACCCAGCAAGTCCTAGGAGGGTGGCTGAGGCCTCTTTGAGGTCAGTTATTCAAATCTCCCAGGAACATGTAATTCCAGAGTGTCCAAAATATCCCAGAGGACAGAGAAAGCAAGCAAGCAGCTATGTTTATGAAGATAGAACACAGATACCAAATGCTTTTGAGAAGGGCACGCTCACACACACACACACACACGCATACGCACGCACAAACCCAGACCAATTTCACTTATAACGATAACTGCAGAGATCTGGGGACACTTCCCCGGGGAGCCCAACGTATTGGAGGCGCAAATGTGAATACCTCTGTGGCCAGAAACGTCTCCACGGAAGCACCGATCAAGCCCCAGTCTGACCGTCAGGGTCCCTCCCCTGGGCCGTCAGGTCCATGACTGTCACAGAAAGACTGTGCTTTCATATTTCAAGGTTCCTAGATGGACCTCCAGCATACATTTCTCAAATTATGCAAATTAAGACAAATGAAGTTTCTGAGATCGTCCTGAGTAGTGAGAAATTAGAGCAGATACAGAGCATTCTTTCAGTATGAGAATCAGGACAATAACCGGGCACCACGAGATCCCGGGCACGGCATTCTTTACACGGCTGTCTCGTTTCATCGGCACAAGGACCCCAAGAGGCAGCCACGAGCGTCCCTGGTGCACAGAGGAGAGGATGCAGCTCAGGAGGGTGGCCAGCCCAGGGTCAAGGCTAGGTAAGCACCAATGACAAACAGAAACCCGGGTCTTTCAGATGCTAGAACACGCGTTCTTCGACATCCATGAGTTACTCAGTGAAGGTCAAGCTTCAGAGACTGGGGCAGGGACCCCGGGCATCCTGGGAGGGACTTGGACGACACACAGGCGGCCTTCACTGTTGGGTTGTCTCTGGATGCCCCCCGGGGAGCGGCGTGTGTGCGCTTGTGTGTGTGCGCGCGCTTGCGTCTGTGCGTGGCGTGGAGGACAGGGTGGAGGTGGGGTGCGTGTGTGCACGCATTCATGTGTGTAGTGGCCAGGAGGTGCAGGAGGACAGGACCAACATCAGTGAAGAGAACCTGGGCTCTGGGTGACCTTGTTCAAATTCCTCCTGTGGGCCTGACCTCTGGGACCTCAGGCAGGTCACTTGAGCCCCGGGAAGCCTCAGTCTGCTCCTCTGTAAAGTGGGCCGGTCACACGGCGGAGGAGGATGGCCCAGCAGGGCACCTGCTCAGGGCCAGCGCCTCCCCACATCCATCCCCCTTGCTTTGACCACCACGGACGGCCCCATCAGGCTCCCGCCCAGGCTGCGGGTGCTACGGTCGACACCCTTTGAGACTGAGGGTGCGGGGCTGAGGCACCCGCGCTCGGCCTGCGAGTGTGGGCCTGCCGTCGTGGGGAGGACAGGAGCGAGGACGGGCGCCCGGCACCCTGGCACCAAATGCGCCCCGGCTTCAGCGCCATCCCTGGCAAAGCGGGTACGTCCCGGCTTCCCGCACTGTCGGGACCATGGCTCCAAGCGGGACCTCCTTTGTCCACGCACGTGGATTCAAGCACGCTTTGGCTACGTTATCAGCCACTTAAGATTACTGACGGTTTTGTCAACACACTTCTACCTGCAACAGGGCAATTTCTCAAGGAATCCATCTCAGCGCTTCCCAGATGAAAATCTACGAAAATGCACGTCTAGCAATTGGCTTCCTAATCACGTCAAAGCCCAGAGCACAGTCAAGCCAGGACCAAGAAAACTACCCCTTCTACAGCCACAGAAGTCTGACTTGATGTACTTCCTGTTCTCTTTCTGCAATCTACCGCATCCACGCTAAGGCGACCCCCGGCCCACCCTGCCAGCCGCGCGGCTCACCTGGAGGAAGATCCGGCCAATGCAGCTCAGCAGCTGGGGCTCCTGGTGGGGGTAGTACTGGACGACCGAGCGGTACGCGTCCACGGCCAGCACGTAATCCTGCGGGGGACCCAGAGAGCATCCCAGAGTTAGGAGGAGCACGCTGTTTTACACGTTACAGGAGCGCAGGTACCTGCAGACTCGCACGTGAAGTGGGAACACGAATGCGTGGGCAGGTGGGACGTGGCACCGCCGTGAGGGCGGCAGATGGCCCAGCAAACCAGGCTCTGAGTTCTGTGTGTAACCACGGTCCTGAGAGCCTTCCTCTCCCCGAGGGGCTGTGGTTGTGCACTTAGGGCAGAGGGGCTTTCTTCTTCCAGCTTCTCAGTAGCAACTAGTATTTCACCTGGACTCACTCTTTCTTTTCTGACAAAATCCTTAATTGGTGAATTTTGTCTTGCCTCCATCTGCCAGACACAGAAACTGAATTTATTAATAGCGTCTCTTAAACATTTTCTTTACTAAAACTCGAGGTAAAGTTCTTAAATGTAGACAAACATAAGCCCCGTAAAACAGCTGGGCCGGGAGAGCTCGCTGGCTCTGGCGGGAGGAGGCCATCCGGGGCACCTGGCCGTCTTGCCAGGGTCACAAGGACAAATCCCCAACAGCCCCGAGCTCAGACGGCAGGGTCACCGTCCCGCCTGCTGGTGGGCACTGTCCAGGCTGGTGTGAACAGCGCCCTGCGTCTCCCGGGTCAGCAAACAGCAGGCCGCGCGGCAGTGTTCTCCTCACTGAGTCTTCGTAAAACCCCACAAGGTACTTTTCTCTCTTTCGTCGTCTACGTTTTCAATCTCATGAAAATTGGGACAGGCGTTACTAGTTCGCTAACTGGGATGTTACGAAGACAGACAGACGACAAGAAACGTTCCCGTTTAGCAGGGAAAAAAAAATGGAAAGACTCTGGCAGCTTCCAGAGCAGCTCTTCACGACGAACTGGACTTGCTGGTGCAGGTGGTGAGCCGGCAGCACCTGCCCGTCCCCCTCGGCTCCTGGCACCGCTGCCCGCGCCCTGCCCAGCGGGAGCGCGCGGGTGAGGGTGTGCCGAGAGCCCGCTCTCGGGGCGGCAGTGACCCCCGGTGCCTGGGGCCCGAGGGACGCTGAGGCCTGGCTTGGGGTCTGGCGCTGCTGAGCCCTGGACTTCTGCGGGGAGACGAGGGCACCTTGGAGCATCTGAGAATCACCCACTGTGCTGAACGTCTACGCCTCACTTCAGGTTTAGGGCGAACGGAAGGCCACCTCGCCGTTCGTGTCCGGCGGCGCCCAAGTGTCACCGGGTCAGGCCAGTGCACACGCCCCGATCCCGGCCCGCGTCTCCGGGTGGCTCTGTGGCCGGCGTCGCCGCCTGACACCTCCACGTCTCGGCGCTCCGGCCAGCTACGGAGAGGCATGCGGCCGCTGTCCCGCCGGAGCGGCGCTCCTGGGAGAGCACGGCTGGGCGGACACAGCCGTGGGGACCCCGTGCGGAGGCTTTTAGACGAGGCGCCGGGCCCGGGTGGCAGCCCCGGGTGGCTGCAGCCTCGGGCCCAGGCCCTGGCGGTTCCAAGGAGCCCGGCCTCCAGTAAACCAGAGCGGAGAGCGGCCCAGAGCTTGTCAGCGGACCACCATTTAACGAAATCGTTTATTTCCCGGAGGAAACGAGGAAATGCGGCCCCGGCTGAAGGGCGCTCTTGAGGGCGAGCGCCGTCCAGGCCGCGGTCAGGCGGGCGCGGCCGCTCGCAGGGACCGACTGCTCTAGCTCCGTCTTCCCCCTCTTCTTTCAGCAGCTGCACCGTCTGGCGGGGCACGGAGGCGGGCGGCGCGGCGCCCTGAGTCTCCCAGATGGGCTGGGGTGCCCAGGCTGCGACAGTGTTTCAGGCACACGTTCGGGCTGAAGCGTGTGGACAGACTGCTCATCGTTAAAAAGGTGAATCAGCGTTCACGTCGCCGTAGCAGAAATGTTATTCAGAATAAGAAGCGGCTGCTGAAGTAACCCAGCGTCGCCCATACGCGCACGGAAGGGACGGGACGCGCCGGTGAGGCCGACGCTGCTGTAATTCCGGGCTCGCTCACTAGGTGACGACAGGATGCGCACGCGTGCTGGCGCCTCAGCCGCAAAATTTTTCATTCCTTTTTTTAACTCGTGGAAATGAAAGCATAATCTAAAATCTCAAATTAAACTGCACTTGTGGTAAAAGTATTTTTGAAGCACAGTGATCTGTTCTGTACTGAGTCCCGACAACGTAGGTACAAGACTTAGTCTGGCGCCTGGTGGTATCATCACTCCAGCAGTAGACAAAGGGTGTTCTTATCCCCCAGTTTTCTATTAATGTGCCTTAAAAATGCACACAGGAAGCCACCAGTGGAACAGGAGACCCTCCTGAGGTGTCCCAGCCCGTGACCAAGGAGACACCGATCGGCCCGTGACTTTACGATGTGTCCTTTGTTTCTGCGCGTGAGCCGGCGAGCTCCGCGGAAGGAAGGCGGCAGTGGCCCTGGGCGGCTCCCTCCACCCGCGGGAGGGACGGGGCGCCGTGTCAGGGGTCACGGTGGCAGGAAGGGAGGAGCTGAGAGAACCAGAGCGCCTTAACCCCAAGGCGCTGTCCAAGGGGGGCTGCAAGTGCATCCCTTCTGGGCCTTCGTTTCAGGGGCGATCCCCGGGGCTCGGGGGTGGGAGGGGCACGCGAGGCAGTCTGCACCCCAGGGTCACAGCGACGCACGGAAGGCAGGGCCCTGGAGCAGGAGCCGAGTGCACACCCAGCGTGGCCTTCTGCACGGGACCCACAGCTGGCCCGGGACGCGGTCCCCTCACGGGGCTGCCCTGTCAGGGTTAGACACCAGCTCCCGGAGCCCGCTTCTCCCCTCGGCCATTTGCCTGCTCTGCTCTGCTAAAACCAAGCTCAGGAGTGACCCTGGGCTGGCCCATGGGAGGGCCACGATCTGGCCTCTTAATGGCCCAGAAGATGTTAACGGAGCTGCTCTGGGTGTCTGCGGCTCACTGATTCCGGCAGCAGCCTCCAGCCCCTGCCGCTGGGCCCTGCCAGGGAGGCACGGATGGAGGAACAAAGGAGCGACGCCCTCGGTTCAGCCTCCTCGTCCCCCAGCCGCCTCCCCGGGGGCTGGCAGTGGGGGGGCGGGGGCGGGGCTAAGGAGCTGGTCTCCCGGGGAAGCCTGTCCCCAGATGCCATGGCCATTGAGCGCAAGTCAGGTCAGGACGAGGGAAACCACCTCCTCTAATGGGGGGAACAGAGGCCAACTCTGGGACTGAATCCAGAGAAAAACAGGAGGGAGAGAGAATTGAGAGCATGAGGAGGATTTCAATTAAATCATCTCGACCCCTGTTTGAACAATTAAACTTGGCAGTGTAAATTCTACATTCTATTGACACTTCTTTCAGTAGAAATTAAAGCACGTTTATCCCGAGTGTCTCACTGGCCTCTCTGCTCGATAACCGCCCCCGCATGCACACCACCTCGAGGTCCCAGCGGTTCCCCTCCCCCCCACGCCCTGAGAACATCATACCTTCATGAGCAGCAGACAATTGGCCATGGAGCACGTCACCCGTCCCAGGCGGGACCGCCACAGCTGCACGGAGGCTGCAAGAGCGGAGTACGGTGAGTGCATGGGGAGCGGGTCCTGCCGCCGGCCCGACCCAGACAGATGGACGCCCCGCCCCCGTCACCCGGCTAGGCCACCGCTCCCTGTGCTGCTCAGCCCACACCTTGGGCTGTGCCCTCGGCGACCGGCTCAGCCTCGGGGAGGACAGATCCCATGAGCCGACCAGGGCCATGTCCCCAGGTCGGCACGTCCAAAAGATGGGAAAAGCCGGCCAAGACGACAGCCCTCGCCCTGCAGCAGGGCCACTCCTGGTGTGACCTGGATGGGCTGAAGGCCTCCCGGATGCAGGGCTGGTGGACGGTCACACCCCGGTGTCAGCAGCTGCGCCCTGGTAACAGCGGCCTGCCTGCCCAAGGCCTAGGTGTTGTGACCTTTTAAGTGGAAGCAACAATTCTAACCCATCTGCCTCAGCAGGCTCTGAGGGCAGGGGGAGTGGAGCAGATGCGGGGCGGGGAGGCTGGAGAGGCTGGTGCTTGGTCAGATGTTGAATCTGCCATCCAGCTGAGGCCCAGGGAGAAGCACGTCCCAGACACGTGTGAATGGTGACCACTGGGCGAGCTTGCCTTAAGCTGACCTTCCTCCCGCTGCCGGGACCAAGGGTCAATTTTGGGATAACAGTCTCCTAGAAATGACGCTTATTCCTGGAGTGCTTGAGAAAAGGACACAAAACTTAATTGTCAGAATTAAGAACGTAACTCACTTTGCCTTTCAGCAATTAAATATACATTAGCTGCTTACATTCCCCTTATGACATCATTTTTGTGAAAAGAAAAATTCTGAATATCTTTCCTTAACCAATGTAAAATGTGGATTCTCAGTGAACTGAATTTGATTTTGACTATCTTTGAGGACTTCCTAGTGCTTTCTTCCCCTCTTTGCCTATAAATCTGTTGATCTGCTGTGAGTTGTCAGGTTTCCGGGCACTGCTTCCTGAGCTCCAACGACTACCTGCTCTCTGCCGCCAAAACACGGACCCCCCGTGGGATGACATGGCGAGAGTGGGAAAGATGCTGAGGGCGGGATGTCCCAGGGCACGGAGATGCCCATGTCAGACCCCTGTTATCTACCGGCACTTAAATCACTGAGACGGACGCACGAACATCGCACCTACAGGCCTGGTCTCCTGGGATTTCTCAAAGAAAGGGATCTGTGTTTAAAGCACAAATGCAGCCAGAGCTGTTGGTCCTCGAGGATGGACATCTCCTGCCTGGGATGCTTCCCCCTTTCCCACAGTCACGAGCGCGTCTGGGGTGCACAGCGCCCGGGGCCCCGCCGTGCCCGAGGCATGGGCACAGGTCTCTACCCCGGGGGGTTCTCCTCTCAGGCCACCTCTCCTGCTTCTGGCACATCCGTCTCCTCACAGCGTGGCTTCAGAGGAAGCCCACCCCTTGCCCACATCATCCGTGCTCGCCCGTGGTCACCGACAGCCGCTCCAAGTCAGGCGCAGAGCGGGGGACCACCGAGCCCCTGGAGACCACATAAGCCCACAGGCTCACGTGCAGAGGTTCCAGCCTCTCAGGGAGGTGCCACCTGAGCTGGGTTTTGAAGCATGATTAGAAGTTCTTCTCTCTAACGTTCTCAAGAAATCTCAGCCAGGATAATCTTTTCAAAACGCAGTTCGGCCCCTGCCCGCCCAGCACTCACATAACGACCCATTTCCACGGCCTGGCCCCCGAGGCTCCACACGCAGGGCCCCGTCTTCCTTTCCTCTCCAGCTCCGCCCAGGCCTCAGGCTCCCCACGGGCGGGCGGGCCAGGCACCCACCTTGCTGTGGACGCTCACGTCGATTTCTGGGGTTATTTGCTGTAGGCGGGTCTCGGCCTGACGGGGCTCCCCGAGAGCGGGGTTCGTGCCTTATGCCAGCACCAACCGCGGTGCCTGGCTTGGTCCAAGAAAGGACCGAGGAGACGAATGCATGAGAGGATGAGTGCATTACGGAGTGAGAAGGAAAAGAATGAGACAGAGCAACCTCTGGGGCCGAGCCCTCTGACGATGCCGGCTGACTGTCTAAGGAAGGCGAGTCCGGCACTGACCTTGTCTGTTCTCCGGGGCCATGCTGTTCATGCCGCCATCCTCGGCCAGGCCCTGCTCCAAGTTCGTCAGGATCTGCGGGAAATGGAAGGAAGAACAACAGAAATGAATTTGCTTCTAGACGTTGTCACAATATACTCCAGGAGAAGCAGGTTTCTCTGTATGGAAACCCATTTGTCAGGAGCGTTTCGCAGGGACACGTTTTAAGCTTCGCTGTTCACAAGGCACGGAGATGACGGCAAACAGGGAGCTGCTCTCTGACTGGTGGGGGGTTTGGGTTTATGACGCTCGTAAAGCATCAGAGACCCCCGACGTGGGGCAGATATTCTGTCTGTCAGGAAAGCATCAGGAATGTTACACAAGAGGACGATTACTAACTTCTGTGAAAGCATCAGTGTCGCTCCTCGAGGGCACCTGAGATGTGCAGCCTTTTTAAATGTATCAAATAAATTCTGAGCATCTGTCACTTTACATAGTTTTTACTGTTCGGCTAATAACCTTGAGTTGCTTCCTCTGTGATTTGGTTTCCCTGAAAGGAAAGAAGTTGCTACCACGGTGATCTGAGCAGAGCCTATGTTCTTTTGGAGGGCAGGGTGAGGAGAAAAAACGTGTTAATAGTAAAGGCTGTTTGCAGGGAAAGAAAAGAAAGACGTGCTAAGTGAAAACGGGGGGCTCATGCTTCCTTGACGGCCGACTTCAGGCCACGTGCTTTGGGGAGACACCCCCTTGTGTAGTGGGCCACCCTGCAAGGCAGCACTGCCCCAAACGGCCCACCCTCAAGAGGCGAAGTTCACGACCAGCGAAGCAGCTGCTCCGGGCTTTCACTGGCCTCGTCCCATCCACACAGAGACGGGCCAGCTGGGCCTCCTCTGCTGTCAAGGGTCAGCGCTTCACAAAAGGTGGACGACAGTTCGCTGTGAACACGAAGGCCTGTCCTACCGTGACCACTCAGGACACACCCGGGCTTCAAAACTGTAACCTCAAAGGTGAGCTAGTTGGTCCAAACGAGGTCAAATGACATTTTTCAGCCAATCGGTCTTCTGATAAATAATCATAAAAACAGACACTGACCAGGAAAGAAGGTCTCGAAGGTACCATTGAGGAGGGACAGGAACAAAGAGAAGGACTAAGAGGTTCTGAAGAAGAAACGCGGGAGGCCTGGCTCTTCCCAGCCCCGGGGGCCACACACAGTGCAGAGGGCCCGAGGCCTGGCCCCGACTCACGACGGATGGGACGTGGGGGGAGTGGCAGGCCTGACAGCAAAACCAACCACAACAAAAGAGCATGAGAGAATCATCGGAAGCACAGACTCCAGGAGGGCGGGGTCGGGGAGTGGTCCTGGCTCCCTGCAGGGCATCTCCACACATCTGGGCAACCCACCTGGGGGGCCACAGTTACCTCCAGCCTGAGCTGAATAGCAGGAGAACAGTGTCTGGGGGAGAGAGTTCCCACCCGTATGACTTCACACAGTCACAGTAACAGCACGCTGATCTACCGAAGGTCGTTTCCGTAAAGTGTAGAAACGCTCCCACCCAAAGCCTGAGCTACTCGGATGGCAAACGTGGCCGCATGCCGCTCCTGTCCCTCCTGTCCAGGTGCAGGTCAGACGCCCGTGAGCAGTTCTGGGTCTGCTTCCCAGAACGACCAAGACGGGCCGCACCCACGGCACCCATTCTGGAAGATGCTCCGGAAACGCGAGCGTGAGGTGGCGGGTCGGCAGCAGCTGGGCTCCGGGCAAGCCACGTACTTCCGAAAGTAACTACAATACTGAAATGACAGTGGTTTTGAGGGTGTGAAGATGCTGCTTGGACATGAATAGGGAGCAGCCAGAAGGAAATGTGGGCCTGGGAGACGGTTCTGGACCCGCTGTTCTTTCAGCAGGTGGGTGTGACCAGAGCTGAGAGGCTGCATCGACACCCCCCGCCCCACCCGCAGGTCCTGGGCTGTCCTGGATTGGTTCTGCGACGGGCAGTGTCACTCCAGCAATGCAGACGCCGTCAACACTCTGGACAGCAGCGGAAGGAGGACAAAGGACTCAGAAGGCCCGGGCTCGGTTGTTTTGTCCAAGGAGAAAACTATACGCCTCGCACGAATATCCCAGCTGCCTGACTCCATATGTAACCAAGACCACTTGATCTCAGGGCTTCCCTGGTGGCGCAGTGGATAAGAATCCACCTGCCAGTGCAGGGGACACGGGTTCGAGCCCTGGTCCAGGAAGATCCCACATGCTGCAGAGCAACTAAGCCCGTGCGCCACAACTACTGAGCCTGCGCTCTAGAGCCCACGAGCCGCAGCTACTGAGCCCAAGTGCCGCAACTACTGAAGCCTGTGTACTTACAGCCCGTGCTCCGCAATAAGAGAAGCCACCGCTACGAGAAGCCCACGCCCCGCAACGAAGAGTAGCCCCCGCTCGCCACAACTGGTGCACGCCCGCGCGCAGCAACGAAGACCCAATGCAGCCATAAATAAATAAATAGATAGATAGATAGATAGATAAAGGACCACTTGATCTCAAACAGGCAATGTGGTCACCTACTCATATTTAAAGGGACCAAACCCAGGCCCTGACTTCTCTGCAGTTACCCTGGGTTTGGAAGATCACTTACAAGCATTTTTGGGTTCGTGGGCCCTGGTGCATACGCATGACCCTGGACTCCGGTATTTTAAACTCCAGGTTCTGAGTCCTATGCAGGGCGCAGCCCAAAACCGGCCCTTCTGATGGGCTCCAGGCAGCACCAGTATGGGTGGTCTGGGGACCTCGGTTTGTGGGAAAGCTCTCAGGGAAGGAGCCCTGGTCCTGTCCTTTGTCAGCCTGTCACGGGCTGTGGGTGGGGAAGGTCTAGCGACCGGGTTTATGCACAAAGCGTCCAATCTTTGGACCCCTGGGGGCCGGCCCTAACTCAAGGACCCAAGGACTCACTAATGACCTGCGGTGTTCAGACTGAGGTGAGAGCAGGTCTCCCTACAGGGGCTTAGATTTCTCTGGAAAGTTCTGGGACCTTCTCAGCCCTACCAGTCTCCTAGGGGACCTTCTGGAAAAAAGGCTTTTCAAAGTGAAAAGAGGCTTCTCGGAGTTGCTCCAAGCCACTGCAGGAATATTAAACACTCCCATGGACCACGCACTGTGCCAGGTCGCTGGTCATCTAACCCACACAGCAGCCTGGAGGTGGCTGGTGACACCACTCCTCCCCAGGCTTCCACAGGCTGGTCACCCCACCAGGAAGAGTCAGGGCCACACCTGGAAACACCCGTCTGCCTGACTCCAAAGCCCCTCCAGCTGCGGCCTGTGGACACCCCCCGGCAGGGCATCACACCTTGACGCAATGCTCTCTCTTTCCATGCAGGTCAGAGAGTGAGAACCTTCGATGCCAAGGCAACCAATGCCAGGATGGAGATTCCAGACCTCTCTGTTCCGCCGAGGGCTGCCTGTTGCTGGGCTATCATGCAGGTGTTGGGTGGGACCGCCTGCCAACTCGGGTGACCTTACGGCACGCTGTGGGTCACCTCTGGCACATCAGATCTCACACGGGGCTGGGGCTGCTGAGGGGTGTGATCGACATTCCCAAGTCTCTGTTCTGGGATCTGCAATGACCCTGCCGACAGGGACGCTCCTGTCACCTCCTTCTGGGCCCTCTGAGCACACCCGGGCCCAGGAGCGTGAGTGTCGACGGCAAAGGGCAGAGATGTGGCCTCGACCAGGGATTAGGAGCCATCACCTCCCCTTCTCCACCACCTGCCCTCACTTTCCAGCCACTCCCATCTTATCTGATGAAGCCACCGTCAATGTGTTCTCTGCTGGAGCGGGCAGGACAGAGGGGCGTGGGGACCATGGGCGTCTGGTGAAGCCGGGCAGCGGCGGGCGTGGTCACGCCGGATGGCCCGCCCAGCTGGGTGCTTCCCAGAGCGGCTGGCAGGGGGAGGGCGGACAATGTCTGTTCTCTCTTCCATTCTTAACTTCGTTTACAAGTAAAACAGTATAACCGAGCAGGTCCATCTGTTGGAATTCCTTTTTAGTAAAGATATGAACCCTTCTTAGAAACGCCCCTCTCACCTCTGCCTCATTAGGGTGTCCAACCAAGAACAGAGCAAACCGACGTCCCTTCCCGAGGGGCTCCTTCGGCAGTGAGGGTCTCTGAAGGGGCACTTCCTACCTGGTGCCCCGAGCCGGGCTAAGGTGGGGCGGGCAGAGGCTGCAGAAATCGAATTGTAGGGCAGGGCAGCACTGAACTTAAACCCACGCGGCACGTCCCCATCAGCGGCGACCCAAACCCCATGCTGATCTGGCATCATGACGCATGCAAACGGGCTTAGAAACGTGTTCCCTGGCTCTTTGCCGACGGGACCCAGAGGTGCAGTGGCCCGCAGAGAAGCCGAGGGGCAGGGATGGTGAGCAGAGGTACCGCTGCTGTGGCGTGACAGGGATGGCTCTCCTAAGCCACGGGGCATGCTTATTTTAAATCGAGGTATATTTTGTTCTTCATCGATACCACTACATCTGAACCAAACATTTACTACTTCACCACGTGGTTCTTACTTGTCACCTTCTATTTCGAAGACAGCAGAGAAAACCCTGGACCGTTTTGTAAAGGTCGTGAGTAATGTTCTGCTAAAACTGGGCCACACCTAAAAAATCGAGACAGTGCTCTCATCAGGTTGAATACACAGGCTCTAACCATTCTCCAGTGAATCTTCTGTATAAGGAAAAGCTCAGCTTCTTCTGAGCAAACGATGCCGGGGATTCCATAACTGGTGTTATGTCCCTCTCTGCTCTGCTTACCTGGACCCTCAGCGCCAACCTGTGTGTGGCATAAACCTTGTACGTTACCGACCGTACTGCTGTCTGAATTTTATCTTCCCTTTGCCCCGTTGTCCTCATTTAATTTTTTTTCAATAGAAAAATATTCTAAATAAATTTATAAAAAAAGAAAAATATTCTACTTATAAAACTAACACGTGCGTTGTTAAGACCTGGACAGAGAATAAAAATGACCATTAAGCCCATTACCCACACCTCTAAAGTACTGGAGTGTTCTTCCTTCAGGGCATATTACTTCCTTCACAGAGGCCGTCCTGTAATTGTAATTCTGCAGACTGGCTTGGACAGCGGATGTCACATCCTAAACACTTCCCACGTGATGGCTGTGGAGACGAGACACCCATCTGGAGCCCGTGTCGTGTCCCCACACCCCAGCCCAGCGCCCTGGGACACCCGGCTCTGTGCCCTGCTGCTCTCTGGTCGGGGCGGCACAGACTGGAAGCAGCGGGAGACCTCTATCCCAGTGTGTCCCTTTGCAGGGGGGACGCTGGCTGCCCGGGCCGAGGGCCACCGGGTGGCAGGTGTCTGCTTCTCACCCACCCTGGCTGCCCCGGGCCCGCCCGCATCTCACTCTAGCTGCCACCCCGGGTCGTCCCCTTTCACTTGGGAAACCCGCGCTGGGGCTGAACCTGTGAACACCTGACGTGTGCTAGAGAGGCAGCGACCAACAGCGGGCTTCGAGCACATCTGCACACACACCTGCACCCGCGACAAGCGTGTGCGCTTCCCAAGCACGGAGCGGGGCCTCGGCCGGCTTTCTCACTAAGGACGGAAACCTTCGTGCTCTCTTCTTTACCCCCTTCCCAGGCGCGGCTTCCACGCCCACCCCTGACCTCCAGAGCAATGAGAGACGCCACACGCGCAACGAAACCGACGGGCACAAAGCGCTTTGGGGATGTGGACCACGCCGCTGCTCTCTTTCCGGAAATGACGCCCTGGTTTCGCTGCCTGCGCGGAGTGAAGCCGTCGATCGCCGTCAAGGCGCTGGCCGGTCGGCGGCTCCAGAGGGTAGCCCCGGCGCGGCCTCCTGTCCGCCCCAGCCCCCGTGACGACTCCAGGGCGGCCCGGGTGGGCCCTGCTCGACGCCGCAGCTGCACCCCAGTAGGCAGTTGCGTCTGGGAGGCCTGGTGGGTGCTGGCTGAGCCTGGGCCCCCTGGGTCTGGGGCGGGCAGGAGGCCAGGCCCGGCGAGCAGGCTGGGGAGGGGAAGCCGAGGCGGGGGGCCGGGTGCGAGCATCACCCTGGGAGAGACTATTTCACAGGCTGACTCATCTCCTTCCTTGCTGGACTCGCCCCCGCCCCCAGCGAGGAGCCCGGCGGCCCCTGACCCACTGAGAGCAGCTCTCGGCAGAGGAAGCGCAGCTGGCGCTCTCTGACACCGGAGGGTGACGCACGAGGCCGAAGCCACGTTCCAAGGCTTCTGGGCACACGCTGCACGTGCGGGGAAAAGGGCTGCGGCTCCTGGGCGGCGGCCGGGTCACAGGCGGCGACCTGCTCTCGTTCAGGCCCCTCGCGGCCGGACCTCAGCTGTACTTAACCCTCGGAGGCTCCGTCTCCTTGTCTGTACATCAGGCATGGCGCCGCCTTGTACAGCCGTTGTGAGCACTTACGGAGCTTCAGCATAAAGCACGGAGCACAGCACCCATCGTGTAGGCGGGAGCACTGAGCACAGCCCCGTGGCCACCGCCGCCATCACCGCCACCCCCGTGTCCGACCCCCCGAGCCCGTGGCGTCAAGGGCAGCACCACGTGGCAGCAGGCGTGGCAGGCGGGCGCCCAGAGACGCAAGGAGAGCGTGGAGCCCGCCGGGCAGGCCTTGGGAGACAGCCTTAGGGTTAAAGCCTTAGAATTCATATGCACGTCCCGTGTGACACGGAGGTGAGTGAAAAGCAATAAAAACAATCATCTGTGTGTGATTTAGAACATCACTGATTCAGTACCAATTACAAGTTTTGTTTTCCTATTTCTGGAAGTAACTATTTTAACCATGTTTTAAGAGTCAAGGAAAGGAGTGTTAGACTCTAAAAAATAGTGATGACACAATTTCCCCCATCAACGGATCAAATTATAAGAGAGCAAAGTTTTTCTTTTTATCTTTTAAGCTATAAAAGCCAGAAACCGATGCAAAGCTTAAGAGTGTCAGGTGGCCTGCTGTGGCATCCACTCTGCGAGGGCGGAAGCCCTGCCACTTCCCTGCCGGGAACACAGAGGACCCCCCAGGAGCTCCAGGAACGTCCACCATAGAGCAGCTGGGGACTGAAGCAGGAACTCGACAAGTACAAATAACCTCGTTTAAAAACCTGTCACATGCTGCCGCTCCTAACTGCTTGCTGTTACAGCTTTGGGAGCCCTTCCACAGACGACGCTGCAGCTAAGCTACACAGCAAGGCTGCCAGGAGGGTAGGAAAGGCAGGCTCACTTCCAGGCTGAAGACGGAGGCTCTCGGGGGCGCGGCTGCCCGCTGCCTGGAGATGGGGAGACTCTGAACCCCACATCTCTCCTTCCCATCACTCAGTGCAGTAAATCTCATCTTCTGTTAATACAACTTGATGCCTTCCACGTAATTGTTACTTTACAACCCAGAATAACTCGGGAAGCACTTCGGAACCTTCTCTGCCTTTGGAGTCAGTATTACGAGTGACACTTGTCATGATACACTATAATTTGCTTTGATTCTGGAACATTTTAAACCATTATCTCTTTAAATGCTGCTCTGATGCTCCGTTTGACATGAAGCAGGTGCACGTAGCCTTTTGCAGGATGCGTGAGTGGTCGGGCAGCCGGGCACGTGTTCACGTGCGTGATTTCTACACAAGAGGGGACGCTCCTGCTTTTCATTTACTAATAATACCGGGAAGAAAGATTTCAGGCTTCAAGCTTTGCCGAAAACCACCCACCGCCCCCCGAGAATAATTCAGCAAGAACAGTGAATTGCACGGTCACAAGGAACCGGGTCAGCCTGCCTTTCAGGAGGGGGAAGCACAGTGGTGGGAAGGGTACAGGGTGGCGTGATGTGCTTCTCGTGAGGGCGGGAAAGTCTGGGTGAGCCCTCCATCAGGAGGGGAGGGGTCAGCGGCCCAACTTGGTGCGACGGTTACCTTGCTGCAGACGGCCTTCACCCTGTGCAGCCGGTCCAGCGACTCCTGGGGGTTCCCCAGGTACTGCTGAAGCTCCGCGTGTAGGATCCGCATCGAAAAGGGGACCATGGAGCCTAGAACCAAAGTCAAAGCAGAGTGAGTCTGTTTGCTGTAACTGAGTACAACTAAGCACCCTCTCAGAGTGAGCACCCATGCAGCAGGGAATCTGCAGGTGTTCTAGCAGAAGGGATGACGGAATCCCTTATGTCTTGGTAAAGTATGCGATGATGCCAATTATAAAACGTGTCTTGGTTTTCTCTGTACAGCTGTATGTTCTAGACAATGACCAAAGGAGAAAGCTGGCTGTCACTGCTTTTCCAGAGTTACGCCACAATCGTGTAGAAATTATCACAAAATGAGTAGAATGGTAGAGACCACTGCCTGCTCCAGTAAAAAAAAACAGAACACTCATGGATTCTCTGTACTCCTTTGGGATGTCGAACTCCTGTAGAAGGTTGCATAGGTCGGGTTATCGGGGAGGGAAATGAGAGAGGGTGCGCCTCGGGCCCAGGTCCTGAGGACGGAGCGTCAGCCTGACTCCGGGACGTGTGTGTGTGTGTGTGGGGGGGCGGGTTCTGGAGTGAAAGTTCTGTGTGTGTGTGTGTGTGGCTCTGGAGTGAAAGTTCTACTCAGAGCTGTCCAAGCGGAAGGAAGGCATGGTAGCTGGCCTTGCAGACTCCACTGCCCAGGGCTGCCCCGGAGGGAGGGAGTTCTGGGCAGTGCCACCTCCATCAGCGTGCTGGGGGCATGAGAGCAGTGATCCGAAAAGGACTGCAGTTGAAATGAGCTTTTGCACAGTGTCTGAACGTGGCTGTGTTCTCTCAGGGTGAGGGAATCTTTCTGTTAGTGTCGCGTTCCCCTCTGACATGACTTGGATGTGTATCTGTATCAGTATATATCGTAATTTAGTAAGTATGTAAGTATATAAATGCCGTCAAATAATCAAACAGCCTGTGCTGACTATGAACGACTTAAAGGATGTGACAAAGCCAGCACAGGGCAACCTCACAGATTCAGAAGGGGCCTCTCAATACTTAGATCTGGACTACACTTTATTATTATTTTATTTTTTGGCTGCGTTGGGTCCTCGTTGCTGCGCGTGCACTTTCTCTAGTTGTGGTGAGTAGGGGCTATTCTTCGTTGCGATGTGTGGGCTTCTCATCGTGGTGGCTTGTTGCGGAGCACGGGCTCTAGGCATGCGGGCTTCAGTAGGTGCAGCACACAGGGCTCAGAAGTTGCGGCGTGTGAGCTCTAGGGCTCGCGGGCTCTAGAGCACAGGCTCAGTAGTTGTGGCGCAGGGGCTTAGTTGCTCCGCGGCATGTGGGATCTTCCCGGACCAGGGATTGAACCCGTGTCCCCTGCATTGGCAGGTGGATTCTTAACCACTGCGCCACCAGGGAAGTCCCTGGACTACACTTTAAAGATGGTTAGAAGCAAGCTGTGTGACAGCTGCAAGCTGCTCAGCCTCTCTGTGCCTCAGTCCGTCCATCGTCCATCCAGCAACCATCAGCGAGGGCCTACCATGTGCCACACTGAGGTGGCTTCATGTTTGTGCTTCTTAGCTTGAAAAACTGTATGATGCTCTATGGTCTTCAGTAAGGATAGGAAGAAGAAAGGTCAAGAGGACAAACAAAACTAAGGAATACTATGGAAAATCGTTTCTATTGTGATTGTGAGCCTAGAGAAAAGAAAGATGACAATTATTCAATTTAAACGTTAGAATTTTTTTTTGATGACACTAAATAATTGCCACGTCTGAAGAAGACGGATGACTGAGTTGACATCCTGGCATCAGTCATTTCAGCTTCCTAGAAACCATTTCTTGACCGTTGGCATCACTAAAATGGGATCGCGCTAACATGGTAAGTCACACATAAGTTGTGTCTGTCATCCCTATACATCAGAGAACAGGCAGTAGTCGTTCCCACGTGGTTTAGAATTTACCTGCAGGGAGAGAATCTCTACAACACTTTAAGCTTTATAAGATAATTGCAGAAACAAAACGTCTGTGAAGTTCCCAAGCCCAATTTATAAATGAGCTGAATATATGACAAGGTGGTCGGGAGTTACTTGCTCTTTGCCCTGGAAACTGCCCATGGACCTGGGGAAGTTTTTGCATTTAAAAGAACATATGAAAATATTTCAAACTAAATGAAAATGAAAATACTATTTATCAAAATTCGTGGGATGCAGCAAAAGCAGTGCTAAGAGGGAATTTTACAGTGTTAAATGCATATATTTAAAAGACCTAAAATTAATCATCTAAGCTTCTACTGTAGGATACGAGATAAAAACAAGCAATATAAAAGCAGAAGAAAAGAAAGAAAAGTTAGAGCAGAAAGCAATGACATTGGAAACAGGAAATCAAGAGAGAAAATCATCAAAATCCAAATCTAGTTCTTTGACAAAAATCAATAAAGTTTATAAAACTCTAGCCAGGCTAACCAAGAAAGAAGAGAGAAGACATGAATTACTAATATCAGAAATGAAAAAGGGGTCATCACTACTGATCACGTGGACATTAAAAGGAAAATAAAGGAATATTATGAACAAATCTATGTCAACAAATTTTATAACCTAGATGAAATGGACCAATTCCTTGAAAGACACAACCTACTTACTAAAACTCATACAAGGAGAAATAGATAATCTAAATAGGCCAATATCTACTTAAGAAATGAAATCGATAAATAGTAACCTTCCAAAACTAGAAGGCACCAGGCCCAGGCCCAGATGGTTTCACTGGTGAATTCTATACAACATTTAAGGAGGAAGTGGTACCAATTCTCTACAGCCTCTTCCAGAAAACAGAAGTGGAGGGGATGCTCCCTCATTTATTCTATGAGGCCAGCATTATAGAAAAATCAGGAAAAAATCAGTATTATAAGAAAGGAAAACTATAGATGAACGTAGCTAATGAACATAGATACAAAAATCCTCCACAAAATTAGCAAGTCAACTCCAACTAGATCAAATCCAACAAAAAATTAGCAAATCAAAACTAACAGTGTATAAAAGAAATTATCCACCATGACCAACTGGGATTTATTCCAGGTATGCAAGGTTGGTTCAACATTCAAAAATGAATTAAGGTAACCCATCACATCAAACAAGCTAAACAAGAAAAATCACACAATAAATCAAGAGAAGCAGAAGAAGCATTTGACAAAATATACCACCCATTCATGACTAAAACTCTCAGCAAACTATGAATAGAGGGAAACGTCCTCAATTTGATAAAGAACATCTATAAACACCTACAGCTAAAAACATCTATAAACACCTACAGATAAAAACATCTATAAACACCTACGGTGAGAAGCCAGGTGCCTCCCCCTAAGGTCCTGAATCGTGCCGAGATGCCCCTCCCCTTTTTACCACTCCTACTGAACATGCTGCTGGAAGTCCTAACTAACGCAGACAGAACAAAGACCCTTTGGAAGACCAGAAGAACGTGCCTGCAGTTCTGTCTTCTCTGGGCCCTCACACCGTCTTCTCTCCAGGCACCATCTTCTATGGAGTAACAGACATCCCTGTCCCAAACTGTCGAGCTTTCCACCAGAGCCTGTCTGTGCTGGACTGGACTCCCGCAGCTCTGGGAGGTGGACGCAGGCAGACGCCGGCGACAGGTGACACTCCACGTGCCTCCCTGTGACTCGCATCTGGAGTTGGGACTCTATCCAGACGGCCGAGAGCAGGAAGAGAAGAGCCAGCACCGATCCTCCTTAACCACGTCACCCTTGCCCGTGGCTTTCCTGGGAGTGTCCGGGAGAAAGCCAGGGCTAAAGTGGGAAGCAGTTTCCCCCTCTTCTCTCTTGGTACCACTGGGAAGGTCTCATACTGCTTAAAAATCTCATAGAGCAGAAATCGAGAGGGAAGCACACACACAGCCTCATGACACATCAGAAAGAGGAATGCCCCTCTCTAGAAAAATATACTGTTCATACAGCCACAACAAGAAAAGCAGCTGGAGAAACGCTGTCTATTAATCCCAGCTTGAACAGGTTAACAGCCAGTCACTCAGTGGGTTTCAGGTGCCAATGCAGGCACAGGCGCTGGACGTACGCTGGTCACGAAGGGGATGTGACCACTGTTCCCAAGCAAACCCCACAACCTCGCCAGTAAAACACAACAGAAACTGTTTCAACGTAACTCAGGCCTTTCCTGCTTTTGTTTGTTTGTTTGTTTTAAAGAAATGCAAATAAAAGTACCTTTAAACTGATTCTCTCAGTCTAGCAAACCCAGCCTTGCTCTGTGTGAAGAGTCACTGGGAATCGGTGAAGCCCTTCATGCCAGAAGAATCCAGCAACATAAAATACGCAGCAGCTCCACAGCAGCCAGAAGCCTGTCTCCCCTGCATGGAGAGCACGCCTTGAAAAAGAGGGCAAGTCAGAATCTGGAAGGAAACGTATTTCCCAGTGGCTCTGTTTTTCTGGAAAGTTCCCACATATAGTCATGGCCTGCCAAAATCTAGGTCGGTATAAATACGGTAGAAGTGCTCTCATTAATCATTTAGAAAACATTAAATGAAAACACTCCTACACAATTCATGTTATCGAGTCCCCTGCAGTACTGCAGACCCACTCGGCAGCCACAGAATCAGAGCGGGATGCACCAGAAATCACACAGGCCCCGTGCTGGGCAGCGAACTTGAAAGAAAAAGCAAAAGGAGGAATGTCAGCTTGACTCCAGCGGGGCACACAGGCACGGGACTTCCCTGGCGTGGAGACGGTCTGGCCCTCCCGCCACCCACTCGCCTGTGTGCTGGGTGGGTGGCATCCTCTCTCCACTTTCCTGGCCACCCGCCCAGCCGGACAGGGGACTGGGACATGGCCAGGCTGCTGGGAGGCCCGAGCGTGCTGACGCGATGGTGCCTGGTGGACGCCCAGCAGAGCGCAGACTCCGTGGACCCTCTGCCCACGGTCGGCAGGCTCAGCTCTCCCCCTTGGGGCCTGGCAGTTCCTCTCGCTGTCAAGGCAAGCAGGACCCGGTGCCCGACTGCTGCTCTGCACTTGCTTCCCTGGACCCGGCACCCACCCCCGTCCTTCCCCGACCCCTGCGACCCGGCGGCACGCGAGGAGTGGAGCCCCTGCTTCCTCTGCTCTGCCATGAGGACACAGGTCGGGGGACACCCGTGCCTGGCAGAGAGCACAGAGTCCCTCACCTGCCACGAAACAACCCTCAACGAGACACTTCCAACTTCAAGGCTGCATCTGAAAACAGAACACCAGCCTGAGTGAGTCCTAGACGACTTACTAGTAAAGGGGTAATTCGGTGCTGCCCCAGAGCCCTGAGGCAGGAAGGGGAATTCAGGATGGTCCATACTGCCTCTGCATGACCCTGAAACGCTGAGTCTGATGCAGGTGGCGCTGGGAACGCACGTGTCTCCCACGTTTCTCACGTGAGACGGGTTACAGGAGGCTTCGCTTGGGTGTCCTGACGATAGAGGTGGCGCCCCGAATTGCACATTTTCGTCTCTCTTAACCATCTGTTCCAGTAAACACTGGACGTGCCAGAGTTCACTAGGAGAGTGAGCAACGTGAAGAGCTGTAGGATTTGCTAACCAGCCTTCTCAGACCGAGGAAAATAGGCTTAAGTGATAAACTCGGAGGAGTTCTGGCACAGAGGAAAGTAAACTGGAAATCTAACCTAAGCAGCAGATGTTAACTCTGAGACATGAGTTAATTTTCTCATGGAAAACAAAGTAAGACATCTGAAATGTGCTGAACAATTCTGAACCACCATGTATGGTTATGTGTTGATAAAAAGTTTCTGAATTTAGTCTGAGAACTAGAAACGTGAGTTGCATGATTCTGGAGGGAGGGCAGAAAAGGACGGAGGACCCAGTGACAGTTCACCTTTGCTGACCCAGGCGGGGAGGGAGCTGATGGGAGCCAGAGGGTCAGTCAGAGTGCATGTCTCATCAGCTTTGGTCTGACTCGGTAATTCATAAGGATTAAGTTCTGAAATAAGACTTCACATGAAATCATTATAGCTCTATTAACTTAAACTAAACACACAGATTTGAATTTAGTATCAGAAGAGGCACTGCTATCTGCGTTTCTTAAACAACAATCAAAATGTTTTTCATTTCTAACAGAGGGATCTGTGGCTTCACAGTTTTCCTCCAGTTGCACAGAAAGCTGGAGTGAACTGTCCTACGCAGAGGTGCACTCTGACAGCCCGAAGCTCACTTCCAACATTATGCTTTCTTTCGAACAGGAGACAGAATTCCAACAAAAGACAGAAAAGATGGTGCTGGGATGGGAAACCTTAGTGTCCTACAAGAGGCTGAAAAGAACTCCATCAGGAATGGGTATGTTAACGACATCAGGAATGGACATTTCATCTGTTTTGAAGATAAAATTTCAATGAATATGCATAACTTAAAGAGTGAACCCAAATGTAATGTTAATAATAATGTATCAGCACTGGTTATCAATTGTAACAAAGGCACCAGACCAGAGCAAGACGTTCATAAAAAAACACAGTAAATGATCTCGTAATATTATCCATGGATACAATCCCTCTAAACAGTTCTCAAGAATCCAAACCCAATAGGAGAAGCAATCTGTGTTAGTGTAACAATTACAATAGCAAAAATAATTTGAGTAAAAGCAAATTAAAGGGAGAAGGCTATTATAAACATATGAAGAATGGCTCTCAAAAGAGAAACAATGTGAAGGGTTTTGAAAAGGTACTTTAAAGCCTTAACAGGAACAGTAATTCTGAACTTGTCAACATTAAAGACAAACAAAACCCAAAACACTTATTTGGGAAAAGGCTGGCATCCGTGACACTCTTGTCTTCTCCCCGGGAGCTGAGGTGGGAGCAGGTTTCCAGGGAGGGGTGGATGCTCCACAGGCTGTGTAGGGTGGTACAGGGGTGTCCGTCTTCAGGGCCAAAGACGATGTGGGCAGGGAGCGTGGGGGACCCTTGCTAAGCTGACAAAAAGGTTATGTTGGTATTTTTTAGGGTTAGAAACGATATTTCCCAGAATGGGAGAAGATATTTGCAAGATTCATAACAAATAAAGGATTAAATACCTAAAATATGTAAAGAACTACAACAAATCAATAACAAAAAATAACCCAATGGAAATGTGGGCAAAGATTATGAAGGAGTGGGTCCCCTCAGAGGAAACTGCAACAGCCAGTAATACACAAAAGCCATTTAACCCTAGAAGATGTAACGAGAGGTAGAATTTCAGACCCACCAGATAGAAGTCTTATTGATAAGACTTATTCACAGGTGGGGAAACAAAAACTTCAATACACTGGTTTTGGGAATCTAAATTAGTATAACTACTTTGGAAAGTAATTTGACCATTTCTTGTAAGATTGGAAATACGACCACCAAACAGCCTGGCACTGACACTTTTACTTTATAGAGAAATGCAGGAACACGTGGCCAAAAAGAAACACGCACCGCAATGCATCGTTCATTAGGGTCTGGAGCTGGAAAGATCCTACCTGCTCACCTTATGGATACAAATAATGTTACGTGGGAAAAAGAGGCAAAATGAAGAAAGATACGCTCCTCATGTACATTTCAAAAGCCTGCGGTTCTCTCTGTATTGTGTGTGTGTGTATGTGTGTGTATGCAGTGGAAATGTCAAAACATGACATGGAAACACAAATTCACGCTAAGCTGCTTTAGGAGGGGATGGAAATGGGGAGCTTTAAAGGCTGAATCAATAATACTTGAGCTTATGACAAAAAAAGTCTGAAGTAAATATGAAAAACACGTTAATATTTGTTAACTACCTGAGTGCTTAATAAAACTTTTTTGACGTTTAAAAAAATTTAATTTTTGTTGAGTTAAGAGTGGATTCAACCAGGAGGCATCCCCACATAGGACTTCTCAAAAAGGACAGAACTGGGTGGGTACGAGTACCCAGGACGTGCGTGACAGAACAATCAAGCATCCCCACCTGCGGGAACCATTCCAGCAGCCCGGTGACATCTGGCTCCACAAAACTGTGTGTGAGGACCCTGCGGGAAGCACAGTCAGAGCTCTAGACAGGGGCCTGCCATCCCTCAAGCAGCGGGACGCCGACAGGAAAGACAGCCTTGCCCGGCAGAGGGGACGGGTTCTCACGGGGCCGCTGAGGCTCCGGGCTCAGGCCACTGTCTTGATATCTTCTACTGGCACGACCGGCGCTGAAGCTCTGGGTTTCCCGAGCTGTGTGACAGTTACAGGTGGAGAAGCTCGGTGGCCGGGTGTCACCCTAGCGTATCACATCTGGGTGTGTCCTGCTGGGGTGTGGGGACCACACGTCAAGGAGGAGACGCGGCTGTCTGTTCACAGCCCCCCGCCAGGGCTTCTAAACCCCACACCTGAGAATGAGCTCTGCTCACCACGCTGTGGGCAGTCTGAGATGCTTGATGCGAGCAGCTTCTGGCCCAGCCTCTCGGGCCTGGAATTACAGGGCTGCATATACAGCAAAGAGGGGAGCAGCAACCGACGGAGAGCGCGAAGAGGGAGGACACAGGTGAAGGACGAGCAAGGAGAGTTCAAGGAAGGGGGCTTCTCCAGCCTCCGGTGGCCTGTTCAACAACCACTGCCGTCATTCTTTCTTGCGAACAAGAGTGAGAATTCCAAACAACTGATTAAAAGGCGGCCTGAGTGTGTGAAAACACACACTCCCTGAAAGTAACTCCATGAAAACTGCTAGAGGGCTTCCCTGGTGGTGCAGTGGTTGGGAGTCCGCCTGCCAATGCAGCGGACACGGGTTCGTGCCCCGGTCCGGGAGGATCCCACATGCTGCGGAGCGGCTGGGCCCGTGAGCCACGGCCGCTGAGCCTGCGCGTCCGGAGCCTGTGCTTCGCAACGGGAGAGGCCACAGCAGTGAGAGACCCGTGTACCGCAAAAAACAAACAAAAAACTGCTAGAAATGTTAGAGGATTTATAAGACCACAATACTCTTCCTTTCTTAGATGAAAATTAAAAAAGAAAATTTCATGATTTTTACTTATGACTCATTATGACTTGTTATGAATATTCTGAATGGGTAAAAATTATGCCCAATATTTAAATAAAATATATTAAAACTCATTCATAAATGTTATTTATTTGTTTATATCATTATAGCTTCCTTTTAAAACCACATTTTAATGACCTGCTTTGCTTATATACTGGAAGCTAAAATGAAATGAATCAAAATCTCACATTTAGGCTTGTTACACCACAAAATGAGAAGAAAAATGAGTAAACATTCAGCGTGTCATCATGGATGAATGTTCACACGCTTAGCTCAAATATACGTAGGATTTCTGTCTATTCTATAATCTACCTGAGCTGCTTAGTGACGCAGGGCCACCAGCTGCTCTTTATCCCCATCCCAGTGCAATGTAATTCCAGGCAGAATCAGAAGCCTGCATTCAGTGTGCACATCCTCAGGACGAGATGTTCTAAGAGTTGAGGGGAAGGATGACAGAGTCCTACACTTGGACCCGAGGACCTGATTCCTCATTTTACAGGAAACTCGGCGTCGCCTCCGTGAACCTCTGTCCGTGAGGAGAACCAGCAGGGCCGCAGTGGCCACAGGACAGAGCCACTGGGCGATGGCCTGCGCGCTCAGAGTTCTGAGCTTTTGTCAGCAGCAGACAAAACACCTGTCGGCACCAGCTGCCAATCCCCGGACCCAGCGGAGGGTCCCGCGCTCTGCCGTGAGCGTGACCAGGCCCGGGGGTGCGGGGGAGGCCGTGGGCAGGCCGGTACGGGAGCCGCCAGGCCACAGTCAGCCACGGTGGGAAGAAACATTTTTTTCCTATGCTGAAGGGAAACATAGCTGCTCCTAACCAGAAGCATGGGAACAGCCGTCTCTTGATTATCAAGGCTGCCAGGTAGAATTTATTGAACAGAAATATCCCCACACTTCCCCACGTAACATGCCTTTAACCTTTCCATCGAACACCTTTCTACTATTAAGAAGTGGCAACAGAGACACATCCTCATTTGGGGTAGAAGCCCGCTCATCGCCTTCTGCGGAAGGGATGGACCACAAATGGCTAGGAAGTGTCAGTGAGAAAGGGACGCAGGACCTCCCACGCTGGGGGAGTAGCTCCCGGACAACCAGGGGATGCTGGGCCTCTCCAGACGAGCACGGGAGGACGTGGACGCCCCTACAAACAACGCCAGGCACACGGATGAACCTTACGGAGTGAGAGGACGGATACAGCCCTGCTCCCCAGTGCTGGGGGCTTCCTGGCACAAGTGTGGGAGGGTGACCTTCCGAGAGAGGAGGCGGACGTGTCTGCCTGCCCTGTGCAGACACCACGGGGCCCCAGAGCAGGAAGCGTGGGTGGGAGAGCAAGGCCGGGGGGCCTCCCACCCACTTCTAACCTGTGGAGCCGCCACTGCTGCTGGGGCCACACCCTGAACGCTTGCTCACCAGGGCTCCTGGCTTTGGGCCCTTCTCGCATGGTCCTCCGGAGACTAGCTGGACCCGACAGGCCACTGGCTGGTAAGAAGTTTCACAAATTTGGGGCGGGAGCCCTGCCACCCGCTTCCTGACTCCGAGCAGTATAGCACGGCTAGTTCACTTCCACTCAGTCGAGCCAACCTCATTGAGACAACCAGTCTGATTTCTGCCCTGTGGTAGGTTTTAAAACCTACCTTTTTCCCCCCTTTTCTACAAGGGGTGAGTTCCTTTAGTCAAAAAGAAGAAAAAGAATTTTTACACTAGTGAGGCTAAAAGTCTAATAGTACCTCATGCTGAAAATCCTCCCTCAAGCCTGGGAAAACTCAGGGCAATACAGACCAACTCCCATGGCGTGAAAAGTGAAGATGATGAAGGGTGAAGCACTGAGGACTAAGAAAGCCTGACCCCCCAACCTCCCCTGTGTCCCCCAAAGAAGCAGGGTCTGAGATTTAAGGAAAAACAACACAAAAGAAGTTGAGAAACGTGTTTCCACTTCTAGTCTTCTTAGTTCATCATTTACCTACCAAGTTAAGGAAGATGTTGATTTTTGATTTTTTGAAACTTCTACAAAAATTACCATCTTTATTATTAATTGGGCCTTTGTAGTCTCTTGTTCTGTTTTTATATTTTCTTCCCCAATCAGGCTCTGCATTTCCTGGCAACCAGGACCTTTCTTTGTTGCTCCACTGCTGCTTCCAACAGACGATGACCAGCCAATCTTACAAAAGATGGCAGCGAGCTACGGTGTGTCACTCGTGAATCAAGAACAGATGAGAAAAACAGCCAGTGCAGTGATTACTACGTGTGGCCACTTCTAAGCAACTTACACATACGACATCATTCACTCTTCATGACTCTCCAGGAAGAAGCACGATTGCCACCCCTGTTGTACCGATAAGGACACCAGGGCAGAGATGCCGAACCACTGGCCCAAGGTCACACAGGAGTAAGAGGAGGGGCCCGGATGTAACAGGGAGTGCGGCTCCAGAGCCCGGGCTTTCAGTACCCCTGCTCATGCTGCCTCTCAGAGCTCCTTCCAAATTGTTTTACATTTAATACAAACATTCGATGGGTTTCAAACATATTTACAAGGTTCTCCACCAGGAGATGTTCATTCTGCCTCAAGGCTACTCCAGAAGGCTCTTTGTAACCGGCCCTCTCCCTTCCCCAAGTCTTATTTCTGGCCACCTTCCGACAATTACCCCATGCTGCAGCCCAGTGTCTCCAAATGATGGTCCTGACCCATTGGTGGGCTGCAACCAGACTTTTAAATAAATTAAATAAATCAGAATGGAAATTAGGAGGAAATGGCACAGAATCATTGGCACAGTATTGCTGCATGACGACTGTCTGTCTGTGTTTCATTTCTGTGTGTACGTTTGCACTAGGTCACGATACAGGATTATTTTTTACTCTGGAGCACAGTCTGCATGTCACCACCTAATCCTCATACCAGATCTTAGTGCCACGGCACATCAGGTGCCCGAGAACGGGCAGACGGATGCGTCAGTGGGTCTGTCCAGCTCAGTGTGTTCAGGAGCCAGAGTGAGGTCACCCTGTAGGTCAAGGCCCACTGCGGGCCGCTTGTCTGATGACCAGGACTGGATATAAGTGCAGGCAAAGCATAGCACATGCAGAAGCACTGACGTTCACCCCAGCCTTACCCCTACGCCCAGGGTACACGTGAGGGTAGTACTCGTAATAGAGATCTGGCTGATCCAGGTTTCCGAAGGGCTCAAACTCCATCTCGGCATTCTGGAAAAGGCCCAGCTTCACCAGCAGTGCCAGCCTCACAAACCAAAGCTAAAAACCAAAACATAATTGAAATAATTGGTTATCTGTGTGTCGCAGGGTCAGAGACTCCTATTCCCTTTTAATTTGATATTAGAGCTCGATTTCAAATACATTGAAACAAGAGCTAAACTAACTTTCTTTCTTGGCACGTTTGCATAATTACAGGTTTATAAAAACGGATTTGAAAAGGGACACCCCCTCCCGGAAGGAGAGCAGAATCCAGGGCCTGGGGTGAAGGAGGAGGGAGGCCGTGAGCGCAGGGGGAGCGGGCGGCGGAGCTGTGTCGGGGGAGCAGCGAAGGGCGTGGCATCTCGGGGGGAGGGGCATGGGGGGAGCAGCCGGTTCCAGTGGCCAGAACACACGGCACCTTCAGGAAACCGGCGGAGGCCACGTGAGAGGGCAGGGTTGGGGCCTAGGAAGTGACCCAAGTCAACCTCGTTCCACCATGGAGAGAAACGAGGTGTAAAAGCAGTGACCTCGTGGCAAGGGCCGGACTGAAAAGCCGGGCACCGCTCCGAGCGAGCGAAGGCCGTCCTGCTCCGGTCCGCCGTGCATGCACGGCCGCCTGTAACCTGGGGGCGGCTCGCAGCTACAGAGCAGGAAGGTGGCGGCAGTCTGTGGGACGACCGTGAAGAGGGAGCGGGGATCGGCTCACGCGGGAAGCGGAGCCGTGTCCGGGGAGGGCCATCCTGGCCGTGCGGACGGGCTTCAGAGATGAAGAAGAACCTGCCCCGCTTGGGCCAGAGGCCGGGGGACGCAGCGCGTGTAACGTGGCCGTGCGCTCCTGACCGCGCCCCGCCGGCTGCCGGCGGGCAGACGGAGAAACAGGAGCACAGCCCAGACCGCTGCGCCCGGAGGCCTCCAGGGTCCCTCCTTTCACCAGCTCTTCGCGGACTTGGAGAATCTGGAGGCTGGCTCGATTTGGGGGGGGGGGGGTTTCCCACAGAATTTCGAATAAAAGTCGGCAAACGCCCCGTGGAGAGGCGGGAATTTAAGGACTTCTGCGCTGCACCTTCTCGTCAGAGGAGCTTCCCGTCGTTCAGAACTCTCCTTTCCGCGCTCCTCCCTCCTCCTTAAGAACTTAAGGCCCTTCCAGCCCCCAGACGCTGCTGAAGCCAAGAAGGCTCAGGGCAGTACCTGCAGGGAGTCGGCGGTGTGGCTGGTCGGCAGCCCGCTCTTGCCATAGCCTTGGCCGTGGGCCGTAAGGAGCCGCCCGCACAGGTCCACGGCTGCCCTCCAGTTCTTGCAGCTCTGAAAGACACGGGGACACGTCACCAAGGGCTGGGCGGCTCACACGCGAAGGCCGGACGGGCGTTAGGCAGGAAGGGTGCCGAGCCGGAGACGCGCTTCAAGAAGAGCAAAAGGGAGTATCTTACCAGTTAACCACTGACAGCGCGGGGGCAGAATTCTCTACGAAAGCTCCCCGACCACAAATCCGTAAGGCTGCTTTCCTTTTCAGCAAGACACCTCTATCTTGTGATTTTTATCAAATTACAATCGAATATTTAATTTTCATCTGTGTGCTGGGTATATCTGTATCTAAGGTCTGTGTGTGACTGTAAGTGGTTTATGTTTAACATGATTCTATGTTCTCAATATGAAAAATAAATCAATGAACTACGCCGACGCAACATGTTCTAGGCCATGTATCCACATGCAGTGCTTCATGTTGTAACTAGAGGGATGCTGGCTGATACCGACACACGGGCTCGGGGACTCGGCCTCACCGTGCCCATCTCTGCCCTCATGCGACACAGAAAGGAGGGCCACCAGGCAAATGGGCGGGGAAACATCACCAGAGGGACCGTTTGACCCTTTAAGAAGCTAGAAGTGGATGCTGGACGCAGGCTCTCCCGACAGAACAGGCACCACCCGTCGCCGCGTCAGCGCACGGCCCAGTCCACACGGCAGAGGCAGGTCAGGTCTGTGGAGCAGGGGGTGGAGCGGGGGGTGAACACACATCTTTGCACCTGTTAACCTTGGCTCCAGTGAGGAAGTGGGACAGTAAACTGCTGTTTTCAAGGACGCACGAAGTGCTTCTTGAACAAGAAGCGGGGGGTGCCGGGGGAGCGTGTCCAGCCTGTTCTTTCCTCAGTTAGAATTCACATTTCTTTTTATGACACAGTCAGCGAGGACCAGCTCCTCGTGGAGGACCCCTCACTCCTCTTCTTCCTCTCTCACGTGTGTGTGTGCATGTGTGTGTGCACGCCCAGCCCGCTTAGTGCAACTGGGCCGGGAAGGATGTTGGTGTGGCGCGAGTCCAGGCTCCACGGTGACCTGGCCGTGTGCCCTAATGCAAGCCGCCTGCCTGCCCCAGCCACGGGCACCTCAGGCTCCTCGCGGCTCCTCGTGACCTGACAGGTCATGGCTTTTTGGTGCTGAGTGATATTCCAGCGTCTGGACGAACCACCGTTACCCATTCACCTGCTGAAGGGCACCTTGGCCACATCCAGTCTTTGGCCACGATGAATAAAGGTGCTATGAACATGCAAGTGCAGGCTTCTGTGTGGACATGAGTTTGAAATTCTCTGGGCAGAGCAAGCAGCAGGACTGCCGGACTGGATGGCAGGCTCATCTGGCTTTACAAGGACCCTCAAGGCTGTGCACACCTGCTCTCCACCAGCAGAGAGTGGAGCCTGCTGGCCGCATGCCCGCTGGCACCTGCGGGGTCAGAGCCTGGATTCCAGCCACTCTCATAGGCGTGCAGTTGTCTCTCAGTGTTGCATGGGCTTCTCAACACTTTCTCGCGTTATTTTCCTCCTGCGTTATTTTCCTCACTGGCCCGACAGCCAGCACCAGCTATCGGATTCCTGTCTGCAGGCTGCAGCTGTAACCGGATGACGCAAACCCGATTTCTTAAGATATATCTTGCAGCCTTCCCTTTCCATGATGAGGAGACTGGCACAGAGACAGCGCACCGTCAGGCCTCCTGCTCCGGGGTCATGTGCTGTCCAGCTCTGAGAGCCACTGGTCCATCCTGAGATCAGACTGGAGCCACTTCCCTCGAAACGGTCCCAAGCACGACAGAAACGATTTCCAGGAACACAGGCCTTCCACGTTCTGGTGGGTAGCTCAGAATTATTTTTAGGCTGGTTAAGATAATTTATACTACAACTATCTTCAGATGCTTTCTCCGGTCTAAACTCAGTGCAATAATCCCTTTCTATGGCAACAGCGGCCGTGTATATCCTCCTTGAGCTGCAAACGTGGAAAGGGACAGGGAAGGGTGTTCCGCTGAGTTCGGACCAGCTCTGTGTGTACATCTCAGCGGGTCCCGTGTGCAGGGCTTGGTGCCCGCCTGCGTCACACACGCTGACCCCTCCTGCTGGTGACACTAGATCGCAACAGAGCGCATGGGGCAGTCTTCCCAGGAAAGGACTTCAGCTGAGAGCGAGGAAGGGATGACCCAGTGAGGAGGGCAGGTGTGAGCAGCCGGGAAGCACAGGAGCAGGAGGGAAGGCCCTGTGGCCCGAGGGAGGGGGGCAGATGAGGGTGGCAGCCCAGGTGAGGACGGGGGCAGGTAAGGCCAGGCCCCTGCGCAGGCTGCCAAGAGCATGGCGACATTCTGGAAACAGCAGCCCCTGCAGTGAGGAAGAGTGAATCTGAGGGGCCATGCAGATGTCGCCGCAGCATTCGGGAGGGTGCCCAGTCCCTCAGACCCCGTGTTGGCCTGTGGACCACACCCACCGCCACTTGGCCCCTTCCGCAGGCTCCAGGCGGCTCTGTGCATCCTCCGAGGAGGTGGGCGCTCATCTGCTGCCCGGGGACCGAGCGGCTCGCAGGGCCCAGGATACTCCGTGGTCCTGACAGGACACACGGCCGCTGCCACCTCGGAGGGACTGTGGACCATGCCCCCTCAATGGCTTGTGACTGGTCCACAGCAAGGAAGGCTCAGAGGCTGAGAAACTTCTACAGGATGAGATGTCTATTGAATAAAATAGTAACAAAAGGGGGCTTGCATGTGGTACATCTCATTTTACTCATTATTATTAATTGATATTGAATTTTACAAAAGTTTTAGTCTGCTAAAGACTGGAAAGTCAAAAAAAAAAAGAAAAAAAAAACCACGAGAAAAACCCAAAACCAAACCCCACTGTCCTCAGTGCCGAGCCTGAAAGGCACAGCTGCAGATGCAGAAGGCAGGGGGACAAGACTGGGTGACAACCTGGGCCTCTGAGACACTCGGAGGAAAAGAAACATAAGCAGCTGGCCGTGCGGCCTGTGCCCGCCAGAGACGGGACGTGGGAGAACCTGCCCGTGGAGGGTGGAGGAGCAGAGGGTGGGGCAGCGGCCGGGGCAGGGAGGACGGGCCGGCCAGTTGGCCGGGCGGCGACGCAGAGCCAGAGTGAAGGAAGGTGGCGTCCTGGGAGCAGGGAGGAGACGCGCGCAGGTGGAGGTCAGATCCACCAGATGGGAGGTGAACGAGCAGCGGCGGGCAGTGAGGAGGCAGCTCCGGGGGCCTGCAAGTCGCCAAGCTCCCGGGGGCAGCGCCAGGGACAGCGAGACTCAGTGCTCCTTTCTAACCATTACTCGGAGCCTTACAGAGCAAAGGCGGACCAAGCTGGAGACAGGCCAGCTGCCCACTGGGAAGGATCCTGACTGCAGACCTCTGGAGGCAAGTGCCCGGAGGGAAGGGAAGGGTTCTGTCTGGGGGTGGCGTGGGGAGGTGAGGCCATTCACTGAGGAGTAGGGGGAGGGGTGGGGTCTGAAAGAAGCAGGGATCCTTTAAAGAGGCACTGAGAGCAACCAGAAGAGCCCACCGGCACACACACAGGGGACGGGACTTGGGTCCTGGGGACAACGCGTAACCCAACGTAAAACCTGACTCCTTAGTCTTTAGCTTCCTGCGGGCTCAGGGCGGTGGCGAGCAATTAGGGAAACGGCTAACAACGTTCCTCAGGCGCCAGTACAGGTAACTGTCAATTGTGACTGTGTCCTGTCTCCTCCTCTGGGTGAGGTCCTGGGGCAGTGGCCTTGTCTAGGGCACTGGTTTTAGCCTCTAATGGTATTTCTTTACTATGGCCCTTATCACGTATAGATGCTCAAAGATTTGTGAAACATGAAATAGTGAATTCATAGAACTATAAAAGGCCGTAAAAAAAATAATACATTAGTAATGGAAGAGATGCAAGTCACAATTTACTAGTGAGTTGACCTTCAACAGCTCCCACTGCCCCCCACCCCCCAAAAAAAAGAAAGGAAGAAAAAAGAGGAAAAAAAGCGAATGCCATTGCTAGCCTAAGAAATGAGAAAAAACAATTTTTTAAAAAGAACAAGTCAGGGCAGACAAGGAGACATGAAAGCAAGTACATGCACATGGTACCGGTAAACGTGCACTGCTATACTGTTTCTAAAAAATACGTATTAATAGTCTGTATTAATATGTCTCAAAACTGTCCCTACTCTGACCCAGTCAGTCTCCTCCTAGGATTGATCCTAAAGAAATAATCCAAGGAGGACTGGGTCCAGGACCTGCAGGAAAAAATCCACGTGTAGGTGGAACCATGCAGTTCACACCCATGTTGTTCAAGGGTCAACTGTAATATGGAATTGTGTTTGTATAACACAAATACATATATATATCTATCCATATTCACACAGAGACACACTGCATGTATACACACACATACTAAACTAAATGTTAGTACATAATACCATCATGATATCGCTTATATGTGGAATCTAAAGACAAAAATGATACAAATGAACTTATATATAAAACAGAAATAGATTCACAAACATAGAAAACAAACTTCTGGTTACCAAAGGGGAAGTGGTGGGAGGGATAAATTAGGAATTTGGGATTAATATATACACACTACTATATGTAAAATAGGTAACCAACAAAGACCTACTGTATAGCACAGGGAACTCTATTCAATATCTTGTAATAACTTATAATGGAAAAGAATCTGAAAAAGAATATATATATATACACACATATATATGTGTGTATATATATATAACTGAATTGCTGTGCTATACACCTGAAACTAACACAACACTGTAAATCAAATATACTTCAAAAAAAATGTTAGTACATAGTAACTAAGATGTTAGCCAACAGTGGTTTACGCAATTAATTTCTCTTCCATTTTTCTGAAGTAAGAACATGCTGTTTGTAAAATGAGGAAGAGAGGTCTGGGACTCAAGGACAGGCTGAACACTCGGTGGGACGACAGCCTCACAGACGCGGCCTTTGCGTCCTGGTCTAGGAACGGATGGTGGCTTGTCCACCTCTGCCCCACGTGATGGGGCCCCAACTCTTACCTGATGTACAGGAACCATAGTAATGCCTGTAGAAATAACACATCATTTTTTCTACCAAGTACAGATGTGTACCAAGCACTACGTACGGCAGCTAAAGCACGAGGGGAGAGGGTTTTTTCTGGGGTGGGTGTGTGGGGAGCTTTAGCTCTAGGACATAAGGAGCCCGTTGGCACCGTCCCAGAAAGAATGCGTCTGGGAGCAGAAACATAGTAATGAGACTATCTGATCATGGATATTTATGTATTTTTGAAACAAATAAGAAATAGTTATTACACAGCAAAGACTCCTATCTTATTTTACATCCACTATATATAGGTACCCACCACTAATAAAACATTTAAATGTGTAATAAAATTACCTGCAGTGCTTTGCAAATACGAAGTGCCCCATAAATGATTAAAAATAGGAAAACGTATCACAGAAAAAGCCTTCGGCTCTTGCCAGGATTCCCACACTAAGATATGCTTTCTATACTTCAAACCAGATCACCATTAAAGATGAAGCCAAAACCTACCATCTTATTCATTGTTTTAGTAAATGTAAGTCTTTTCAGAAGTGGCTTCTTTCCTGAGAATAGAAAGCAGACCTGTTTATGCTCCTGTTAGCTTCTTCCCACTGACGACTGAGGACAGTCACTCCCACTCCCCCTTCCTTCCCCCCATATACACAGGTTCCGCATTCAAGGACTCTACCAACCTCAGACTGAAAATATTCAGAAAAAATTCCTGAAAGTTCAAAAAAGCAAAACCTGGACTTGCCTTGCACCGGCAAAGAGTCACGTGGCACTTAGATTGTATTAGGTGTTGTCAGTGACCTAGAGATGATGTCAGGGACACGGGGGATGTGGGCGGGTTACATGCCAATACTACGCCCTTTTATACAGATGTGAGCATCACGGGTCTCGTATCCGCGGGGGTCCTGGAACCAAACCCCACGACACTGAGGGACAACTGCCAAGGAAGACTCACGCCGATACCTGCCACTCTTGGCGGCACGGGCCTTTCTTCGGCTGAGCCCTTTTCTGGTTAATATCACTGGCCGGTAAGTGACATGTAGTCATTTCTAAGCACGCTTACACTAACCCGGCAGCCAAGGTCAGAACGACCTACTTCCCCGGGACAATAACAACGAACAGCGCATGCAGGGAGCCTGGGCGCCTCCTGCCCGCCTGCCGGCAGCCTGTTTGAGGACTCATCCTGCTCCACTCTGGCCACTGCGGCTCAGGCCCAGAGGTGACCAGACAGCTCCTCTAATCTCTATGTTAAATCTGATTATCTTCTGGTTTGAGAGTCAGACATGGTGGCAGAGGAAACAGAGAGATGAAATGAATTTCTTTGTATCATAATTTAAAAAGAAAAAAAGAAACAAAAAAAGGGAAAGAACATAAAGAAGAAGTTGTTAGAAAAGCTGACCATTTACAATTTATGATTCCCAAATAATATCCTTCCTGACAGAATATTTACGTGGCTTAACTACAAGTTTACTGTGTACTTCGAAGACACTTCCAGGCACAGGAATATTTTTGTTCCCGCCGAGTGGGATCAACACAAACTGTCTTGTCCACCAGAGGCCTGGCAGCAATCAGGGGCTACTGACTGTTCCCAGGGGTTCCAGGAGCGCTGGGTGAAGGGGCTGCTACAGGAGTGTGGCCCAGGCCAGGGGCACCTCGCAGGGGCGTGATGCAGTCAGGGCCGGGCGACAGAAGCAAGCGCAGGCCAGAGGTGACGCCTGCAGGAGAACTGTGGCCGTGGGACTGCCGCCAGGAAGGAGCTCGCCGCACCCCTCCAGCTCCCAGTGCCCCCTCTCCAACGGGGAAGCAGGAGAGCAGGGGCAGGGCAGGAAGGGCCGGAGGACAGACGCGGAGAACGTCCAGGGCTGGCACCGGGTGAACCTGGCCAAGGCAGGTTTTGTGGCCAAACTAGTTCTAGGTCTCCGGGGCTCTCCCGGTCTCAGAGTTGAGGCTGCGGGGTTAGCAGCTCGTTTTCAAGCACGCACACGAGCCGGGGCATCACGGGCAGCCTTCGCGCTTCATTCTTCCTGCTCAGCGCTGTCTGCAGATTCCTCCACACTGATGAACGTGGCTCTTGTGCACGTGTGTCAACTGCTCCGGATATTAAGGTTTTCAATAAAGTTTTTGGCCAATACAAATCAGACAGCACATTCCTGAATATATCTTCATGAACACATACAGAGTCTTCCTAAAGTATGTGATTAAAAGCGGCACAAGCCATGGATTTTACCAGCTGCTGCTCAACTGCTCTGCAAGGCAGCCCTTCCGGTTCAGGTGCCCCGCCCACGCACCCCTGCTGACCTCTGGTGCTACCAACACGATGGGGTTCACACGCAGGACACTCTTGTCTCACTGAGATTTCTGTGGTCCCAGGGAGGCTGAGCATTTTTTCCATGCTTATTGGCTGTCTGGTTTCCATGAACTGCATCTTCATATCTTTCGCCTGTTTTTCTATCGGGCTGTATCTGTTTCTTATAAATTAGACGAAGGTCTTGATGTGTATTTCAAATACCTTCTCTCATTTTTTAATGCTGTTTATGGTGTTTTTGTTAAACACAGTTTTAAATTTCAAAGTAGTCAGGTTATCGATATTTCCTGGAAGGTTTAGTTTTTTGTGTCTTGTTAAGAAGTGCCTCTCTGGCCTGAGTCTCTTCTATTTTTTGAAATTACTTCACTTGGAATTCCCTTCTGGGTGTGCTTAGAAGCAGCTGTCTTTTTATTTTCCCACTTGAACATCCAGTTAATGCCATGCCCTTCATCCATCAGTTCATTCCCTTCTTTCCCCAATAACCTGCCACGCGGCTCTTCCCACACATGTACCCCGTGCCAATCTTGCATGGCCCCTCGGTGTGGGGACCGTCCCTGGCCTCCGTCCTGCTGCTGTGGCGGGCAAGCGGCTCCTGCTTCACTTTCACTCTTTCCAGCTCTTGTCCTTGTGTGAGTTTCCAGTGAGCATGCAGGGTGGACACCGCCTCTATTCCACACGTCAAGCGTGCGCACGTGTGCATACATGTACGTGCATGTGCGCGTATGCACAGACATGTGCGCTGGATGCAGGGAGGTGGGGGTTACTTCTCCAGCATTGAAAGGGTGAGCACTGCCTTCAGCTTTCGGATGCTCTTTCGCTCCCCGGACTTGCCTGAGAGGTGAGGTAGAGCCGGTGGGGTCAGGGTCCCTCTCCGTTCCTGGAAAAAGGCTGGAGGAGACAGGGCTGGCCTCTGCTCCCTCCTCTCCATCTCCCTGCACAGCTCTGGGTGGCCTGATGGGCGAGCCAGGTAGCAGGTGTGCAGGAGGGGATGAAGGAGACCCGAGGACAGGCCGGGGCGACCACACAGCATTGGCTCTAACGCCCAGCGCCCCCTTCCCTCAGGACAGCGGGACCTCAAGCTCCGCAACCCGCGCGAGCCGGGGCCTGTGATTATAGGCCGCCTGCTGCTTGGTGATAATTACGGATTTCTCCAGAGTGTCTTGTGCTATTTCTATCTCATTGTTTTCCACCTCTAGTTCCCATTCTTGGTGGTCCTCCTCCATTTTCAATAGTAGATGTCAGAAATGTTTTGGTAAAAAAATTGTTTTTAAAATTAGAATTTAAATATATCATGTTAATCTTTAAGTGCTGTGGAGAAAATCTTAAAAATCTCATAATTATTGTATATGACATGTAGAACTCTGATAATGAAGGTATTTAGATATGGGAAAAAGATCTAAGCTTAAATAAATATGACTTTTTTAAAACTAGGAAGTAAGATATAGACTCTATTTGAGAAACTGAACATAGGCATTCCACAACTTCCAAAAGATGAGAAAAATAGTCCAATAAAAATCACTCAAGTAACTGATAGTATGTACATAACTCTTCCCCACCCACGACTCAAAGGAAATCATTAACGCCACAATGAATGACACCACTGAAGTGATTAAAATGTCTTTCTCCAGAGGCTGTGACATTCATTTCCCTGTAAGTTAACAATCTCAGAATACTCTGACATTACTTGGAAAATACACTGAGAAACTCTTCCCTAGTTTTAAAGACGAGAGCAATTATTTTAGGACATAATTAAAATGCCAGGGCAAGATAACGGTCTTTTTATGAATACATTTCCCACCTTAAACAGGTCTCCTTGTTAGGACTGTTAATAAAATTTCTACTGGCCTCAAGTATTTTCAATGTATGAAAAACAATCAAACCACTGCATACATTTATTAACAGCAGGAATAATCAAAGGAGGTAAAAGATGGCCTGAGAATTAATGACACTGACTGTGTGTGGCTCCGTGTGTCTTCTCTAAGCTTATCATTACAAGTCACACTTTGGGTACAGCCGACTGCTCACGACACTGGCCAAGTAAAGGGAACGACAGCGGCCCACTGCACAAGGGAGACACGTTCATTCCACCAGATTCATGTGGCCGTGGACACAGTTACCTTCTAAGACCTGTAACTTCATTAACAAACGATAATGCATAGAGACACTTAAAGGTTTGCTGTTCCCTCTCTCTTTTAAAAATAGAATATCTCCACATCTTTCCTTCCCAAAGCTTCTCATTCATGGGAATAAGTCTAGAATCACTTCAGTGAAAGAAACTCAATGAAACATTTGATTTACATTTACTAAAAACTAAACTTTAATTGGTTTCAACGTGAAAATGTCAGCAAACCACCTAAGCAAGTGTTTCTTTCTTCTTTTCTTTTTTTTAGGTCTCTCTCTCTCTCTTTTCTTTAAGCAAGTGTTTCTTACTGACCTTTTTGAGGACACAAGCTTTTGTAACATCATAAAAGATGCTGTGGGGCAGACAGTTTCCAGTGGCTCACAGGCCACCAGAAGCATCTGCCCCGCCCAGCTTAAAATGCCTGCAGTCAGAGTTTCCTATTTCAGAACAGCGTCTCTGTCTGGTGTTTGCACTTACTCCTGTTAATGAATAAAGAAAGGCTTTTGTGCGCATTTCTGGGGAATCCACTCATTTAATAATAAACCTTCTATGCCAAGTGGAGAAAACAGTATTTTAAGAAAATCAACATAAAATTATTTCACTCTAGTTATTTCTGATGAAGCATATTTAATCAAAGTATATACTGCTTCAAGTAATTTGATCATTTGAAATCATGCTTTTTAAAAATTGGACTTAAAAAATAAAAAGTACGTTAACATGATGCTCCTTGCTGCACAGGACTGGTTATCTAATCCAACAAAATTCTATCTACGTGCAAGGGCTTAGGATAAAATACTCAAAGTAATTAACTGGAGGTTAAATATTATGAAGGGAAGCAGGACTTATCAAAAAAAAACACACACACACACAGAAAATCAATACATTGTTACTTACAATGAGCTGTTTCAATCCAACAAAAGACTGTTCTACCGAGTTGGCGTTTAAGACCTGTCTCTTTGCTGCAGCTTTTTCACCCAGGAAGCGAAGCATTAAGTCTTTAACTGCATCTCCCTTGAAAGAATGTAAGAAAAACATGTCAGGACAATAAAATGTTAATTAAACTCAGCTAACCAGAACCCACAGCTATAACCCAAATTTCCTTTTTCTCCGTTGGTGGATGGAGGTCAAAATGTGGTTACAGCAGAGTCAAACTTCAATCAACCAGACGCTAAGGTATCACGATCTTTAATAAAATGTGCAGTTTAGAAGGGCTCTTTCTTTTGGAGAGGAAGCAGTGAAGCACCAGCGCCTGTACCAGGCTTATGTAAGGGGTACAGCAAGCCAGGCGGGGGGCCGGAGGCGCGGGGCACGGGGGGCGTGAGCGACACCGCCCCTGGGAGAAGCGGCGTGCACGGTGGGACCCAGGCTGGGGCGGGCAGGCCCGAGCGCCCTCTGCCCGCATCCCGCCAAGCTGCCGGCCGGCCTGGGCCCCCGGGAGCCCCTAGGGCCTGGCTAGAGTAGTTAGTGGTGGCCCAGGGCACTGCCTTCCGCCCAGGGCTGCGTCTCTCCCGAGCCCAAGGAGAGCAGGGGTCCCTCCCTCTGCCGGGCCCTCCGCTCGGGGAGCGGGCTGCTCCGGAAAGGCCCCCCCCAGCCTCCACACAGGGGCTCCCTCAGCCCAAGCCTCGGGTTAGACCCGCCTGCACCTGGGCTGAGTGACCGTACGGGCGGACAGATGGGCGAGGCCAGGGGAAAAGGGATCATCCACGGCCAAGTGACCCAGGAGGAACCTGGGAGGAGCCAGGACGAAGGCCCAGGTGCTCAGAGACCAAGCCGCACGTCTCACACAGGGGCAGAGATCTAGAAGCTGCAGTTCTATGATGTTTTTGCTTTCAGAGGGTAAGGTGAAATACTTCAGATGCCAGAACCACAGAAGTGGCTAACTGATCTAGGAGGGATAATTAAAGGGCGGAATAAAAAGAACTCAGCCATATGGCTCCATAAAGCTTTGCACAAATGTCTAACTCCTCTCAGACAAGGAGCTTTATCTGAGCCAGAGGAACTGCGAACCAGGAAAGGGCAAAATCACATCTTCATGCCGCCGAGGGAAGACCCATCTAACTTCTCCATCATTGCAACCGTCTCAGTTAATAGGATCACACTGCGAAAATCTCCTGCCCTTTAAAATTCTGTTAGTTAACACCTGAGTTAGTAGGGAAGTTCCTGAGACACGAACTGACAATCATCTCACCTCTGAAAGCCCAAAGACGCGACAAAACGCCCTAACATGGACTGGCTCTCGCCGTGTCACTCAGCTGAAGGCAGTTCTGACACGGGGGTCACAGCGCCTTTGCCGCAGACCCTCCATGCTCACTGGAGCGAGGGGAGCAAGCTTCCTCCGCAGGATGTCTTGTGAGCTATGCGGGGTGGGATCCACCTAGAACCCCAGGGACCCCTTCCAATCAGCAAACCTTCAGGGGAGGGCACCCAGGGCAGGGGAGCGTGGGGAGACTGAGCGTGAACGAGTCAGATGCTGGATCTCAGCTTGCAGAGGGCCTCCCCCGCTGCAGCGTGGGAACGGCTTCAGCAGTGCCTTCTAAGTTTTAATGGATGAAGTCAAAGCAAAACCCAGAGCAGCTGACTCCCAGAGTACGGGCCTCGGGCTTTACTGTCAGGAAGCCTGACGACACACGCGGTCACAGGCAGTGGTGCTGAAAGGACAGTGGCCCAGCCTCGCCCGGCGCTCTGCCTGGGCACCAACGAGAAACACGGCTGCTCCTCCCGGGAGGGCTCTGTCCTCTTAGTCCCGGGGGAGTGAAACTGCCCAAAAAGACGACATCCCAACAAACAGAAACAAAACAAACTCCAAACTCAAGGTTGTGGAGACATCGGAACCCGCATACGCCGCTGGTGGAATGTAAGACGGTGCAGCCGCTTTGGAAGACAGCTGGGACGTTCCTCAAAGTGTTAACCGCAGGTTTACTATGTAACCCAGCAGTCAGTGGACCCGCACAGTTCAAACCGTGTCGTTCAAGGTCAACCGTATGTGACAACAGAAAGGAGTGGTGCACTGACACATGCTACAATTCGGATGACTCTTGAACATGTTTCCGTGAGAGAAGCCAGTCATGACAGACCACGTGTCGTGTGATTCATCTGTATCAAGTGTCCAGAGAGGAGAATCCAGAGAGACGGAAAGCGGGTCAGTGGTTGCCTGGCGCTGGGGTGGGGTGAAGGGGTGGGGACTGAAAGCAAGGAGGTCTGGGGCTTCCCGCTGGGGTGATGAAAACGTTCCACAAATTGATGTGGTGATGGCCGCACAACTCTGTCAAAAATCTAAAAACCACTGAATTGTAAATTAGATGTGTGAATTATATGGTATGTGAATTGTATCTTAATTAAGCTGTAAAGACAAAAACAGATCTAAACCCCTTTCGTAGGGGGCCCTAAACAGATCGGTATTTAAGGGAAGCTGTTCACTGATACATCAGCTTTAGGACGGCTGCAAAACGGCTTGCACCGGCCACTCCAGACCTTCCCTATCTCACACACACGTTCAACATAGGTCAGCATCCTTCACATCAGGAACCTAAGAAAGGGGAGCCAGGCCCACCTGTGAATGTGGCGAACAAACTCAGCGTCGGCAACTTCTGCTTCTGTCCATCACAGAGTGACCCAGCCTGGGCTTATCGTCCTAATGTAAACAGCTAGAACATGAAAAACACAGACACAACAAGTGTCTTTCGACACAGAGAAGGATGTGATCTGAGACGAGGGAGACGAGGAGTTGAGCTCTTGAACCCAAAGGCAGCTGTGGACGCAGTGGTGTGGGGGTCACACCGAGCACAGGGAACTCGCCGAGCGGGGACTGGCTGGGAGCTGGAGGGCAGCTGGCCGGACCTGGCAGTCAGAGCACCAGACAGGACGGAACCCTACAAAGAGCAGGGCTGGAAAGCCGCATGGGCCCGCGAGGGTACCGCTGAGTGGTAAACGGTGCGTGCGAAGGGTGGACGGGGAGCCGGGACAGGGCTGTGAGCTCACTTGGGGCTGAGATGTCCAGTCCAGGCGACCACTGCAGAGCGCTCTCGGACACACAGGCACTCGGTACAGGCGTCAGAAAGGTCACCCAAGTATGCAAGCTACTCTAACTCACCCTGAGAAGCTAAAAAATAAACCTGAAAAGGATCAAAGGAATCTGCTGGCTAGAACAAAATACAAGTCCTTTTGAAGGAAGATGACAAAATATAGACACTCAACGTTAGGAAATCCACAATATCCACCCTCTGATAAACAATCACTAGACATGTGAAAACACAGGCACACGTGACTCATGACCAAAAGAAAAAGTAAATACAAATAGACTCGGAAATTACAGCACTGATGGAATCTTCAGAATAGAACTGCGCAACAGCTATTATAAATGTGCTCAAAGATCTAAAGTAAAACTTGAACAGAATGAGGAGAGAAAAATATGCAGAAAGGAACTAAAGGGAAATTATAGAGACAAAAAATACAAAAAATTTACTGACTAGCATCAGCTGCAAACTACAAAGTGCAGAAGGAAAGATGAACAAACTGAAGGACAGAATGACAGAATCCCAAACTTAAGTACAAAGAGAAAAATGATTGAAAACAGAAACAGATCTCTAATGACCTCATTAGTAATATCAAGTAATATGTGAAACTGGAGTTCCCAGAAGCAGAGGAGAGAGTGAAAAACAGAAGAGCTAACTGGAGAAGTAATGACCAAAAATGTTCCAAAATTGATGAAAATAATAGAGCCACAAATCCAACAGGGTGAATGAAACCTAAGCAAGATAAACATGAAAGAAAACCATGGGAAGGCACATCAGAATCAAACTGCTGAAAACCAGTGATAAAATCTTAAAACCAACCAGAGGAAAACATATACACTAGGTACAGAAGAGCAAAGATAAAAATTACTACAGACTTCAATCAGCAACGATACCAACTGGCAGATATGGAAGGACACCTTCAAAGTGCTGAAAGGAATAAAGCTGAGTCAACCTCCAAGTCTACGTGTTGTAAACACACTGCATTTCCAGCAAAAAGAGCTTTGATAGTGAAGATGAAATTTCTTCAGACTTAAAGGGGAGAGAATTCGTAGCTAGCAGACCTGCAGGAACAGGTACGTCTTCGGCCATCCGTAGGTTTCCAACACAGGGACTTAGCATGGACCAGGAAAGGGATTTTCACAAACTGTGGGCTTCCCTGATGGGACTCCCGTCAAATCCAAATTGCAGGAAGGGCGAGGGGAAGGGAAGAATCAGGGGGCAGAATCAGACAGGGTGGTGGAAAGGCCCAGTCTCAAGTCTGGACGTTGGGTTTCCAGATCCACCAGCAAGGCCACAGCATTCTGAGTCCCCACCCTACTATCTTCCCTTCACGATCTTACTACCTTTACCACTGACGTTCTGCTGCTTCTAGTTTGCTTATCTCTTCTGTCTCTCTCCCTCCCCCTCCTTTACTCCCCCCCCTCCTTACTGAACAAGCTTCATACAAATATTCTCCAACTTCCATTCTTCACTGGTTCTGAAAATTTCTGAACGATCATTTCCCCACAAACTTTCCATTTATCTCTTTAAGAACACAGGCCATCTAAGACTCTGATTAGTTAAAAATGCCGACATTCCTCTTTTGATGCTATATGGTTGGATGAAGTGTTACACGCTCACCTTCATGGCCTCTAACTTAACTCAGACTGCTATAGAAGTCATTTCATAAGGAAACAATTTAACAATTTTCCCCCAAAATTTTATCCTATAGGAAGGAATTTTTAATTAGGCACCAACAGGTGAGCAATTTGGAAAAATTTCGAGGTGTTTTAGAAGGCTGACTTAGAACAGTGCTGCAACAGTTACAGTGGCACAGGGAGAAACTTGTGAACAGGTAAATCCAACAAATGCTTGGCTGACCTCTTACAAGCCTGGTGTGCACAGTGAGTTAGTAGATGTGTTCTACCCCGATTTTAAGTCCTCTGGCAAATAAACACAGCACTTCCAAGGTAAACCACACAGTTTTTCTTTTCTATCCTGGGAATGAAAAGTTCTTTGAAGGATAGTATACAACTGAAGAGACACAGGTGAAGAAACAAGCAGCACATTTGTTCTATGGGAAAGTCAAAGACATTTTAGGAACTATTCTTAATTCATATTTCAGTTTACCATGAGGTTTCTAAAACAATCACTGTGAATTGCAAGAGGTACGGAAGACATTGCCTTCAGATTTAAAGGAAGCAGAAAGGAAACACGCTGTCTCCTGGCTGGCCGCTAGTGTGGGTCCTGCCCATGCAGTGGGCGCCCCGACCCTGGCTGATCACCCAATGCCCTGCTTATTTCACAGTAGCCACCTGGAAGCTTCAAAGCTGCAGAGGAGCTATCACAGAACCCGTGCTTTTCCCTGGTAGAAAGGGCCTCCATGCCTGATTCAATCTGGGTTAAACTAGGAACGAACATCAGCACTTTGTGTTCCCAACTCAAGAACGACCAACATGCTTCACTGCAGGAGACGACCCAGCCACCCCGGGGCATTCAGCATCCCCGGCCCTGTCCATGAAAGCTCATGTGCTCAGCCCAGCCCTTTAGGCGACCACAGTGAAATACCTCTACATGGTTCTAAATGCACCCTAGGAGCCCTGGGCCTCAGCACCCTGTGCGGAACCACTGGGTTAAGTCATCAAATCCTGAACATCAAATATCCCTGAAATCAGAGTCCATAACTGTGATTCACTGAAAAGACCCTGTGAAGGTAAATTCACGTTCAGTACATTCTGCTTGAGAGGGTGGAGAAGGGGGCTGAGGACAGTGCCTGGTGGGCAGCAAGCCCACAAGGAAGATGCGCTTAGTGAGCAAATACGCTGTAGAGACGGACGTGCAAAATATCTGGAACCTGCAGGCTTTCACTTCAGTTACTGAGAAAAACAGCCAACTGGCCTCACTTCTCCAGCAGCCACTCTACTTCTTATGGGGTTCGGCCTCACGGGGCTCAGGGCTCCACTGCCTGCACCGGGCTTTCTGACCCTGCCAAGTGTGTGGGAAGGGGGACTCCTTCCCCCGCGAGGGCCTGCTGAGGACCGCAGGGTCCTCCTTCAGTTCCCAGAGGAGAGACCCACGCAAGACCTCATGTGGCACAGACACTGATGATCCCACCTGCAACCTGGGCGGGACAAACTACACCTGACATGCAACTGAGCTAACCTCACGTGGACGTACACACATACCTACAAAAACATTATCACGTAAGGCAAGCTACATGCCATCTTATAAAATACGAACCTCATTAAGTATTTTGCTGTAACATCATTTTTATTTTTTCTTTTTTTCACGATAAAAATATTTATTTCAATATAACATCATTTTTAATACCTACGTAAACATTCCACTGAAAAAACAAGATGTGTCAAATGTATTCAACCAGCCTTTTGATAATGGACTTTCAGATGGTTTCAGGTTCTTTGCAATTATAAACCTCACTCTGATGGGCAGCCCAAAAGCTGGGTATTTGTACATCAGTGAGATTATTTCCTTACAAATAATTCCTAAGGGTGGGATTTCTGGGTCAAAGGATATGTGCGTTTGGACGTGTATTTTACAACTTTACTTAAGAAAGTTTGTACCAAATTATCAGTCCCACCAGGGCTGCTTAAGCAGGCTATTTTCTCACATTCTAACAAACATGGAATAATTATAAATAATTTAGACAACAGAAAATGAAAATAACTTTATCACCTTTGATTACTGGTAAGATTGAACTTTTTAATATTGCTATTTACTGTATGTAATATTTATATATTTTTATGACTTATTATTTTGAGGGGCCATTCGTATTTTTTTTTTTTTACCAAATCTATAAGAACTCTTTCTACATCAAGCACATTATATGTACTGCAGATATAGTTTTCCATATCTAAAAAGAGGAACGGGGATTTATCATTTACTAGAGCTCAAATGTCATAAATAAACTGATCACGCAAAGTTCAGAACTACTTCAGAGAACTGTTACGCAAATACCTTGTTAGTACTTATTTCTAAGACTCTGATTAGTACCTAAACCACATTATATCAGAGAAATCAGCAGGGTTCCAAATTACCTAGTGACATCATAAAGATTCCCGCAATCAGAATCTTTGGAACTGCTGAAAAATAAGGGTTTTTCAATCCTTGAAAGGTTTTTTACACATGGATATACATGAAACACAAACAGATGAAAAGCAATGAGCTGTGGACCCAGAATCACCAGTTCTGCTGAGAAGCATCCAGCAGCCCACGTTCGCTCTAAGGCCCCTGTGCTCTCACCTGGATGTTGTCGAACTTGAGGCCCGGCATGGTGAGGTCCTCCTTGCCCACGAACACCGTGCTGCACTGCTGGGTGGTGACTGAAGTCAGCACGCTCCTGGTCGCCTCCCCGGGAATCCAGGCGTCGTTTCTCCGGTCCATCTCGCTCATGCTCAGGGCGGTGGCAAAGGGGTCCTCGCTCCCGGCAAACACAGCCTGGATCTGTGAAAACGGTTTTGGAGACTGAGGAATTTCCAGAGAAGCTGTGGAAACACCTGACTCTGATCTTTCCGTCCCTGGGGAGTAAGAAGGGTCAGCAGAACCCAGGGAGTCTTCCCCCACTGGGGTAGCGGCGAGTGAAGACAAGCTTTCAGGAATCGAAGGGCTGGCGTTGGGATTACTGACGGAGATGAAGGTGGAGGTTGTGAAGGAATCAAAGAAGTCCGAGGCCAAGGAGTTAGTGCTGGTTGTATCGCCAAAAAATTTGCTCAGGCTAGGGCTCGGCTGGACCACCTGAGGAGGGGTCCTGGCGGCCGCTTCGCTCACGCCGCTGAAACTGGGCGATTTCACCATCTGGGACTCGAAGCCATCGCGCAGGACCTGGGGCTGGGAGCCGGCGGGCGGCGGCTGGCTGAAGATGGTGCACATGGGCACCGGCTCGTCTTTGGGGGACGGCTGCCGGGGGGACAGCCCTGATGCCGGCCCCGCTGCGGGCGCCCTCACGTCCCCTGGGCCCAAGTCCTCTGCACCCTCGTGCTCAAAGGTGGGCAGGTCTTTCACCTCCTCTTGCTCTGGGTCTTCCTTCAACGATGCTCTGCTGTCGGGGGTCATGTCCGAGACGTCTTTAGGTGTGTCCTCTCCCTCACTTTCACCATCATCACTCAGAGCGTCCAGCGCTTCTTCATCGACGACGCTTTCCCGTCTGTGATCTGCGCCGCCTTCTGCAGTCTCCACGACATCCTGCAAACAACCCAGGTCCCCCGCGCCATCCTCGCTGTTGTTCGGGGAATCAGAGATGAGGACGCTCTCCATCATGGGCTCGTCGAGCTTGTCCACTAAGTTATTCGAGTCTTCTGACCCAAACTCGTCTCCACCGAGATCAATAGTTTCCTCATGATAGAGGAGCTGCCGCTGGTCTTCCCGGGGCCCTTGCGGAGCCATGTTCTGGGCTGGCCCCTCGGCTGGGCCGCTCTGCTCGGGCGCCTGCTGCTCCGTACCTCTAGCACTCTCCATGGTCACCTGAAACAAATGCACATCAACTCATCAGCTTATATCTCAGTTACTATTACGATGATTTTATCTTACTGAAATTGTTTTTGAATTTATAAAAATGGTGAGTTCGTGTCCTTGTAATGGTGGATACACGTCATTATATACATTTGTTCCAATGCATAGAATGTACCACACCAAGAGAGACAACGTAGACTGTGGACTTCGGGTGATTATGATGTGTCAACACAGGCCCATCAGTTGTAACCAGCGCACCATCTGGCGGGGATGTGGATAATGCGGGAGGCTCTGCCTGTGTCGGGGCAGCAGGGAGATGAGAAGCCTTTGCACCTTCCTCTCAATTTTGCAGGGAATCTAAAACTGCTTTAAAAAATAAAAGTCGGCTAAAAATGTTTATCAGTTTATCAGCTATATATTCAAATGGTTTAAAATTCAACAGCCTCCATTTCTCCAGCCATTTATTTATTTTTGTGGTAAAAGACACATCATATAAAATCTACCACCGCAATCACTGCTAAGTGTATAGTTCAGTGGCATTGAGTACATTCAGTTTGTTGTGCGACCATCACCACCAGCCATCTCCAGAACTCTTCTCATCCTGCAAAACTGAAATAAATAATACAATAAACACTAACTCCCCATCTCCTGCTCCCCCAGCTCCTAGCAACCACCATTCTCTTGTATGTCTCTATGAATCTGACTACGCTAGGGAGGGACCCTAAATATGGTATTTGTGGAATGACGTGGTATTTGTCCTTTTGTGTTTGGCTTATTTCACTGAGCACAATGTCCTCAAGGTTCACCCATGTTATTGCATATGTCGGAATTTCCTTATTTTTAAAAAACGATTATTATTTTTTATTTATTTTCTGCTGTGTCAGGTCTTAGTTGCGGCGTGCAGGCTCTTCACTGCGGCGCGCGGGCTTCTCTCTAGTTGTGGCGTGTGGGTTTTCTCTCTTTAGTTGTGGCGTGCAGGCTCCAGGGCCCGTGGGCTCTGTAGTTGTGGCACGCAGGCTCTAGTTGAGGTGCGTGAGCTCAGTAGTTGCGGCGCGCAGGCTTAGTTGCCCCACAGCATGTGGGATCTCAGTTCCCTGACCAGGGACCAAACCTACGTCCCCTGCATTGTAAGGTGGATTCTTTACCAGTGGACCACCAGGGAAGTTCCAGAATTTCCTTATTTTTAAGGCCGAGTTAATATCCCATTGTATGTACATACCATGTTTATCCATTTATCTGTTGATAAACACTTAGATTACTTCCATCTTTTGACTACTATGAATACTGCTGCTGTGAACATGGGTGTACAAATATTTCTTCGAGACCCTGCTTTCCACTCTTTCGGGTAAAAACCCAGAAGTGGGATTCCTGGATCATTCATGTGGCAGTTGTATTTTTAATCTTGTGAAGAACTACCCAAACTATCTTCCATTAGTTACACCATTTTACATCCCCACCAAGAGTGCACAACGGTTCCCATTTCTCCACATCCTCACTAGCACTAGCTAATTTTCTGTCTTTTTGACAGTAGTCATCCTAACGGGTGTGAGGTCTCAGCCTTTTAAACCCTACTCATTCTTTAAGACGCAGCTGAAGTTCCGCCTCTGCCCTCAAGCCTTCCCAAGACAAGACTACTTCAGCCTATAGTAACAACATATACAAAAATAAACTCAAAGTAGATTAAAGACCTAAATGTAAGACTGGATACTATAAAACTCCTAGAGAAACACACAGGCAGAACACTATTTGACATAAATCGCAGCAATATTTTGGATCTGTCTTGGAAGTCAAAGGAAAAAAAAGCAAAAATAAACAAATAACTAAACTTAAAAGTTTTTGCACAGCAAAGGAAACCTTGACAAAAGGAAAAGACAACCAACTGAATGGGAGAAAATATTTGCAAATGATATGACTGATAAGGGATTAATATCCAACACATATAAACAGTTCATACAACTCAACATCAAAAAATCAAACAACCCAATTGAAAAATGGGCAGAAGAACCAAACAGACATTTTTCCGAAGAGGAAATGCAGATGGCCAACAGGCACATGAAAAGATGCTCAACATCGCTAATCATCAATGTAAATCGGAACCACAGTGAGATACCACCTTACACCTGTCAGAATGGCTATCATCAAAAAGAACACAAAAAATGTTGGCAAGGGTGTGGAGAAAAGGGAACCCTCCTGCACTGTTGGTGGGAATGTAAGTTGGTGCAGCCACTGTGGAGAACAGTATGGAGGTTTCACAAAAAATTAAAAATAGAACTACCATATGAGCCAGCAATTCCACTCCTGGGTATATATTCAAAAAAAGAAAAAACACTAATTCAAAAAGATACACGTACCCCAATGTTCACAGCAGCATTATTTACAATTGCTAAGATATGGAAGCAGCCTAAGTGTCCTTCAACAGATGAATGGATAAAGAAGATGTGGTATGTATGTATGTGTGTATATACATACACACACACACACACACGTACACACAATGGAATACTACTCAGCCATAAAAAAGAACAAAAATTTTCTATTTGAAACAACATGGATGGACTTGGAGGGCATTACGCCAAGTGGAATAAGTCAGAGAATGGCAAATACTGTATGATGTCACTTATTTGTTGAATCTAAAAAATACAACAAACAAGTGAATATAACAAAAAAAGAAGCAGACTCATAGGTACAGAGAACAAACTAGTGGCTACCAGCAGGGAGCGGGAGAGGCAATACAGAGGTGGGGGCATGAGAGGTACAAACCACTGGCTATGAGACAGGCTACAAGGATGTATTGCACAACACGAGGAATATAGCCAATATTTTGTAATAACTGTAAATGGACTGTAACCTTTAAAAATTGTATCAAAAGAGAAAAAAACAAAAAAAGTAACTATACTCAGCTGGTCTCTAGGTAAGATTACTTTTTTCTCTGTCAACACTTTCATCACAGTATTGCAAATTAGCTCTCTTTCCCTTTTATAGCCTGGACCACCCTGAGATCCAAAAGCAAGATTACTTTAAAGTAGGTTCAAAGTTAAACATTTTGGAGAAGTTTCTTGACCAGCATAGTCAGTTACTAATTCCCCATTTACTACATATTCACTTAATAATTATTAGCTATAAATAAGTCAAAAATACAATGAAAAGGAACGAAAGCCCCTTTACTTGTAATGTTTCACAGCTCCAATGGGAGGCTGCCTCAGGAACATCAGAGTGGACGAACCCCAACGTGTAAGGCTCTTCCCTGGTCCTCCCCAGGCAGGACACGAAGACTAAGCATGAAGACCACGGAACGGCAATGACTTTGTTTAACCTTTGCAACAGCCAGACGAGACAGGCATCGGCTGCCCCAAAATACAGATGAGGACGCTAAGAACCAGAGAAGTGATGGGACTCATCTGACCAGGAATGGAAGCAGGGCCCCTGACTAAGCCCCTGAGGACTCAAGTACCCCGCGCCCACACAGTGCCCGGGAGATGCCAGGAACCACTGCTGGTTAACCGGGCCCTTCTCGGAATAAAAACAGTGCAGATGATAATGCCAGATGCCCCGTTACTACGTTAATGGACACCTGTGAAAAACTGTATGATATAAGGTCCAATACATACAATTACAGGAGAAGGTGAAGAGTATCAAAACTGGCAAAATCACACAGATACCTTCTTTATATGCAGGGAAAAGTGGAGAAAAGTCTACTCTTAAAGTAAGCAGAAGTCACTGCCAGGTTAATTGGTGTGTATTACAAGATACAGAGAAAGACAGACTAAAATGGGGGGACCTAGGAAAGACTGCACAGATGACCTTGAGCTGCTTCTCACCAGGCAACGCAATGAGAGAAGACTCATCACTATCGAGACCCATTCATTATGCGGACTGGATCATTACAGCAAGAAACAACTGCTTAAGCAATAATTAAAGAAACCCAGATTGAAACTATGATTTCAAAAAATGTGACCTGCGAAATAGGCAAAGATTTTTAGAAGTGACAGTTCTGGGGAATTTTAGGGAAACTTACTTATTGGCAAGGGGAATGCAACCTTTCTGAAGAACAGCTTGGCAAGGAATAAAACTCTGACAAGCAATTCTGCGTTTAGCAACTCACCTAAAATTCTTGTTTTTAAAGAAATCATCTTCTGAAAGGAAGAAAGCTAAGAGGAACGCTCTTTCAAGTCAATGCTTAAGTCTGTAACTATGTTTTGAGTCTCCCCAGTAACCTTGTTGCTAATCCAATCTCATTTAGAAAATCAATGTCACCTGTTTCCTAGTGACACTGTTTACACAGATGTCACCCAGCCCAGAGTAAAAATTAGGTTGTTTTTACCTTAATTTCCGAATGGAAACTACACATTCATCAGAAACATCGCCAAAGGACTGGGCTGAGACGCCCTGCAAGTCAGGGCTCATTGCTCGCCGAGCGCCAGTGTCTCAGACACCAGCTACATTGAGGCTACATTACTGGCTCTCAAGGAGATGACAGAGAGGAAACTAAGTAACTGTGACACACACGCCGCTCTGGCCCCAGGAAAGAGGGCTGTCTATGGAACGGGACAGCGGTGAGAGCTCCGTCTCGGCTTTCTGACTCCTTTCACTGGAATACCTTAGAAGGTTCTTGCTCCTTTCCCTGACTCTTCTGAAGGCCCCTTTTCTATAAACAACTTTTATTAAACTGGAGTGGATACAATGTTTATAACACCTACTTCCCCTCCTTTTCTGGGCTAATATTCTGAGATTTGTCACACCCTTGTTTTTCCTTAATTTTCCACGTTTGTTTCCTCAGACGTGTTAGATTTCTCAGTTTTTTCCTTAGTTTCCCCTCCCCACTTTTAACCTGAGACCCAACCCTGTAAGTGGCGTGAAGCTGTGATTCACTCATCTTTGCTGACGATGCTCTACTGGGTGACGGTTCCACAGCCTAAGATCTATTCTTCTGTTGATGGATATTTGAGGTGTTAGGTCTGTGAATCTACAGACAGTGCTGTCATGAATATCCTTGTACACGTCTCCCGCTGTACGTGTGAAAACTCCTTCGTGACATTATTAAAAGTTAAGCGTGTGCGGTGGGTCATTCATGGAGAATACACCTCTTTATCAGATAACGCCAAATTGCTTTCCTAGGTGGTTGTACCAAGTTACACACTTAGTAGCGGTGTGTAAATAGTCTTCTTGTTCCACACATTCACCTACACTTGATATCGTCAGACTTCATAATATCAAGATGATATTAAAAATTCCTACAAATCAATAGGATTACGGACGATCCAACAGAAAAATATTTTGCACAAAGATTTGAACAAGGTGAAAGGGACACACATTTCACAAGCACGTGTCCTGTGACTCCAACAGCCATTCAACTTGATTTTTCTAGAATGATTCCACTTTACACCCGTGGTTGCAGTAAAATTAAGCACCTCTTTTCACTCTCAAGAGTCCTGGTTGAGACAAAAATGGTCCTACTACTTACGTATCACGGAGGAACTCCTGCACATGGGCACCAAAAGTTATGACCATGAACGTCACAAACAGAAAATAGAAACAAAATGCCGCCCCCTTTTCAAAGCCCCCAAAATAAAAAATCTGGAAAGAACCACTGCCCATAGGTACCATAATAAACAGCAGTATTTTCAAAAATGGAATACTAAACAGCAGTGAAAACGAATGAGCCATCCTATAGTGAATGCAACAATGTTTGAATCTCACACATCTGATTCTGCACCCAGAACCGGTAGAAAAATAAACAGTATGATTTTCCATATAAAGTTCAAAACATGAAAATGAAACAATATACTATTTTAGGAATACAAACACAAAAACAAGGTGATAATAACACCCAATTCGGTTGGGGAGGAGCTTGGAAGTGACAGCAAGGGGAGGTTTGATGGGGGAGGGACCCATGAGAGTCTAAGCCACTGGCAGCACTAGTGACAGAAGACGGTGTCGGGTCTGCACTTGAACTTTGTGTTTTCCATGTATGTTACATGCAGTTTTTACATTTCATAATCTAAAAATGGAAAAGCATATGAATCTGTTCTTGATTTGCATGTGATATAAATCTTTGCTTCTCTTACTATTGATTTAATGAATTTTATGAAATCATAGACATGGTTTTAAGCCTATGTCAGCACCAAAATGCTAGCAAAGAAATCGGATTTTCTCTTTGTCCAGTTGAGTTCTTTGCACAATGAGCTTAATTAATGCCTTAAAATATTTTTAAAGTACTAACTTTAAGTGATTTAAATTCACTAAGAATAATGAAAACTACTGCTGTTCAGGCCCCCTTTCTGGACATAAGACTCTGCAATTACAAATCTTTTACCAGATTGCAATAATGTAAACCGTATTCCCATGAAAGAACTATGCCATGAGGTAGGAATCCAATTAGCACATATTTATAAAAGCCCCATGTAAAGAACACCCACCACAGATCAAGCATTTTACATGAGTTATCATAGTTAATCCTTAGGATCAACTCACAAAGCATTAGCTCCATCATACAGCAGAGAAAGTCAAGGGATTTGCCCAAAGCCACAGTACCAATACTTGATGCTGACAGGATTCCAACAGTTTTTCTGCCTCTGCTCTCCTTGTAAGGCTCCTAGACAGGTCGTGACCGAGAGCCGCAGGCGGAGGCACAAAGCGCTCTGAGTAACTGCTTGAGTCTTAGCTTCACTGATAAATAAGGTGACCTTTGAAAATGATTTAATCCTTTAGCCTCGGCTTCCTCATCTGTAAACTGGGATAATGAAGATTAAATAGCAACGGATGCCCAGGAACTTTTTAAACTGTGATGAGCTGCACATAAACATAGTAATTACAAGTTTAATGACGAAGCAGCGTGGTAACACAGTCTTGGAACGGTGAAGATCCTGTCTGAAATCACAGGATGTGCGGACTGGTGAATTTTATCCTATTTGAAGTCCTCAATCCCTTCTCCCAGCCCATCACACAGGGGCCCTAACTCGCTGTATGCCACCCAGTACAACCTTCTGAATTGACGAAAAGAAACAAGAAGTATTTAAATACAGTGTTTTCCAGTAGCTATAAAGAGATATGGCAGGTCCAAGGAAATGTTTCATTGGGGTCAAACTCTTTTGTGGATGAGGGTGAGGAAAACAGGCATATTTTAAAGCACATCTTTAAGCCTTATGCTCTTTTACAATAAAAGTGTTTTCAAATCTTCCCAGTATATGCACTCTTACCAGTCAGCTCTGTCCTGGATGCTGTCCTGGAAGGAATCAGCCAACATTTACAAGACTTACATGCTTTTACACAAACCACCGCATTTTGCCCGCACAATACTGAGTCTGGTCGGGCGAGTCACTGTGAACGTCCACCTGCCGGAGAGTAAACCAGGACTAAGAAGTCACTGAGGGCCACGGCTGGGACCTGGGCCGCAGACCCCTCCCCAGCTTTCGGTGCCAAGCATTGGGGGCTGCTCCGGGGGTGTGCAGCCAACGGCCGCCCCCGGAAGGGAAGGCCCGCGCTGCGGACCCGGCAGGACCAGCTTGGGCTTGGCGGGAGGAGGGACAGAGACGAGACCCCGGGGAGGAAACACCCTCGGAGAGGAGAGACCTCCGGGGAGGAGAGCCCCCGGGGAGGAAACCCCGGGGAAAAGAACTCCCGGGAGGAGACACGCCCGGAGAGGAGAGACCCGGGGAGAAGAACCTCGGGGAGGACACCCCGGGGAGGAGACCCGGAGAGAAGACCCCCGGGGGACTGTGTCTGAGGGCCGGCGGGGCTGCGGTTAGGGACAGCACGACCCCCTCCCTACAGCCCGGGCCCTGTCCTCACCTGCCACCGGCCCCCTGGGGTTGGAGAAAGGTCACCTACAGCCGTAACCCGGGGGCAAGAAGGATAGAGGAAGCCGGGAAAGAGTGACTGGAATCGACGCCTCCTGCGGCTTCTGCGCCTGCGCGCGCCTGCTCCCGCGCATGCCCAGTGCAGGAGCCAAGCGCCCGGCGCGTTTCCGGTTCATGCATTGGTGGGCGGGGCGTGGGCCCCAAGGTGGGGATCGGGGGCGGGGAATGCGCGGGGGAAGTTCAGCCCTTCCCTGGGACTGGGGAGGGAAATCGTTGTGACCTTCAGAGGCAACAAACAAACCTGTGGCAGAGGGGCAGCTGGAAGGGAGATGGTTAAGCTCTTTATTTTCCTGGCCAAAGCACCCTAGAAACATTTATTTTCAGGGATTTGTCTTTGTGCCTATATGTATTTTCAACTTTTCCTGCCATGCATCTGTACTACTGTGTAACCACATTAACGATAAAAATGCTAATAATAATACGAATAATGGCTGGGTGGATTTAATCCAGCAGTATGAAGATCCTGCATTCCTTAGCGCCGCAACTTAATCTTAGGCAAACGGTGCCGGTGAATAGGATGCCCACGTCTGTGCCTCTGCTTCCTTGATTTCTGGTGTAACCACCCAGATCTCTTCGTTCATCCAAGGATTCCTAACTAGCTTAAGTACCAGGCACAGCGCTAGGCGCTGGAGCACAACTAAGCCAAACCAGACCCAGCCAATTCTTTATTCTTATTTTTTAATGATTTAAAATATTTTATTTTTGACAAATAAAAATCGTATATATTTAAGGGGTACAACATGATGTTTTGATATCTTACCTAAGTGTCCATCATCGGATGAATGGATAAAGAAGATGTGGCACATAAAAAGAAACGAAATTGAGTTATTTGTAGTGAGGTGGATGGACCTAGAGTCTGCCATACAGAGTGAACTCAGAAAGAGAAAGACAAATACCGTATGCTAAAACATATATATGGAATCTAAGAAAAAAAATGTCATGAACCTAGGGATAAGACAGGAATAAAGACACAGATCTACTAGAGAATGGACTTGAGGATATGGCGAGGGGGAAGCGTAAGCTGTGACAAAGTGAGAGAGTGGCATGGACATATATACACTACCAAACATAAAATAGATAGCTAGTGGGAAGCAGCCGCATAGCACAGGGAGATCAGCTCAGTGCTTTGTGACCACCTAGAGGCGTGGGATAGGGAGGGTGGGAGGGAGGGAGATGCAAGAGGGAAGAGATATGGGAACATATGTATATGTATAACTGATTCACTTTGTTATAAAGCAGAAACTAACACACCATTGTAAAGCAATTATACTCCAATAAAGATGTAAAAAAATTTTATTTTTGACAAATAAAAATCGTATATATTTAAGGTGTACAACGTGATGTTTTGATATATCTATACATTGTGAGATGATGACCACAATGGAACTAATGAACTTATTCATCACCTCACTTATTTCCCATTTTCTGTGTTTGTGGTGAAAACACTTGAAATCTACTCTCCACAAATTTCAATTATAGTATATTTTTTTAAATTGGAGTATAATTGCTTTACAACGTTGTTAGTTTCTGCTGTACAACGAAGTGAGTCAGCTGTATGTATACATATATCCCCTCCCTCTTGGACCTCCCACCATCCCACCCATCTAGGTCATCACAGAGCACCAGGCTGAGCTTCCTGTGCCTTATAGCATGTTCCCACTAGCTATCAAGTATAGGATACATTATTATTAACTATCTCTCCAGAACTTATTCATCTTACAATTGAAAGTTTGTACTTTTTGATCAATATCTCCCCTTTCTCCCACCCCTCAGCCTCTGGTAACCGCCATTCTGCTCTCTGTTACAATGATTTCAACTTCCTCTTTTAGATTCCACATGTATGTGGAATCATACTGTATTTGTCTTTCTGTATCTGGCTTATTTCATTTAGCACAATGTCCTCTAGGTTCATTCATGTTGTCACAAACGACAGGACCTCCTTCATTTTAAGGTTGAATAATATTTCATTATATATATAAAAAAACATTGACCAGCTTAAACTGCTTATTCTCCTTAAATTGATTAATCAAACCTTGAGTTATTTTACAGACAGCACTGCACGTGTCTCCAGGATGACCCCCAAAGAATCTTCAGTCTACAGAACTCAAATAGAAATGTCACTGGAGCCCTTTATGAGGCAAGAAATCTTTCACTAAGGAAAATCTGGGTTCCAGCAGCACCGGTAGTTTATATGGACTGATTTGAGGCTAACCAATCAGCTTTCAAGTTTGAAATTTCCCTAACCCCTTAAATTTCACCCTGAACCTTGGACTGGGGAGACTGATTTGAGACCTGTCTCCCATTTCCTTACTGGTCAACCTCACAATAAAGATCATTCTTTTCTCAAAAGCTGGTACCATAGTATTGTCTTCTATGGGCATAAGGCAGTGAGCCCTTGCTGAGTGTGTGCATACACACACACACACACACACTCACACACATTTAGGTTGTTTCCATGTCTCAGCTACTGCAAATAATCCTGCAGTGAACATGGAGTGCAGATATCTCTTCAAGATAGGGATTTCATTTTCTTCGGATCTCAAAAGTGGGATTGTGAGATCATATGGTAGCTCTATTTTTAATTTTTTGAGGAGTCTCCATAGTGTTTACCATAGTCGATGTATCCTTTTACATTCTCATCAGCAGTGTACAAAGGTTCCCTCTTCTCCAACCCTGCCAACACTTAACTTTTAACTTTTTGGTGACAACCATTATAACAGGTGTGAGGTGATAGCTCGTTGTGGTTCATTTGCATTTCCCTGACGATCAGCGATATCAAACATCTTTTCATATACCTATTCCAGACCTCGTTATTTGAAACAAAGATTAAGGGAAGAGGGAAAAGTTAAATGGTCACACAGATGGAGGAGAGGTGCATGGTCCTGGAAACCTATGGGACCCAGGTTAGTGAAGGAGGTTCAGCTATGGGGATTTTGGGGCTCCATGCAATGTCATTCCTGTCTGCCAAAGGCATTGCCTAATGTCAAGGCAGGCACTTTGGGAGTACTGCCTGAGCGGGGCAACCTCTCCAGCATGACAGTCCTTGGAGATCCAGTGACCCCAGGATCTTCCCACCAGGCTCCCTACAGAGGCAAATGCTGCCAAACAATGCCAGTGGTTCGATACCAGGCATCACCCCAGCCCTGGCAGTGCGATCCCTTGGCCACGCCACACACACCGCCTGGCACCTGCAGATATGAACTAGCCCGGTCCCTGACTTTAAGGATCCTGGGCCCGGCCTACCTAAGTCTGACAGGCCAGACACATACCCTAGCCCCCCAACTTAACCCCTCTGTGCCCTCAACTGTCACTGAAATTTGCAGCGGCCCATCTGTAAAATGTAAGAATGATGCCTTAGCCGTAAGGCTGGAGCGAAGAACTTAACGACAGTGCCTACAAAGCATGCGTCCCGGCGCCCAGCCGTCCAACGACAGCGTCACAGCCTCAGGGAAGCCATTCCCTCTGGGGCGATGGAGCAGGGAGAGGCCCGAGCTGCAGACCGCCGGGCGGCCGTAACTGCGAGCCGGGCCGGGCCGGCTGCGCTCCGCCCCCGCCTCCCTGCGGGAGTCCCCAGGCCGGTCGTCCCCTCGCGGTCCCATTCTCCGGGGCCTGGGAGCTGAGAGCCCGGATGGGAGCCAAGTGGGCATGCGCACAAGCCCGGCGCTGCCGCCATTGGCCGCCAGCGAGGAGCGCATTGATGACTCATCAGGAAAACACCGGAAGTGAGCCCTACGGGAGCCGGGGTGGGCCAGAAAGCGTTCCGGTTTGGCGCTGCCGGGGCTGGAGGGAATGAATGGACGCTGAGGTGGGGCGCACCCGCTCCGGGGACCGGCCTTAGGCGAGTGCGCCGCCGCAGCATGGAGGACGACGCGCCGGTGATCTACGGCCTGGAGTTCCAGGTGGGTGACAGGAGGGCCCAGCGACGTCGGTGCAGCCGAGGTCACTGGGGATTCGGGGGACCAGAGGCCCTGGTCATCCAGGACGGGCCGGGGGCTTGCGTGACACACGGGGGGCGCAGCGGTTCTGCCCGCGACCCCCCGGTTTGGGAGCCCCCGCCGCCTCCCCTCAGCCCCGGGCGTTCCTTGTGGCCTAAGTCTCACCACTCACTTCGGTGTATTTGCCTGTGTACCTTTCCTCCAGCATTGGCGTTCCTGGAAGCATGCACTCTATTTTTTTCTTTTTTATGTTAAAAGAAGTAGCTGATTTTTGCATTTGTTTACTTTACACAGCTCTGTGGGCCATGGCTTTCTTGAATTTGAAGAACCATTACTACAGTAAACATAAAAGAACCGAAAGTTATAGTGGAGGTTTGGTTGTCAGTGATGTTTAAATCACTGTGGAGAACAGTTTACATAGAAGATGGGAATCTGATTATTGACCATTGACTGAAGGTAATGAGGCTTGGAGGGTAAAATGAGGCACCACTGTGCAAATAAGAGGCAGAAGACCGGCACAGAGGGGCCCTTAAAATGAGAAAATGCCAAGCACATCCGTGTTTCTGCAACGTTTTGACTTGTGTTCATGATTTTAGCTCTTTTTCTTTTTGTGTATTTAAAATTTTTAAAACAAGTAATTCTTACGAGTTGTTTAAGCAGTCAGTGGCTGAAAATCTGATTAAAAATCAGCCAGCCCTAAGCACTCCCTTTCCATCTTCTCTGAGTTCTTGAGAACAACCACTTTCAACATTTTAAAAAGCGTTTCTTCTAGTCTTTACCTTCGTGCTTTTATCTCTCGATATAACCTGGCGACTGGATGGCATGGCACGTGAGGATTTTTGGCTTTTTCTATGCTCTCCTGTCTTCCTTCAGACTCCCAATATAGTTAATTACAATCTTTTGCCAAATCTATACTCAGGTTTCTCGTTTTTCTAATTACATTGTTGACTGCTGGTTCAAGTAGGGTTCCATGACTTGTTTAGCCAGCTTTTCAGGATTTTTGCGCAGAAAAAATTTGAATTTTAAGTCGAGTACCTTACCTTATCTTTGTGTGCGTGTCCTGGATTGCCTGGTTAGTGCTGTCCTTACTAGCTGTGCACCCGGTGCCGGTTTCTCCTCCCAGAGTTTCCCCTTCCTTGTCCTGCATCCCTTTGAGCCAAGTGCCCAAGTTCTTGTGTTTCTATTACCATAACCTAGATGGTCTTGGGTGTGCTGTTCCTTTCACACTTGCTCCACAAGATGATGACTGGAAATCTGTTTACACTATAAAGACAAGTAATATATCAAATCTTGGGTGAGTTTTAGGACCCTTTTTCTTAAAGGGTGGAAGATTATTTTAAAGGACGTACAGGAACTGTGATCAAATAGCCAGTGGATCTGCTGCTTCCAACCCAATGCACGAAGACACTGCATTTTAACAGTGCCAAATTTAAGCACAAAGCCATCTTGTAGTTTCATTCTATAGGTTTGTTGTGTCTTCAGATATTGCATACATTATTCGTTGGGGTTTCTGTCTTTGCGTCCTTCCAGCATTGGGTCTGGTTTTCAGTTCCTCCAGCTGTGTCGACTCAGGTTCAGTTGTCTGGGGTTGTCTTGCCTTCCCTCTCTAGTCTTTTCTCGCTTGTGAAGAGGTGATTGCTCCATTGAGTTCTGTAGGTGAGTGTCCGTGTGTATAATCACGGGCTCTGGCTCTTCTGTGGCAGCATCCGCCTAATGCTTGCATCTTCTGACGCCTTTTCCCGTTGTCTCCTCCCCTCCCCCTCCCCATGCCTCCTCGTGGTGCCCTTGCAGGGCTCCCTTGCTGGCCCCTAGATCATGTCCAGGGCTGAGCCCTTGCGTGCAGCAGCTCGCTGTAGGCTCTGTAGGTGGAGGTGGGCCAGGCCCGGGCCGACAGGAGTTCTTGCAGCTCAGGGCTTTGTTGAGTAAACCCTTTAGCTGGCATTTACCCCGAGGCCAAGGCGTCTGGCAGAGTCCGGCTTCCCACTCCGTCCCACGGAGCCCCAGGCTGCTCCCGAGGAGATGCCAGTCCGTCCCCAGCCCTGCTCTTGTTCTTGCCCCGGCGTGTGCAGGGCACCTGTTTCTGCCACCCCCTCCGGGCGGTTCCTGGTGTTGTCCCCGCCTGTGTCTGGGTGTCGCGGCCAGCGTCCTCTGCGGCGTCTTCTCTCAGCTGGGGCCTTGGCCGCCTCGGAGGCTTTGTTCTCAGGCGCGTTTGGATTACAGATGTTTCCACATTTCACTGAAGACAGAGTTTGTGTTTGTGCTCTTCATTTTCCTTCCTGCTTTTGTATGATTTCCCAGAGTCTGAGAAGAGAGGAGAGAAGCCTTCGCCACTGTTTGAAAAGTGAGCTCCAGACTTGGCTGGGCGAGGTGTCTGGGGCAGGCGGCGGGCGGGCACAGGAGCGCCAGCGGGCTCAGGTCACCTGAGATCCACTCAAGGGCTGAGGTGACTTGGAGCTCCAGGCTGAGCAGGTTCCTCTCGCTCTAGTTCGCCCTCGCGCCTGGCCTGTGACCCGGGCTGGGGAGGGTCCCACCCCAAAGCCTCGCGCTCTGCTGGCCCCTCCTCCCCCCAGGATCCTGCACTCCGCTCGCCCAGCTCTGGGAGCCTGTAAGACGCTCTCCTCAGCATCACCGCTTAGCCGCCTGTTCCAAATTGATGAGGGCCTCCAGGCGAAAGTGGGTAGGAGGTCAGCCCTCCTCTAACTTCTCTCCTTACCTGGAGCTTGCATTTCCCGACTGGCAGCTTTCTGAAGCCTTGAAACAAACTCAAGCTTTTTGGTTTAGTTTCTCCAGCTGGCTCTGCAGGAGACTTGGCCTAAACCACCTGTTCTGCCATCACTGGGAGCCATTTTCTGCTCTGTTATTGAAGAATAATTTGTTCAACCAATCAATTACTGTTGAAAATAAATAATGGTTTTGTTAAAAAACACAATTTATATCTTTATTGCTTAATTTTTGTGCCCACTTACAGTTGTTTCCAGATATACTTTGGAAATGGAATTGTGTCACAAAGTGTATAAGAGTTGAGGGCTCTTTGTGCATGGTTCTAAATTGCCTTGCAGGCGCTCTGTACCAGTTGCTACTCCATCAGCAGTAGAAGAGGCAACTGCCTTTCTAATCTGTTAGATCCCACCTTCATACATGTGTGTGCATTTTCCTTCCCTCCTGCAGGCACGTGCTCTCACACCTCAAACGGCAGAAACAGATGCCATTCGGTTTCTGGTTGGGACGCAGTCTCTAAAATATGATAATCAGGTAACTATTTTTGACAAATGTATACATGTTAATTACTAAGGCTGTTCTTGGTTTTATAACCATTTCATTCTTGATTTTTCAAGCAGCATTTGAGAAAATTAATGCCACACAAACAAAATAAAACTTCCATTGGGATTTACATAGCCAACTGTATGTGATGATTGAATTAAATAATTTAAACTTATTCTGTGTAGCATTTTTGCCGTAGTTTCGTGTTTTGGTTTTGTGGGTATATAGGTTTCACCGTGTAAGTGGTTGAGAAGCAACCCAGGGTACGAGGTCAGCATCACCCCTTTGATCCCAGCCAGTGGTCGACTGCTCTGATGGCTCACAGCACTCTCTCTAGCTGAGCCTGGACGAGGCCGTAATCCCACTGCAACATAGAGTTCCAGGCTGTCGCTGCCAGTTGGTCCAGGGAGATATACAGGGTGTGAACTATGTGCTGTCCTGGCCACTATAGTGGATAGGCTGTTGGATACAAGATTGAGGTTCAGTCCACGGCTTGACACAAAAGTATGACCTTGAGCGAATGGATTAACCTTGCTGGACTTCGTCTTCCTCATCCTCAAATAGAGGTAGGGTTGTCTGCAGGTGCCGTGGATGTTGCGGAGTTGTGCACTGCCGTTGATCTTGGGGAAACGCACGTCAGGCGGTGTCACGTGGTGCAGCCCCCATCCAGTTACTGTTGTCAGTGGGGGGTAATGGTGTTAAAATCGCTGTCCAAGAGTATTCAGTGCCACATGGGGTGTGGTGAAATCCTCACTCTCCCATGTTGATGAGGGACTTTATGTTGGCATCGTCATTATGGCAGCTAATTTGATGGTATACATCTAGAGCTTCATAAATAAATGTTCATATTATTTAACACGTAATTCTTATACTCAAAACATCGAAAAAGCTTTATATACAAGGGATAATATCGTATTGGTGCATAGAATGGTGAAAGCACGAGAAGCGATCACATCGTGCAGGTAGTAGGTGGGATCCTATGGCATTCCCGTACTCGATGGCAGAGTCACATGACTAGCCTGGCTGAGCCTGGCCGCTGTGGGCTGTGTGCTCCCTCACTGCACGCCTGAATAGCTGAGTCTCCTCAGAAGCGTTACAACCTAAAAATTCTTAGGTGATTCTGTGAAATGTTCAGATTGTATATACTGTGCGATCACTATTGTGTAAAAAAAAAAAAAGTAGATTGTTTTGCAATATATACAAATATCGAATCATTCCATTGTACACCTGAAACTGATATAATGTTATATCAATTATACCTCTATAAAAAAAGTAGATAAAGTACAAAATTGAATCTCAGCATAGAATAAAGACTAGAAATAGGTCAAAAGGGCTCGAAATTTGAGCCATAGTTATCTTCAGGGAATGTGAATGTGATGTAAGTTGTTTCTTTATAATTTCCAGTTTTCTGAATATGTGTGTGTGTTACTTTCCTCCTGGAAAATGTCAGATGGGAATGATTTATTTATAAAGATAGTTAGCAGTGGCTGTCTCACAGGGCAAGAGGAAACCCGGTGACGGCACCGTGCAGCCTGGGGGTGCTGGTTGGCGGAGAGAGGGGAAGGCTAACCAGGTGACAGCACAGGGAGCTGGTGACAGGAGGCACAGCTGTTTCCTCTGGGGATGGATGGGTGGAGTTTGTGATGGGGGAGGTGTTAGAGGCCTGGGGACAGAGCCAGGTGGACGACTAACTGCCTTTTTCTCATCTACTTGTGTTTCAATTCCACCCAGCTCCGGGCCTGTACCATTGACCTTCTTGGTAGAACATCAGTTTTTATTTTTATTTTTTTTGGCTGCGCTGCACGGCTTTCAGGATGTTAGTTCCCCAACCAAGGATTGAACCCACGTCCTCAGTGGTGAACGCTCAGAGTCCTAACCACTGGACCACCAGGGGATTCCTGAACATCAGCTTTTAAACTTCTTAAGAAAAGAAAGAAATTGTTATTATTATTTAATGAGGGATGCTTATAACTTTTTTCTAGAAAATATTAAAAGCTGACAGAAACAAATGAATTAAGAACAAAATGAGGTAGTGTAAGGCATTAATAAGTTACATTGTACCTGGTTTTATCAGGCAAAATTGTATACCATTTGGTTATGATACTAAGAAAGGATCGGCCCCAAATGACGTAAAGTGCTTTAATCTTCCTGAAATCTTTTTTGAAGCAAGATAATCTCGGGGGTGGGCCCAAGCATCTGCATTGCTAACCAGTGTCAGGGAGCACCTCTTATGTGGCCCTGTCATAATGGATCGTAATTATCTAAGCCAGGGGGACATCAGCCTCCTGACAAACGTAGTTTACAGCTCCATATGCCTGTTTATCAAATGTACTCTCTGCGGGAACAGTCCTGGCTTTTAGAATATGGGCTGTCGGTCCGTGGGCCTAGTGAAAGAAACATTATCATCTTAGGTGAGAGACTTTGATTCTTCTTAAAAATCAGTCTTAGAAATCCAACTTTCCAATGGTAAGGTCCAGAAAAGTTCGGTAGTTAATGGTAGTTAATGGTAACAAGTGCGTAACTCTTGGTAACCTCAGCCTTACTCCAGTGTGTAAAGCTCCTTGAGTGCTAGATGCAGAACCACTGTGTGCTCTGCCGGCTCTTTCCTTTCAAAGTCCTCATTAAGGGCTTCCCTGGTGGCGCAGTGGTTGAGAGTCCGCCTGCCGATGCAGGGGACACGGGTTCGCGCCCCGGTCCGGGAAGATCCCACATGCCACAGAGCGGCTGGGCCCGTGAGCCATGGCCGCTGAGCCTGCGCGTCCGGAGCCTGTGCTCCGCAATGGGAGAGGCCACAACAGTGAGAGGCCGGCGTACCGGAAAAAAAAAAAAAAAGTCCTCATTAAGCTGCTGATTCAGGATTGTAGCCTCTGGCTTCAGTTATTTTTTTCTGGCCACAGTTGAATTAAAGGGTGGAGGCTGAGGTTTATAACTTTCTCTTTACACTCTTCACCTGTGGTGGTCTTTTGGCTGTGAATCCAGACGATAGGAATGAAAGAGTGTTTCTGACCTGCTGGTGTTTCTTTTCTGTTTCCGGGAAAGGTACGTGGCCTTGTTGGGACAGTCATTCATTCACTCACTCACTCATTCATTCATTTGCTCAGCAATGCTTACTTAGTGTGGTGACAGGACTCTGATTCCTCTCACTGTGTTAGGTGTGAGACTCACAGAAGGAACAGATACATTTGTGCCCTGAGTTCAGCTTCCAGTGATGCAGTGACATAGATGTGCAGATAACTGCAGTGACACTGAGGAGAGAGGTCCAGGCGGAGTGGCACGTGGCCGGAAGGACACCAGTTTCTTCCTGGTGGCATCAGAGCCAGCATCACAGAGAAGGGGGTGTCTGAGCTGAGGCCTTCAGGCTGTGATGAGTTGTGTCACTTGCTGGTGGGCCTGTGTTTTCATAGTACTTTGGCTCATCCCCGGGGAGGGAGCCCAGGGGGAAGGGAGAGGCGAGAGGGAGCAGGGGGGCCAGGCCGCGTGCATGGACACCTGTGCCGCCGGAAACAGTCCTCACGCCCGGCGTGCATGTTTCATCTCAGACATGCATGCCTGTTCTGCTCACGTCACACGTGTGTTCCTCTCACACTTGACAGTGCTTCCCCTCACATATAGTATGTTTCCTCCCACATGTGAGACACAGGTCTTCTCGCATGTGATGTGCATGGTTCCCTACATGTGTGCCACATGCTTCCTCCCTCGTGTGACACGTGTTTCCAGAGGCACCTGCCCCCGGGAGAGGATGCCCTGCGGTGGGGGGAGCATAGCATCCCTATTTCCTTCTGTCTCCAGAGGAAGTCCGGTTGTCCCTCTGGTTTCTGACAGTGTTACTGTTATCACACGATTACCACCTGCGTTTTAAAATGATGAGGGCCTTCTGGCTGACTGCCCCTGTCTCCTTTCCCCTGTCTCCGGCTTGCTTCCCTGCAGTGAGGGTGGACAGGGGCTTCCCCTCTGTGTCCTCTCCCGTCAGCGGTGTCGTGTGGGTCCCTGTCTGGCAGTGCTGTGTGTTTGTCATTCCCCTCCTTGGGACGTACTCCCAGCCGCCTCCAGCCATGAGTTGGTGAGAGAGAAAGATAATGATGGGGGTCCTGGCCTGTGAGCCATGGGGGACTGAGGGCCAGACAGGGAGTGCAGGCAGGTGGTGTCCACTGCGCCCTCAGTGGACAGGGTGGGTGCTATTGGCCCCATTTCCAAACGGAGGGGTCGGCTCTAGCAGCCACGCGGTTTCTCCCTGGGGCCCTGCTGAAGCGCGGCAGGATGACCACCAAGCCACCGGCTCCCTCTCCCCGCGTCCTCCTCGCTTGCACGCGCCGTGAACTGTGAAGATCGGCTGGGCGAGGGCGCGTCCTGGACACTTGCTGTGGCGCCCCCACGGCTGATGCCCCTGTGGGAGGAGGTGCCGCCCCTGCCCCGAAGCACCTGCAGTGCCAGCTGTGACAGTGACAGGGGCATCACGTGACCTCAGCCCAGCTCTGAAACCCCGCCCTCCGGAGCTCCGCCCTGCCTGGGGAAGGAGGGGTGGCTGGTAGGGTTTCTGTCCCCCTCCCCAGCTTTGCCTCGGGCCATCAGCTCCTCCCTGGCAGCTGTTAATCCCTAGAAAGCGCCCCTCACCTGAATCAGTGCTACTGAATTCAGCCCGGCTGTTCTCGTGAAAATTTGAGGAGCTGTCACAGTTGCTGGCCTTTCTTTGTCTGATGAGCTGCTTTATTTTCTGTGCCTTTAATTTTGCGCTGCCTGTGTTTGCAGCAGGACGGGCACTTCTGGAGTCCTGGTCTCCCCTGAGCTCTCCTTTGTGAGAAGGTGGGCCCTCCTGGGAGGCTGTGCTCCTCTGGTCCAGCGGGAAGCTCTGGCAGAGCCCAGGGGCAGGGCTTTCGCATTGCAGGGGTTGGGTTGCTTCTGCACCCTGCTTTCCCTGCAGAATCTCTCTGCATGTTGCTTCTCCCCTATTTGTCGCGTAGATGGTGAGCGCCAGGGTGACAGAGAGGACCACTGTGGCCGGCCTTCTCTCAGCAGTCACTGAGAAGGCCGACATCCCCAAGGGGCTGGCAACGCAGCGGCCTTCTTTCCCCATGGCTCTTTTCCTTTGTAATCTTTTTTTTTTTTTTAACGTGTCAGCTCGATTGTTCTGTATTTGTATTTTGACCGAGGACAGCTTTGCTCATGTGCCCTCTCTGCCTGCAGGTCCTGTATTTGGCCACCCTCAGAATCACTGGAGGCGTTTGTTAGAAATTCAGGTTCCCAGCCCCACTCCAGACTGAGCCTCCATTTCTCCCCCGTCCCCCTCCCGTCCCCCTCCCCCCCCACCCCGTCTCCCTCCCTCCCCCCCATCTCCCCCCCTCCCCCTGACCCCTGCCCCATCCTTCCCCCTCCTTTAATGACTACAGGAATTTATGCTCCTGTTAAGGAAGCATCAGGAAGAGCTGGGTTTCTGGTGAGGCTGGATCCAGGGCAATTTCTGGAAGCGAGAAGGGAGGATCCTTAACTTTCCCCTGGAGGCGAGCTTTCGCTTTTTCCTTTCCAATTTTACAACACTTTTTTTTTTGTTTTTGAATTTTTAAGAGTTTACCTTAAGTTCAATAAGAAAAGAAGCACACAGAGGGCAGCGGCCTGGAGTCACGTGCTCCAGTGATGGGTACTGTGGACAGGGACAGCTTTCTCTGAACCCTGATTCTGCGGGAAGATGAGGGGGCTTGATTAAGATCATCTTTACAGGCTTCCTAATAAGTTTTATAACTCTGGCTTCTAAATTTTTATAGTGTCATCTGTGCCCTTAGCCCTGCACTGGTAAGTCCAACTTTAAAATTTTAATAATGGTAATACAAAAGATATGACCTTGAGCTTCATTACAAGCTGTTGGAAGCATTTTCCAAGCTCAGCAATTGCATAAAGAATTTAAAGTAACACTTACACACTACCCAGACAACCACACATCTTCCCCACCCTCTGAGCCAACACTAAATGTTCTGTCTTTTGTGCCCCCATAATCTTTTGCACTCACCTTAATCATAGTGTTTTCTCCACTGTAGTGCTTGTTTTTGTAATTGGCCTGTAACTGCGTATGTTTATGCAACAGAACATTGCTGTGTACGTTGTGTGAGCTGGGCAGAGGGTGGTGCCCTGAGGACAGGCAGTTAAGTTACCGTCTCTTTCTTCCGAATCAGGAGCTGCCTGCTACTCTTGCTGCCCTGCTGCAGTGCAAAGCCCAGTGTCGGGGAGGGTGGGGTATCCCGTGCCCCGACGGTGTGGAGGCTCTTAGCACAGGCTCTGGAATCCCATTTCTAACCGAATGAACCGTGATACTCCAGCTCTGTAAACCTTGGTTTCTTCCCCTGTAGTCGTGGCTAATAATGATAGGTTATCATATTATCACAGGGCTCTTTTTAGGATTAAAGGAACCAGTGTGTGTAAAATAGCTCGATGCCTGTCGCATTTTGCATATTAGTCATTATTCTTTTGATCCCTACTTGTTTGTGGTGATGATGTCCTACCGTTCTCTCCGAGCGTACCTGGATTACAACATCTCATGAAGATGTAGCCTTTGGACCCGTCCATGAGCCTGCTGTAGGTGAGGACATGGAAGAATGCTAGGACTCCCAAGCTTAATGATGAAGGTTAAGGGCCATAGTATCAGACTATCAGGTTAGGAGAGGTGGACCTGTTGGGGGGGGTCTTGGACTCCTCCCAACGCCCAGCCGTCTAGGGCAGAGGCTGACTTGTGTGTGCCTGAGCGGGTAAGAAACGAGCCCAGAGGAAGACCAGCTGGGATCACATACTAGAGCCTGTTTGGACCCCGCGTGCTTCTGGTCTTCACAAGAAGGAATAGCCTTCCCCAGACGGAGCAGGTCCTCCAGAGGAGCGCAAAGTGTGGGCACAGAGGTCAGAGGTCCGGTGGAAGGACGGCTCCCAGCCAGGAGCTGCAGGTGTGCAGGGGGGCTGTGCGCTCACCTGGCACCTGGGTCCACAGAGCCAGCAGAGGAGGAGCCAGAGCTCTTGTGCTCCCCCGGGTGTTGGTCCCGATGTTTCAGGGTACTGCAGAGGGAGAGCTCTGGGGAGAGGAAGAATTGTACATTTAAGTGCCTCATTTTTAAGTGTTCATGGATTTTCTGATAAGGAGGAAACGTCAAATACTTAAGAAAAAAATTTCCTGTTCACCCTAACAACACAAAAATTCTGCCTGATTTTGTGTATTGCCTTTTAGTCTGTGTTCACATATAACTTTTAGAACGTAGAAGCTGTCCACCAGGAGTATTTCCAAACCCACTGTGAAAACTACATTGGGCTATGAGTCCTGGGAGAAACTGACTGAAAGTAGTTTTAAAGATAAAAACAACAGTCATGGTTTTTAATCTCCCTCCCCCAGAGAACGGCGGGAGCCAGTGTGTGTGCCCCCCCACTCCCAGATCAGCCCTGCACGACCCCTTGGTCCCAGCAATCCCAGGAGCTTTGTCCCTTCTCCTGCATTGTATTCTCCGGGACACTGAGGCTTGGGGTCACACAGACTGTAAGTGGGAACGGCGGGATTTGAATTCTACTCTGAGTCCAGAGCGACCCCTTAAGGTACCGGGGGTTGTTTTCACATGAGGACACTGTACAAAGGAAGCAGCCGAAAAGAGAGAGGCCCTGAGCAAGTGCAGAGTGGAGATGCTTCGGGTGTCATGGAAACAGTTTTTAAAATATCATTTAATGTTTGACTGCAAAGTAGTGCATATTAATCATGAGAAATGTTAAAAATGAAAACAAACCACAAAGAAGTAAAGGAAAAGCCGCTATAATCCCACCACCCAAAGGTAACCAGTTGCTTTCTGGTTCTCTCATTCAGATGTGCTTGCTTTTTAACAGAAAGCGTGTGGTGCGTGTGTGCGGTTCTCTTACTGGTTCTTTTCCCCTTGGATATATGTTACGGACCCTCTTCCCTGAGACTAAATAGTTTTTATAGTAGAATGGATGGCTTCATAGTATTATATTACAGTCAAGTACTACAGTTTATTTGAACAATTCCCTGTTGCCAGACATTCAGGTGGCTTCTAATTTTTCATTATGACAATCAGTGCCACAGTGAACATTCTTGGATATAAATCTTTGTGCAGATTCATGATTACAAGTATAAATTTATTTTTAAAATGTTTAATTTTATTTTTTCCAGTGACTTGACTGTTGATAAGAGAGTGAACGTGGACATCATTTCCATTCCTCTAAAAATTATCCAGAAAAGCATGGTGATAGCACATGTAACTTTTCGTTTAGTGGCTAAAATGTCATGTCGTTATAATCAATGTTATATGATCAGAAGCATTGACAGCTGTTGGCTTTGTTTTTAAAAAGAGGTTTAAGATGTGCTAACACGCAGTGCTTTCTCACCCCTTCCTGCCTCATTTCTTTCCGACGTGAGTTAAATTGTGCCCACTACAGAGTGGGCAGAGCAGGGCTAAGACTGGGCCTCATCAGGCAGCAGTGCCCTGCCCCGTTCTCCTCCCACAGCTGTGCAGCAGGTCTGGGACAGTCTTGGCTTGGTGGCACCATCCTGGAAGACTCTGGCCCTGGCACCAGCCATGGCCTAACCAAGCGAGGCGGGGACGCAGCTTTTGGTGTCTTGTCTCTTTAGGAATTGATGTGGCAGGGGGCAGGGTTCTGTAGCTGCAAATCGTAACAATACTTTGTGGGGGTTTCACACTTGTCTTAAGTGTATACTGTTAGTGTAGTAAGAATAACTGTTAAGTAAAGATGTGAAAGATGCATTTGATTATTATTCCTGTAGTCACTGTGTTCCATGAAGTCATGTGGAAACTGTGTGAGGTTCTGACATTCTCTTTCCTTGTGTTTATAGATCCACATCATAGACTTTGATGATGAGAATAACATTATAAATAAAAATGTGCTCCTCCATCAAGCGGGTGAGATCTGGCACATTAGTGCCAGCCCTGCAGACAAGGGAGTGCTGGCCACCTGCTACAACAAGAGTGAGTATCCCTAGGGGTCTGTGTGCGCCCACTGTTGGGTCGGCCCGTGATGCATAAGATGTTCCAGTCAGGGAAGTGCTGCGTTCACAGAGAAGTTGTGATACTGTGGGTAAATGTAGATTATACTAAGCGGTTATTGTAATCCAAAGCCTAAGAACTGAAGCTGGAATCATGGCTGTTCCAGGAGCGTTGACCCCGGGGAGTGGGAGTGATGTGCCCGAGGGTCTCCACGGGTGGATGTAGCTGCCCTCGTCCTTAATTAACTGCACCCTCAGGAGGGCAGCTGGACTTGCATCTTTCTCATCACCTATCAGTATGTGTGATAGCAGGACCAGTGAATCACAGCTTCTCGGTGCACACGCGTGCTGTATGGTCACGATCCTTCATAGGCTTCTGCCCAGCCTACCGTCTGCCTTCCCGTCTCTGGGACGTTTTAGCGTTTGTGTCAGTCCAAAGTCTATGGTGCTAAACTGGCCACACGACTTCCTTAATTGTTGTTACTCTGTCGTTGTCAGTAACTAGCATTCAGATTCTGGCTTTGGGAGGAAAGGAGAAAGGAAGCACAGAGATGTGGGCTTCCACACAGAGCGTCTAGAAACTGTTTGCTCTTGAGGAATCTTGGAATTGATTTTTCTTATAAATAGCAGTGTTTAAATTATGTCTGTTTATTGCAACATGCAACCCCCCCTGCAAGTCAGTAGAAGTCTGTACTATGATAGATGCACGCATGCGTGTGCACGTGTGCACACAAACACACACGCTCTGGAATAAATATCACAGTGGCCTTGTAAATAACTACAGAGAATTGGATTAACTCACAACTTACGTTTATAAATGCAGGTGAGAAAACCTCCCTCCACAGCTTTTTTCCTCCTGCTGAGGAGGGAGGGCGAGTAAAGCAGCGTTAAACCCTCTTGCACAGCCCCAGTAGGTACTACTTGCAGGCAAAAACTTCTTGCAGAGCTCTGGTCTCTGTCTTGAAAAATGATAGTGAATTTGCTGTAGGTTAAAGTAAACTAGACATTCAAACTCCTTTTCCAAGCAAGCCACACACCCATCTATCCTAGCTTATGTCTCTGTCATTGGAGGAGCAAGTGACAGATGTAGCTTGTTCCAGATTATCGATAGGGATCTATAACTGCTGTCAATCAGACTTTAGCCATCACCTGGATTTTTGTGAAAATATGTTCTCAGAGTCCAGGGAACTGCTCCCTGACTCCCTGCTGGCAGGGAAGCTGTATTAGTAGTAAACTCTTTTAGAACTTATTCTACGTGGATGAAGATTAAAAAAAAACACTGTAGCTTTTCTTTCTGATAATTTTACAAGAAAATGCATCACCGTGGAAGCAGAACGAGGGCACGTGGGTGGGTGAGGCTGGCTCCGTGGGGCCGTGCGGCCCAGGGCCGCGGTGAGTGTGCACGGCACCGAGCAGATGGTTGGGCGGACGTGGGACGTGGCCCCTTTTGGAAGCTCACTCACACAGTTGTGTGTAATCACTGCTCAGAAAACAGTTATGGATGGAATCGGCTGATTTAAACTGAATTGAAAGACTGGTCTCTGGGATTTCACAAGATGTGGTGAGTTTCTTTGGAATGAGGGTGCCGAGATGTCCGAGCAGATGAGCAGGAGACCCAGGCCCAGATGCCACGGATGCTGAGTTAATCTCAGTGTTTGCGCCCTAAGTGGGGAGAGCGCCGGAGACCAGGAGGCGAATGTGACCCCTCCGTGCGAACCTCTCTGTGGCTCACGTGTAGTTAGTGAGGCCCAAGGCCATGGGACTGCGCAATCACTGCACGACGGTCCAGTGATTTCTGCCAGATCATCCCCAGTTATTTTCCAGCATTTCCCCGTCAAGGTGGAGGTGGGACAGCGGTGAGGAGAGGTGGCCCCACCAGAGATGGGCAGTGGGCCCTGCTTCCCAGCCGCTTCCCAGCTCTCCATCCTGGCCGCACTGGTAGCATCTGGCGATTTCGCCTGTAAAATGGGTGCAGTTCGACCCACGCCTTTATTTGGAAGCAAGGAGCGAGGAGGGCTCAGGCTGGGTGTGTGAGGGTTTGGGGGACCCCGGCAGCTCAGGTCTTCACGGGCGCCCGGCCTGGTCCTGCTGAGTTTCTCTGGGAGCGGTGGTGGCCCCGGCCTGGCACAGCCCGCAGGGTCCCTCAGGAGCACCTCAGCCCTGATGCCCCTCCAGCCGTCCCACCACCACGGGAGCTCCTGAGTTTGGGGCACAGAACCTTCAGGGGTAGGCGCTGGGGTGCTCGAGGCCACAGGATCAACGTGCTGTCTCTATCGAGCGTACCGAAACCGTCACTTATAGCCTCCAGTGGGTGTCGTGGTTCTGAGGGGAATGCAGACTCGCCTGCATCTCATGACCACCCAAGACGTGCGGGCACCTTTCGGACAGCACCCCGATCCCTTTAGGCAGATGCGGGCTGGTCTGCAGGTTTCTGTGCAGGATGGACCCTCTGCCTGGCTTAGGCGTGGCCCGGGGAGGATGAGGCGGGGCCTTTGTTCTAAGCGGACGGAGGCTCCTAGTGTAGCAGGAAAGACTTGGCAGTGACACGGCCCTTCCCCAGCACCCCTCCGGCAGGCAGCCTCCCAGGTCCTGGCACCGTCTCCTGCCTTCACCTCCCTGGCCAAGTCCAAAGACCCCGGACGGATGGGCTGGTGTTCCTGTCCTTAGACAGCCTCCTCTCACCTCAGCCTCGCCCTCCAGTTGGAGGATCCCCGCCTCTGTCCCCGCCTGACCCGTGGAATGAGCCACGGCGGCGCCCTAGGCCCCAGTGGGGTCCTCTGAGGGGCTGGGTTGGGGCATCGGGGGAGCCCGGCTGGTCCCAGTGCCCTGGCTGGTGCAGTGAGCCGTGTCTTAGGCCTGGCCCTTCATCTCTGGCTCTGTGCCGTGCCCACATGGGACGGTTCCGACGACGGGAGGGAGGCGCGCCCTCTGATCACTCTGAGAGCTTGTCTGTGGCCTTCAGTGGTGGGGGCTCCTCCTCCTTTTAAACACCGAGCAGAGCCGAGGTATAGCTTCGCCTGCCCGCCAGTTCCTGGGTCCCCAGAAGGAGCCAGAGGCCGTGAGGGCTTCAGTGGTCTTGGTTTTCTGTTTTTGCTTTTGTTTTTTATTGGAGTATGGTTGATTTACAAAGTTGTGTTAGTTTCTGGTGTGCAGCAAAATGCTTCAGTTATCCACATATATCTATCTATCTATTCTTTTTCATATTCTTTCCCATTATGGCTCATTGCAGGGTATGGAATACAGTTCCCTGTGCTATACAGCAGGTCCTTGTTGTTTATCTGTTTTATATATAGTAGTGTGTATATGTTAATCGCGAACTCCTAATTTGTCTCCCCCACACCTTTTCCCCTGTGGTAACCATAAGTTTTTTCCTGTGTCTGTGAGTCTATTTCTGTTTTGTAAATAAGTTCATTTGTATCGTATTTTAGATTCCACATGTAAGTAATATCATATGGTATTTGTTTTTCTCTGTCTGACTTACGTCACTTAGTATGATAATCTCTAGGTCCATCCATGTTTCTGCAAATGGCATTATTTCATTCTTTTTTCATGGCTGAGTAGTATTCCATTGTATATATGTGCCACATCTTCTTTACCCATTCATCTGTCAGTGGACACTTAGGTTGCTTCCACGTCTTAGGCTGTTGTAAATAGAGCTGCTATGAACATAGGGGTGCGTGTGTCTTTTCGAATTAGAGTTTTGTCCAGATGTGGCCAGGAGTGGGATTGCTGGATCATATGGTTCCTTAGTTTTTTAAGGAACCTCCATTCTGTTCTCCATAGTGGCTGCACCACTTTCCATTCCCACGAACAGTGTAGGAGGGCTCCCTTTTCTCCACACCGTCTCCAGCATTTGTTATTTCAAGACTTTTTGATGATGGCTATTCTGACTGGTGTAAGGTGGTACCTCATTGTAATTTTGATTTGCAGTTTTCTAATAATTAGTGATTTTGAGCATCTCTTCATGTGCCTATTGGCCATCTGAATGTCTTCTTTGGAGAAATATCTATTTAGAACCTCTGCCTGTTTTTGTTTTTTTTTTCCCTGTACTCGGGCCTCTCACTGCTGTGGCCTCTCCAGTTGTGGAGCACAGGCTCCGGACGCGCAGGCTTAGCAGCCACGGCTCACGGGCCCAGCCGCTCCGTGGCATGTGGGATCCTCCCGGACCGGGGCACGAACCCGTGTCCCCTGCATTGGCTGGCAGACTCTCAACCACTGTGCCACCAGGGAAGCCCCTCTGCCCGTTTTTTGATTGGGTTGTTTATTGTTTTGATATTGTATGAGCTTTGTATATTTTGGAAATTAAGCCATTGTCGGTCTCATTGTTTGCAAATATTTTCTCCCATTCTGTAGGTTGTCATTTTGTTTTGTTTATGGTTTCCTTTGCTGTGTAAAAGCTTATGTTTGATTAGGTCCCATTTGTTTACTTTGCTTTTATTTCTGTTGCCTTGGGAGACTGTAACAGTCTTGGTTTTAATGGATTTTGCCACTTTTGGTTTATAGAGTTGGTTTGGTGAGTGACGACTTGCATTTAAGCTCATGACAGTCATTACAGCAGAACCGTCCCTGCTCCATCAGCAGCCATGAGACTGGCAGAAGCTGCAGTGTGTGTTGCTGGCAGTGGGTGTCAGACACTGTTTAAACACTTGGAGGAGCACCCGCTCATCAAGTTCGCATTTTATTGATGAAGAAACTGAGGCATCGGAAGGCTGAGTGACTTTCTCAAGGTCATGCGTCTGGTGGGGTCAGAGTTGGGATTTGAGCGTTGGATTCTGGTTCCGGGCGGTGCCCTTGACTGCCAGACAGCGCCTTTTCAATCGGAGTTCCACACATGAGAGGGCTGTTTAGAGCCTGCTGATCCATCCTGAGGCCACACCAATGTAGTACAAGTTTCTGGCTTTAGACATTCACTCCCATTTCATATTTTTAAATCATTATTTCTTGGAGTGTCTGTTGTGCTTAAGACATTGCAGTAAGAGCTGAGGGTGGGAAGATGTGAGACTGAGTACCGGGCTCCGAGAGCCACAGCACATCCCACAGGGCAGGTGCAAGACGACACTGATGGCAGCCCGTTCAGTGGGCGCAGCTGGAAAACCGCGTCGGGGTCCTGTCCTCGAATGTGTAGTCAGAAGTCTGTGCCGGTGCTGCAGCCAGGGCACCGTGGAGGGCAGGGGGAGGGGGCAGGGGAGCCGTGGCAGATTCAGAGCCCGACCCCGGCCTGGTCCCGCCGTGAGCTGCCCTGCGGCCGGTCTTTGGCCATCTCCCATAAGTGAGGGTGGGATTCACTGCCGGCTCCCCTGTCAATAATTGCCTGTGAGAACAGTTAAGTTTTAAGAGGAATCAGTATCCTTTGGGCTTGTATGATGACTCCCCAAAATACGGCCCAGGGTGACATGGTGGGGCTTTGTTGAGAGGTACGTTAGTGAGTGTGGCTTCTGTCCACCACGTCCCTCGGGTGATGTTGGGAGCCCTCCCCGCTCACGTGTCACCGTTCCCATCCTCCCAGACTCCATGGGTCACCTGAGCAGTGAGGTGCTAAGAGTCCCTCTAGCTGCCCGTCTAGGGGTCTCCGGTAGCAACAGATCGGAATGCGGTTGTTTCTGTTCACAGCTGCAGTTTCCCATTGATCTCTGCGTCAAATAAGAAAATAGCATGTTTTGAGTTTAAATGGTTACTTTGTGAAAATAAGCAAAGGGAGGAAGTAGGTTTTCCCGGGAAAAGAACGATTTAAGGCCCCTCCTTATGAAACCATAATTCTGAGATAAAATGGTTGAGGTTTTTAAGAAGAATGGCATCCCCGAGGAGCAGGGAGAGAAACTAGAGTCCACGACACTGTCGCCTGCTCTGCTGAGTAGAGGAGGCCCGGGAAGGACCCTGCCCCACACGCCACCTGGTCTTTCCCCAGCAGGTGGGCTGCGTGCCCCCAGCTGACACCGACTTTGTGTTTTCTGTGCAGATGTGGAAAGACTGACGCCTTCTTTCAGGGTGTAGGTGCTCAGCTAGGCAAGGGGAGAGGTAAGTTTTCTTATGATCCCGGTGCCGAGGAAGAGTGTGTTGAAAAGAAAGAGGTCAGGACATTCTCCGGGGGGAGCAGTCTCTTTGGGGAGCCCCGAGGAGCCCTGCGCCGGGTCGGCCCCTGGCCCTGCAGACATGGGAGGTCCCGGCAGTGCCAGCTCGTCTTTCCTTCTCACACCAGGCCAAGAAGAATGGGCTTGGAGATGGAAATGGTTTGCACTCCATTTAACACTTATAGATTTTGTGGGCTCTCGTTTTTTGTGACTAACAAAAATAGAACTGATGGGCCTCTCTTCACGGGGATAGCTGTGCGCTGACCAGTGTCAGATGAAGCTGATTTCACTGGGGGGTGGGAGCCTGGTGGGTCTGCAGCTGAATGTGTGCCGTGCGTGCGGGATGCGTGTGCTGCATGAACGTGAGGGTGTGTATTTCGTCACATCCTCTTCGGTCTGGGGTTCAGGTGGATGTACTTCACTGGGGTCACTTTGTCTGGTGAGCGATGGGAAACCAGCCACGTGGAATGTTGACCACGGAGGCTGTTGGTTGTGATTTTGGGGTCAAGTTACTGTTTTGTTCCAGTGCTGTTTCCTTCAGGGTATGGATGTGATGAACTCTTTTTTGCCAAAAACTGCGCATGTCGTTGCTGCCTGTTCCCATGAACAGCTTATCTGTTAGTGATGAGTATGAGGTGGCCTGGCAAAGAGAAGCACCCTGTACCCACCTCTGGCTCATGTGCCACTTGCCTTCCCACGAAGAGGAAGCAAAGCTTCTGGACGGCCTGGACAGCGGGGTGCAGGGATGAGGTGCAGCCCATCAGAGGGCCTGGCCGGCATCGGGGAGTGGGCTCGCCCAGAAGACTGGGCTCGAGGCCCCTGCTTCATGGCTCACGGCGCTTACTGTGAAGCCGTGCACTGACGGTGGCTCTCACCGTCACTGTTACCATCCTGTTTTACCCATGAGGGAATGTGCTGGTGACGTTGACCATGACACCTGCCCTTTAACGCTAAGCTGCCAGGCACCAGCCCAAGCGTTATGTGAACTATCTGGTTTTCTATTATTAGAATTTCTCCCAGTTTATTGAGATATAGTTGACATATAACATCATGTTAGTGTCGGGTGTACAGTGTAACGATTTGATACCCGTACGGTTAAATGCTCTTGGCGGCTTTCAAATATCCAACACGGTATTGTTAACTATAGTTGCTGTGCCGTACATTACCTGCCCAGGACCCATTTATCTTGCAACTTGAGGTTTGTACCTTTTGACCCTCTTCACCCAATTCTCCCACCCACACCCCCACCTCTGGCGACCACCCATCTGTTCTCTGTATCTGTGAGCTTGTTCTTCTTTTTTTTTCCAGATCCCACATACATGTGGGATCTTTCTCCATTGGACTCATTTCACTTAGCATGGTGCCCTCCAGGTCCATCCACGGTGTCGCTGATGAGGATGTCCTTTTCACAGCTGAATCATACTCCACTGTGTGTACTCACCACATCTCCTTTGTCCATTCATGCATCGGTGGGTACTTGGGTTGCTTCTGCATCCTGGCTATTGTGGGTAACTCTGCAGTGAGCATGGGGTGCACCAGCTATCTAGATTTTAGTTTAATCCTGCTTTATGTGCACTTGCCCAGCGAGGACTTTGTTGCAGTGATTTACAGGCTGGTGGTCCTATTAGCAGTGGAGCCGGGATTTGAATCTGTGCAGCTCGGCTCCGGAGCACCTGACCCGCAGGGCTTCAGGCTTCAAGGATGTTGTTTCTGGGCAAGGATTTCACAAACATTCCTTGTTATAAAGATGTTTTCTTCCTGTTGGTTTTTGTCATAAAGAATAGAGATGTAATGGCCCCCACTTTTGAGTGATGTTTGTAATAATGTTCAAATATTGGGGTTTAGAGGCCAGTGAGGTCACAGATCGTAACACAGGCCCCCGTTATCTCTTTAGAAGTAGATTGTATTTTATAGACCCAGTATTCAGTTGCTCGTCCCAATGTCCCAAACCCACTGCTCTTATTCCTCTAGGCACCGAGTTGTGTGACACGTGCCACATGCCCAGAATCTGTTTTGCCTTCTGAGTTTTGGATAGCAGGTGAGGAGAGTTCTGACTGCTGGGGGTGCATCTGAGCCTTGCTGAATTCATCAGGCTCCCGATTTTGGGTACTGAGGGCTTGGGCAGTGAGAGTTCAGACCACAAGGGCCGCCTGCATTGTTCTCGTGCAGTCATCTGATAGAAGTTAGATGGAGTTCCAGAATGGAGGGGAGGTTTCTGATTAGCTTCTTGTTTTGGAATCAGATCCTGGATTGTTTCTTACACTCCCGACTGACCTCTTTGGATCCCATCTGTATTGTTTCTCTGTCCTCACTGACTTTCTGTAGCACCTGCAAATTTAGTATCATCTGGAAATTTAATTAATGTGCTGTTTACTGCTCCTTCCAGGTCACTAATGAAGATGTTAGATAAGACGTGGTCCCCAGGGCTCCCCACCAGACACCTCCTCACAGCTTCACACTCTGTCCTTTATCAGTGCACTTTGTTTATGGTCCTTTCTCCAGGTTTCAGGCCACGAGGGGGTGCTTAGACAAAGCCCGGTTTGAATTAATTTTTCCAGTAAGACTGTAAAAAACACTGTGCCAGATTCCTCCTTCAACTCCAGATGTGTTGTTGGCTGCGTTCTTCCACGGCGTGGCGGTCTGCTCTGTGCCCTTGGCCCCCGCCCTCTCCCCCTGCCCGGCTCTCCCCGGAGATGCAGGGAAGGGCCCGCCAGCTGCCCGGCTTTGTGAGGCCGGGACCCCGTCTTGAGGTGGTTCCTTCCACGGTGCTGTGCCCTGGCCACTGTCTCCGTCTGCCCTGGTCTCTGCGACAAACCCCACAGACGGTGGTGTGAACAATAGAAATGTATCCGTCACAGCTCTGGGCTGCGGTCTGAGATCCAGGAGTCGAGGGCTGGTTCCTCCGAGGCCCCTCCTCTTGGCTTCTCCCTGGTTTCCCTCTGGGTCTGGCTGTGTCCTGAGCCCTTTCTCTTATGTGGATGCTGGTCCTGTCGGATCCGGGCCCCACCCTAATGACCTTATCTAACCTTAATCACTTCTTTCAAGGCCGTGTCTGCCAATATAGTCACCTTCTGAGGTGCTGGGGTTAGGGCTTCAGCATGTGAGTTTTGGGGGACACAGTTCAGCCTCTAAGAGCTGTGGATTCTTTGATTCGTTGATTTATGTGAGAGGTTTGGGGAGGGGGTTCTATCCTGATTAGGTTCACAGACCGAGGGGTGAGTAACCGGCCTCCATCGCTCTGCACGTTCCTGGTGTTTCAGGAGTAGATCCACCCATCGGGCCGGACAGTAGGCCTCCCTGCACACGCTTTGCGTTGTGATTTTGACTAGAGGTGAGACCTGGAAGGCCTGCCATCTATTTTAAGGAGGCATTTTCTCCGACTTGCTCATGTTGAGGCTGTTTGAGATGTGGCTGGGAGGGGTGTGGCCAGGGAGGGCGTGGCCTCAAGGGCCGTGGACGGGAGGTGTGGCGGCAGGCGCTGTGCACGCGTCTGTGGACAACTGGGCTGGGGTGGTGATGACGCTTGTGCGCTGGGTCCCCAGGAAGAGAAGGATTTCCTGGGTGGAAGGCTTTTCAGGCTGGTGCTGGGTGTGGGGAGCAGCCACTGGAAGGGCAGGTCGGAGTGATGCACCCGAGCCCCACAGCCAGGGGGGTTTTGGGGTCAGATCTGCATTTTCACGAGACCCCTGAGGGACGGGAGGGGACGGAGAAGGGGGCCGTGACACTGAGGGCCGCAGGAGGCCCTGCTCCTGCTTCTCTGTCAGCGTCATTCATGTGACTGTGTGGTCCTGTGACTTGCCAGACATAAAACCCTGTGAAAATAGTCTTTAAAAAAAGATGCGAGTACCCTGAAATGAGAAAAGCCTTCTCGATATGCTGGTGAAATTTCAGGAAGACCAACACAGCCTCTTTAAAAATAAAAAAAAAGAAATAAAGGTTAACCCAAGATGGAGAACAAAGGTAGAAAGACGCGCACAGGGTGATGAGTTCGGGCTTTTAGAAGACTTCCATGTAATTGGCGGCCAGGTTCACTCATCCCGAGACCCCGTGGAGGAAGGGCTGGTGACTGGCAGCTGGTATTACCGGCAGCGGAATCAATCTCGCTCCCCCGCGCTCGGGAGAGAGCATCCCACATTAGGACGGGATGAATTTTTCAGCAGAGGAAGGTGAAATGTCAGGAAGACTGTAGATCACGCCAGCGCAGGGTCCTTGGGAAATTAGAACAGTGAAAGGCTGACAGGGTGGCGGTGATGAAATACGGCTGCCGCATCCATCCTGCTCTCCTGGTGAGTGAGCTGAGGAGGGATGGACAGACGGACGGCAGCCGCGCCTTCCAGGGCCCAGCATCTCAGGCCCATCGCCAGGCCTGCAGTTCGGAGACGGCCCAAGCTGTTGCTGTGACCGTGTGTGTGTGTGTGTGTGTGTGTGTGTGTGTGTGTGTGTGTGTGTATGTGTGTCGGGGGTGGGAGTGGGAGAAAGCCCCAGGAGCCCCATGGCGCCTGCTGACGAAGACCCCAGGGTAAGGGTGAAGGTCAGACTCACCCTCCCTCCCCACCCCCCAGGAGCCCACTACCTCCTCTCTCTTCCCGTCCAGGCCCCAGCTTGGGCCTTCAGTTCTCACCTTGACGGCTATAATTTGACTCCCATAACTAATTTTTCTAAAGCACAGATGCAGGCTCTCAGCTCTTGCTTCTCAAAAGCTGGCAGTGCTTTCCGCGAGCTGTGCGGCCAGCCCAGAGCATCACCTTTCAGTCGGGGCCCTGGGACCCTGTCCCGGCCCTCCCGTTTATCCCCCTTGTCCTGGAGCACTTAGGGGCCCTCTCTGGGCCGCCGTCTGCACCTGTGAAGTGGGGGTGTAATTATGGGATCGCGGTGCCATGGAAAGGGCCGTCCCACCTGTCCCACGTCCTCTGTGAGCTTGCCCCAAACTGTCCTCCTGTCCCACTGCACGGTCCAGCGCCAGGGCTCCACTCACGCCCCGTCCACCTGTACTTTTCCAGTTCTCTGGCTGGTCTCCATGCTGATCTCTCCGCCTCAAGCATCCTTCCTCCAAATCTCTGCCCGTCACAGTCCATCTCACCCCGAGCCAGCCTGTCCCCTCCACCACGGTGCGCTGGGCTGTGTGTTGGGAAAGGGCTGAGGCGAGGTCCCCGTGGGTGGTGACTCCTGGGTGAGGGGATGCACAGAAGACCTGTGGAGAGGGCACAGAACCGTGCATGGGAGTGTGCATGTTATTTTAAAATAAACATGCGTTATTGCTTCCAGAAATGAATATGCAAGTGCATGAATCATCCTTGGTTCCAGAGTGAAACCTCCCTCATTCCACGGGAGGCTTTAAGGACGGCACATGCCTCTGGGTGTGAGTGTATAGCAGAAACAGGGCCCACAGAACTCTGTACCTTTCCAGTGGCCCCTGGGCTCTGGTGAGACAGGGCAGGCAGGTGAGGCTGGAGGTGATGAGACCCGAGGTACCAGGGAGACCCCACGGGCACCAGGGCTTTTCCACCATCCGTCCCGAGAGCTCAACCTGTCGCCATTAGCAGGCCTTTCCTTGGAGTATGGAGGCAGGCATCCTGGCAAGGGGTCACCTGCGAACGGATCTGTGTGCCTGGTACCACCTGCCAAGAGCTGTGGTCAGTGGGTGCCTTGGTGGGGTCGGCTGTCAGTTCATCCTCAGCTAGTGCTTCCGGGGAGGGCGACGGAAGCGGGGCTGCCGGGAAGGTGGGGGGCTGTCCACATGCCCCCGGTCTCCGCTGCAGCTTGGCTGGTCCTGCCCGGCCCTCCGCCTGCCCAAGCCCTTCTCGTCCCTCTGTTCCTTCAACATGCATGTCTTATGGCCCCTGGTTTTAGGCACGGCTCTGGCCATTAAGGATATGAAGATGGACGGGGTGTGGACCCAGCCTTCAAGGGGATTAGTCAGTAGGGACTTCCCTGGTGGTCCAGTAGTTAAGACTCTGCGCTTCCACTGCAGGGCGCATGAGTTCGATACCTGGTTGGGGAGCTAAGATGCCTCATGCCGCACGGTGCAGCCCAAAAAAAAGAACTAGAAAACAAAAGGGGATTGGTCAGTAAAGGAGAGAGAACCCCGAAGCAACGGCCAGAATACGAGGAGGAGGTGGTGGACGAGGGTCTGACGGGGGTCACGGGGTGGTGGGGCCTTCACGCGGAGGTGCCCTGCCTGCCCTTCTGCCCCTGTGTCTGCCCGAGGGGGAGTTGGGGTCCTGGAGGCTGCTTCCCGTGGGGCCCGGAGGGGCGGGCTGAGCGGAGCGACGGACGCAGCAGACGCGGCACCTGCCTCTCCATCAGTTGACTTGTGTGTCTGCCGTGTGGCCGGGCTTGTGACTCGCGGACCCTGGGTGCTCTGAGGGGCGCTTTCTGCCCCTTGGACGTGAGGCTGCTTCATGGGGTGCAACTGGCTGTGCCCATCGTGTGCGGTTCCTGGCCTTGGTGTCGGGACTCGATTGTCATGGCCCTTCTTCCTGAGATCCTGTGGTTCCCTCCACCTTATCTGGGCCTCACCTATAATCTGGGGATAAAACTTCAAGTTTAATAGTGCGTTACAGGTATGCACTGAAAAAGGTGAACACGCCCTGAATGGCAGAAGTTAGCACTTGGGAGGATCATGGGAAGCGGGGGTTGGAATCTCACAAAGTGTATCCTCAGGGGATTCCTGAAAAGGCCCATAAGTGGTCCAGAAAGTGAACTGGAAAGAAGCCTCCCCGCTCAGTGGGGACGTGGCCTGTCTGCGGGTTTCTCTTCTGTGAACACAGTTCTACGCCACAGCCGCCTGAATGTCAGTGCCACCTTAGCCTCTGTCCCCGATGCCTGGTGGCCTTGGAGGGCCTGTGGAAGTCCCTGCAGAGGCCCCAGCTCTTTTCATGGAGGCAAGACCCGGAGGGCCCGGGGACTCATCTTCAGGGTCGGAGGAGGAGCGGCTGTGCCTTGTGGCCCGAGCAGGGCCCTCGCTCTCGGGCCAGTCGGTGGGAGCTGCAGGGCGAGGAGTCACAGCGGCTGTCGGACCAGAGACCGCGTGGACACCCCTGAAGAAGTCAGGTGTCCGTCCCTGGGGGTGTCCGGCGGACACTGGTGACCGCACATACCCACGCTACAGGGGTCCCGGGTCTGGTGGGTGACTGGACCTCGTGGTCCTTCAGTTCCTGTCCAGCCCTGCAACTCTGCGAGTTCCGCGTCGTGCCATCCCCTGGGCGTGACGGAGGGTGATGGTTTGGGAGGCGTGTCTACCCTGTCCTGAGGCTGGAAGAAAGAGGTGAAACGTAGAGAGTATCAGGTGGTTTCTGGATCTCAAATACTCAACTGCCTCCTGTGCTCAAGGTGTGAACAGAAGCAGGTCCTTGGCCTCCTGGGATTATCTGTAGCTAACCACCCACAAAACAAAACTAAACAGTGTCTGTCATTAATTTGTAAAAATCTCTTTTTAAGATGTTAAAACAAGTAATTTCCAGGTCCCAAAATTGTGGAAAGCGTGTTGAATTGGCCAAATTCAGTAACTCATGCCTTTGGTAACTGACCTATGTCAGAATCACCAAGTTGCTGTCATAGGAAATTTATGACACTGAAGAATTTAGGGTCCCTGCATGAGTTTTCCATTTGCTTTTGAAAGAAGAATCAATAAAGAATCTTACTTTATTATCTTATTTATAACAGACTCCTTGACTGTTTTACGGGACCTGATCCTAGATGGAATGGCACCAGGATAAGAACTGTATGGATTTCCAAAATCTATGCACGTTTTCTGTAAAACTCTATGTAAATTTCAGATCCCAGATTATTCATCCAATAGGGAAGAGTTTTTCTGTATCTAAAAGAATTTTTCTGTATCTAAAAGGTACAGAATTAGTAATTAGTATATTTTTGAAAATCATAGATTCTTTTTGAAAATCAGACTAATCTGAGAGTGTATAAGACAAGACCAAGGAGAATAAAATCCTTTGCTTCTCCTGGTCTGTCAGCAGTTAAAGCACTGAAGGCCAAGAGTCTCTCCCTGTGTGACCTGACGCTTGTGCAGTGCCATGCAGCTTCCAAAGCACTTCTCACGCTATTTCAGCTGATACTTCTGGTGTAGACATCGTCATAGAACCAGTTTCATAGGTAAGAAAGTTGAGAGGGATTCATTTGCTCAGGGTCTTGTAGTTAACTCTATCACAATCAAGTTTCCAAGAGAAATCTGCTTTCCCCCCTGATTATTTCCCCCACTGTATAGAAAACGAGACTGATTTATTTGAAAAAGAAATCTGATGCTTTGTGGGGGGAAAGAATGATAAAACATTTAGTAGTGTACCGAAGTTTAATAGAGAAAAATAAATTTTAAATATCTATATACTTATGAGAGGCATCGTACCCAAGTGCAAGTGTACCCTACAGATTTTTTTTATGTGTTCTATGTAATATAGTACAAAGTTACTCTAAAGTTCAGATTAATTTATTATTTTAAAATTATCAAGACTTTAAAAAACGTTTGAGGACTTACTGGTATTTTTCCTCTTCCTAACGAAAACATTAAGAAGGATTTCTACAATATCCTATTCTTTGGAAACTGTTTGTGTTCTTCAGGTTCTAGGCAAGAAAACATAACAAACACCTATTTGCTATCGTCAGTCTTCAGTGGCCCCTGAACCTCTGTTCTCCGACCTGGCTCTGAACTAACAATGTACTTCTAGTCTCGTCCCTGTTCTCCGACAGAACATGGTGGTCTGCTGCTTGATGCCTGCCCTCAGTGGATGCTATTACCTGTGTGCATAGGGTGGTGGCTGGGTCCCCCCCGCCCCCGGTCCCCAGGGGGCTGTGCTAAAGACAGAATATTCTAGAGCTTGCCTGACCTCCCAGCGCAGTTCAGTTCAAGGGAGCAGACTTTTCCAAAGATGTGTCTGTATCGATGCTTTGATCCTCTCCTGGTTTGCCTCCACCATTTCTGTCACAGTTCCCCTCCAGCTAAAAAGCAGGATGGGTGTTATGAGACAAGGAGGGAGGTGTGAGCGGATACATTTCATCTGCGCGCTCATGGGAGCTGTCTGTCCTGGGGGATGGGTGTTATGAGACAAGGAGGGAGGTATGAGCGGATACATTTCATCTGCGCGCCCATGGGAGCTGTCTGTCCTGGGCCAGGGCAGGCACCGGCCACGGGGAAGCCCCTCCCTGTAGTTTTGGAGGTGAGTTGTTTTGTAGACGGTATATATAGTTGGGTTGTGTGTGTGTGCGGTTTATTCATTCTGCCGATCTTTTAATTGATGTGTTTAGACCATTTAATTTACTGGTGTGTTAGGGCTGAAGCAGGCCGTTTATTATCTGTTTTCTGTTTCTTTGTTTCTCATTGCTCTGTTTCGTTTTCTTACCTTCCTGTGGGTTACTTGAACGTTTTGTAAAATCCCATCTTGATTTATTTATGATGTTTTGAATCTACTGCTGTGTATTGTTTTCTTGGTGTTTACTTTAGATACTACACTCCACATACATAACTTGCCAAGTCTACTTCCAGAGAAGTACAGAAACCTTCTATGCAGAAAGGAGAAAGCTTCTTTGCCCTCCCCACTTAAAAAACATAATTCTCTTAAGGTTTGCTCTACATACATTGACATCAGATGTGTTATGTTCTATATATGTATATATTTTTATCTGTTTGGTTTTTGTTTCTCTTTTAGTTAAAAAATATAAATTTATTTTCTCGCATGGTCCGCCCTCTGAGCCACTTTACCTTCAGTGCCACCTGCCCTCATGCTTTGGGGCTGCTTTAGCCATTCGGGTCGGCGTCGCTGCCTCTGCGCTTGGGGACGTGTCCTTACGGCAGAGTTACAGAGTTAGAAAAACCGGAAAAGTATGGCAATTCAGAAAGTCTTCATTTTAAACCATGATACTGTTTCTGCAAATCGGATTTGAATGATGGGGTTTTATGATAATTATTCTCCATTATTCAATACAATGTAATTACATAAGATTAAAAAAATCTTCCATTTAAAAACAAGCAATAACTATTTAGTTGGGTCTCGTACTTGCCTCGTGTTTCCGTCTTGGCTAAATCACACCATTCCGAACCAGAAGGAAAGCCATGTCCGGCAATGGGATGGTGGGCTTGGACAGCAGAGGGCGAAGCTCTTCCGGGATCCCGACCGTGGTTTGCATCACTTGTCTTACATTGTTTCCCTTGTGCTGGGGACAGAACACTCAGAAATCAAGGCAGGGACCCCTGACTTATTTGGGGCTGCTCATCATCTTTTGAATGGTTTTCCTGCATTTGGGGGAGATTCCTAGGTGATTGTCCCATTTCCCTTATGGAAATAACCAAGTTTCCAGTGTCCCTTGGGGCAGGGACCCAGCAGGTGACCCAGGCTCCTCGGGTCAAGGTGGCCATGTCAGGGGACGGCGGGGGCTCCCACTGTCGCCGGTGTGGGGCTGCAGAGCCGTCAGCTGGGGGCGGGGGGTCGGCGGCAGCAGTGCTGTGGCCTCCAGGTGGGAGCAGGTCCCGGCCTGGTGTGGGCCGGCCTCCGCGATGCTCGATGCTTGGGTGACTGTGGTGGCTCCCGCTGGGCCGGTCCTGGGTGTGGTTTCCAGCATCGCCCCCCAGACGAGGGCCTGGTTCTCCGTCACGACCGACGACGCGCCCTCTTGTTCATCTCTTCTTTCAATCAGCAGGGTTGGCTTGGTGGGCGCAACCGGAGTCTGACAGATGTGCTGTGTCGGTGGCGGGAGGCCCCACCCTGGTGGTGGTGACGTCAGCCGGTGGTGACAGTGACCGCTTCCCGCAGCCGAGCTGGGCTGTCTCCAGTTACCACCCCAGGTCTGCAGGGGAGGAGGCGGAGGCCCAGCCTGTTCCCCTCCCGGTTGGGCCACCCAGGCTCCCACGTGCCAGCTGCCTGTGCGCCACGCGGCCCTCGCTGCGTCTGGAGGAGACCCCGGCCCGTGCGGAGCTCACCGTCGGACAGCGAGGATGGGCCCTACCTGGTGCCCCCGCGGCGGCGTTGCCTGGACCAGGGATGGGGGTCGGTTATGAGCCGGGGCTGCGCGGCCAGCACCAGCTCTCCCGGTGGCGACCACTCGGCCACGACGCAGACCTGCCCCTCCTGGATGTCCCCGCGTCATCCCTGTTCCTGCCTCCAGCACCCGTCGTTTCCCAGGCTTCTCGGGACCAGCTTCCTGTGGCCCATCATTGCGCTGAGAAGACGGCCACGCAGAAAAAACTCAGGGACCAAGAGGAAAACGCTGGGCCGGGAGGAGGACGGGGTGGCCCAGCCAAGCTGATGGCCTGGATTTAGAGGAGGGAGGCCTTCTAATTCCTAAAGCCTTGGAGATGACAGGTCACCATTTACCACTCGTGTTGGAATCGTTCATTTTCGTGAATGACTTGAGAGGAGACAGGTCCTTCTAGGAAGAACCGAATCCTCCAAAGTGTTGGTTTTTATTTTTTTCTCTACTCTAAAATCAGTTTTCCCTGTGATCTGGAAGTGCGGCGCCGTCCTTATTCCCCAGCAGGTGCAGGATGTCAGGCAGGGGCTCCCTCCACCCCTTGGATCCCTCGTGCTCCCACCGGACGCCCCCGCGCCTGAGTTGGACTCCAGCTGATCGAGTTCAGGGAAATCAGTTTCTTTTGCCCTGTGCCAAGAAGTTTCTAAATGCCTGGGCCCACAGTCCTCCTCGAGTCACTGGGGGGCTATTCTATGCGGGGGTTTTTCCTTTCCTTTTCACCTGGAGAGTCCGTGCGGCCCGTGTGCACTCAGGAGCCCTATTAGGAAGTCCTCTTGGGTTCTGCGCTGTCACTCCTGGCCATCTCCCCGCCCTCCGAGCTCCGTGCGGGTCACGTGAGGTCCTCAGCGGCTGCCGCTCCCCCTCCTCGGCTCAGAGTCAGGGGTTCCGACTGAGCTTCTGCCTTTGTCTTTAGTCCCTCGTGTTCCTCGTGGAAGCGCCCGCCACGTCCAACGCCCCAGATGCTTTCAATGGTGAATTTGAGTATCCGAAGATTTCAGATTGTTCATCATTCTTTGCCGCTTGTAACTTCGTTGTTGTCTAACCATCTTACTGTATCACTCTGAGCTTACATTTGGCCAGTCTTTGAACTGAAAGTGAGAGGTGTGAATTGTCAAACCGATATAATGTGGCCAGAAATACTTTCCCAAGAGTTGTTTGGTTTTTAAGCTAACAGGGTTCAGGTGTGTTCGCTCGAGGGCCTGCAGGGCGTCGTGAGCCTCGGGGTGATTACGAATCACTCGGAAACGAGCTGGCCCAGCTGGAAGGAGTGAGCGTGTCCCCGGACCCAGCGGCCTGGTCAGGAGGGTCCCCGCCTCCAAGTGGCCTCCCCTTGCCCATCCGTGGGCGAGTCTGAGTGACGCGCCTCTGCCTGTTGAGAAAGGGGCCCTGTCTCCATCGCGTTCACTGCATCTTGCTAGGAACCGAGTTGCTGATCCCAGAAGGGGTGCTTAAAAAACAAGGTAATGTATCATCTTAAACAGAGTAGAAGCCATACATCCCGAGGAGTGCTGACCTCTGCTTGTCCCAGGAAACCACCACACCCCGAACGCTGTGGGGACCCGACTGAAGTTGCTTGAAATTGATTAAGTCAGCTCTCCTGCCCTCTCAGACTTCTCTCTCCGGACCTTGTACGGTATTCCTGGCTCCTCGTGGTTTTGTCCTGCTGGGTTGCCCTTCTCATTCATCAGGATGGACTCGGAGGTTTTCCGCTTTCTGAAAACTCAAGTGTGCCACTGAAGACCAAGATCTCGTGTTGAAGGATAGTTAGAAGGATGTTCCGGGGCTTCTGCGGGAATTGCCGCCAGTTACGCGTTCATAGGCTTTGTTTGCTCGCTCAGTGCTGCGACCTGTGGAACACGTGTTTCCACAGAATGTATGCCCTGGTGACACCTGGCTTACAGACACACCATCGGAGCACCAGGCGCTTGTATGACAGGGACTCTCTACCTTACTCCTGACGTGAGTGGGTGACGTGCAGCTTCCTGTTTTTGTCTCTAAGTGATTCTTTCTTCGATGGAGCTTGGTGTTGGCAGGCAGGGGCTGTGACAGGGTGTTGGGTGAGCTCACAGAGTCCACTTGACCTTGACCCGTGGGAAGTGGTTAGAACACGCTCATCGGAGCGTGAGGGGGGGACGCAGCCCTTGCCCATTGGTGACGCCCGGGCAGGCTTTCTAGGGACCGATTCCGTTAGTGTCAGGAAGAGACGGGAGTGCCTGGAAAGCAGAGGACGCTCTGGCAGAGTTACCTAAAGTCAGCCTTTCACACGTGTCACCTGCCCTCTGGGTACAAACAGAAGATGCATATGTCGTGGGCAAAACTGTCTTTTGAGCTGACCGAACAGAAGTTTGGAATTTTGACATTTTTAAACTATCTTAGCGTAACCCGGGACATTCATGTGAAGACTGAGAGGTGCGTTTTGCTTGAGAGTCCCTGGGTTTTGGGTACAACTCTACGGAATTGGACTGTTCTCACTGCTAAGAATGGCACTTCCCTGTGGCTCCCTGGTCATTTGTGATCCAGCCGTGGTCGCCCCGCACGGAAGCTTGCACTTTTCCTGCCGCGCGCTCCATCCTGGTGCTGGTGAATTGAAGGTTTTAGTCACAAGGTGCCATGGGGACCATCCATCTGACCGTTCCGTTGTGTATTAGTGGGACTCGAGCCCCGAGCGCCTGAGGGGCTCCAGGATCACCCACAGTCAGAGCTGGACTGAGCTGGGGCCCACGTCCTTTTGGTCCCTGCTCGCTGAGTGACATCTCAGGGACACGTAAGATTTCCTGTAAGCTCTCAGGACGTCTTTCATGATTTGGCAAAACCAGAGAAGAGCTGGGCTGCAACCGCTCTGTGTGTGTGTGTGTGTGTGTGTGTGAGAGAGAGAGACAGAGAGAGAGAGAGACAGAGAGAGAGAGAGACAGACAGACAGACAGACAGAGACAGGGGGAGAGGGAGAGAACATTTCCGTTTCTGAAATTGAAAGCCTGGGCACAAATGGTGTTTGTAGTGGGCTGTGCGGTAAAGCTAGCCGTATGCTTTGCCCACTGGGGAAAAAAAGCGAATATGTCTTTGGGCTCTATTCCGGGAAAAGGAGCTGCACGTGCGAGGAGAAGCTTCGTCAGCTCCCTGTGCCTGTGGCACTGGGTGTTGGAGCTGTTGGGAGAGCCCGTGGAACCAGAGGCACGCAGCAGGACCGCGGGCAGCGCCCTGTGGGGAAGGCGGAGGCTCGCGTAGCTTCGTGGGGAGAGGATTCAGGACAGAGCAGAGCTCCGTGGCCGGGTGCCTAGGGACATGCTGACGAGGGATGCAGCGGGGGAGGGAGCGGCTGGCACTGGGTTTGAGGCTGTCCTGCACGAGGGGCGGGGCCGCCCCTCTCACCGTGGTCGGGGGTGTGTGTCTGTGGGCTCCTCTCTTCCCCTGGGGCTTCAGCCCCATCTCCACTGCTAGTGATGGGATGGAGCAGCCTGACCCCCGAGTGTGCCCCCCGTAGAGCAGATTGAGGGGTGCACAGCTCTGCGGAGGATGCAGAGTACGCATCACAGCCCTTGAACAGTGGCGGGACGGTCCTTTGCACAGAGCCAGTTTGCAGACACGGCCAAGACACTAAGACCCTAGGTCATATCGGGATGACTTTGGAAGCTGTCAGTCCCTTCGGATTAATTTTTCCTCCCAGGACACATGGAGAGCCTGACGGGTAGATCCAGGGAAGCAGGTGTCACTTGATGTTAGAAAGACTGGGCTCTGCCCCACACGCCAGCCGCCAGTAAAACCGTCACAGCTAGTCCTGAACAGGGATTTCCAAACTTTTCTTTTTTAAAGACACAGAATGTATTTTTCATGTGTGTGTGTGTGTGTGTGTGTGTGTGTGTGTGTGTGTGTGTGTGTGTGTGTGTGTGTAGCACTATAGTATGTGTGTAGAGTGGCCAAGACCACAGCTGCTGGCCTGGCTGACAGGGTGGCCTCTCTCTGCTTGGAGTCTGTGATGTTCAAATAGCCACTACTGCATCTGATTAAATTCAAAGAAGAAACATCTTACCGAGCGCTCTGTGTGGTTTCTGTTAACTTCCCACCACGTTGCAGGAGCTCTCGAGACATCAGAAGGGTGGGGTCTGGGCAGAGTCAGAGTTGCCTGTGATAAAGCTGCCCGTGACCTGACCACTGCCTAGAGTAACAACTAATTTCTCATGGCGTGGGTAGCTCTTACCTGGAGCCGATAGCAAAGTTGACCCACTGCCTGGAGACACCTATTCTAACACCTGTGAGGGCCGCACTTCGCTGTAAACCCAGGAGGAAGGGGCAGTGAGTATCTGGGGTGTGAGAGGGTCCACAGAGGTGGTAGAGCTGCAGTGCACGTGGTGACCAGTCCAGGAGGTGCCCGTGGACCAGGCTTTCTGATGCTCTTCTCGGAGCCCAAATGAGTGTCCAGGGGGCAGGACGGCTCACCACGGAGCGTGCAGCACTGCTGAGAGGGCAGAGCACGAGCCACTCCCCGTCTAGCCGGGGCCCTGCTCGTCGGGCGCCGCACGGGCTGCAGGGCGATTCCATCCTGTCGCCAAGTGCCCTGAAGGCCTGCCCTGACCATGGACACCACGGAGGAAGCCTCTCACCCAGGGCATGACGCCCTTTACCCAGCGTCTGCTGAACGGCCCTGGGAATTCTCGTTGGAGTGGCCTGGCTGGTGGCGCTGGGGGCTGGTGGCAAGGCTCTATGTGTATCAGAATGTTCTGAGCTGAAGCCATTCAGCAAATCATGTCATGAGTCTGTAGATTCGCGATGTGGTAATTTCTCAAAGATTGTTCCGTGATGGAATGAAAGGAAACAAAAGAAGTGCTGAGAAAGGATGGCACAGGACTCAAGAAAACTCATACAGCGGAGGAAGAATACATTTTTTTATTCACCTGGAAGCCTGCATTGAACTGAAAGTTTTTATATAATTGGTTTAGAATGGCTAATCTTGTTTAATGTGAAAAACGACTCTTTTTTTTTTTTTGTCCTATTAATGGCTATATTTTTCTAGATTTAGCCATTAGGTTTTATATTCGGTTTTAGTTTTTTTGCAAAACATTTCCCCTCCCATCTCTGCCTCAAATTTTATTATATTGACATTTGGTAAGTGTTGAATCCTTGTCTTAACCCATTGGGGCAGCTATATAAATACTGTAGATTGGGTGACTTATAAACAACAGACGTTGATTTCTCACAGTTCTGGAGGCTGGAGGCCCAAGGTCAGGCCTTGGGCCTGATAGATTCCATGTCTGGTGAGGACCTGCTTGCTCATCCATAGACGGTGTCCTCAGATGGTGCAGGGGTCCGTGGTGTCTTTTACAAGGACACAAACGCCATCATGAGGCTCCACTCATGACCTGACCACCTCCCAAAGGCCCCGCCTCCTGATACCATTGCATTGGGGGTTAGGATTTCAACTTTGAATTTGGAGGGGGGTGGGTGGGACACAAACTTTCAGTCTGTAATCATCCGGTATAAAGAAATAGGCATTACTTTAACCTCTGCCTGCTGTTGTCATCATCTTGGCAAAAGTGGCCATGATGCAGCTGAGGGCTTTTTTGGAGGTTGTTATCTGTTCATCACAGGAGCCTGGGTGGTGTTGGTAGCATCAGATGAAGCTGGGTTTGAATCCCAGCCCTCCACGAGGCTGTGTGACCTTGGGGAAGTTTCTTGGGTTCTCTGAGGCTGAGAATCGCTATTTGTAAAGGAGGAATAACACACCTACTTGTGAAGATCGTTGTGGTGACGAGGGAGATGCTTGAGGTGGGTCTCACGGTAGCTGGCTGTAAAGGAAAGCTCTGTTCATCACCATTGTGGCGCTGTGAGGAGCATCCCGGTCATATTAGGCCCACGATCCTTGTCAGCCTGGCCAGACACCAGGGTCCCCCAAGTTCCCCGTGCAGGTCTCAGCCCTCGGCCTTACCTGGAACCAGAATATTTCACAGTAGGGCCAGGCGGCAGGAGTTTTGGCCATCCCTGAGAGGTTTTAGCAGGTAGCTAAGACCTTTTTCAGAGAGCAGGACACAGTGGACCCAAGGCCACTGCGTTGTCCAGCAGTGGGTGCCTGGGCGGTGCCCCTGGGGTGGCCGCAAGACAAGGGACAGACGGCTTTGGAGTCGGGCAGAGATCCGTCTGATTCCCGACTGTGCCCTTACTAGCTGTGTGCCCTCGGCTATGGGTACGTGGCCGCACCAACTGTCCCACGTGATAATATCCAATTACGTTCTCGCCAAGGAAGGCTGGGACATGGTTGATACTTAAGAACTTTGGTTTTGCTGTTTGTAAAATGTTAATAATGCCATAATACAAAAAGAGAATAACCGGCAGGTCTGTCGTACGGATTAAAAGAGAGGCTGTGGACAGGACCTGGCCCAGCTGCTCACCCATGCGTGTCCCCTCGTGGTATCATCCCACATGCGTTTTAAACATGTTGCCCACTGAATATGCATTCATGCTGGTTGTTTTTAAACCTCTTGTCTTAATGGAAGTATGCATTGTATTTAGATAAAGCTATTTTTAAAATACATCTTTTCAATAATATCATCTTGATCTATACCATCATGCATTTAGCAGGTAGCCATCTTTCCTAGATCCTTTTGAAAGCAGATGGGTTATAAATGATAAATCTTCAGTGCCAGCAGAATCTGATACAGAGAAGGCATTCAGGTATGTAATGAAGTGTGTGCTACTCACATAAGACGGCATCCCATTTTGCCTTGGTGTGAATCCTAATTACAGAAAAATTGAATTCTTGATCTCCAAGTGTCTGTGTAGTGATGCTGGGTGCGACTGTTCCCTGAGCTGTGTCCCCCGCCGTCCCCACCGCTGCGGGCACTGGTGCTCAGACCCAGCGGGAGCTCGTTCCTCGGTGTGGACACTGGGTTTCAGGGCTGTTGTCCTCGTCGAAGCCGGAGCTGTGGAATCTCGGGCGCTCGAGCAGAAGCCGAAGTTCAAGCCTGTTTTCCCTCCTGATCAGAGAGCCGAGCTGCCTCCCCACGTGTGGAGAGGTCCAACAGCCCTGGCTGCTTTCCCTGCTCCGCAGCCTGGCCTGTAGCCCTAGGAGGTGAGCTGGGCTTTCTCCACGTCCCTCTTGCTTAGTTGAGGCAGAAACAGACACACATGGTCCAGTGGCCATCAGCCTGGTCGGTCACAGCAGGGCCGGGGACATGGGCTCTGCCTCCCAGGCGTTCTGCGCCTGCATTTTGTCCTCTTTCCGTCCCCGCCTTCCCTGGGTCCTGTCTCGCCCCTGTCCCCATCACCTTCCTCCTTGGCAAACCCTGGGGCACCTTAAATTCAGTACGGATGGCCAGATGGCAAGAGCTGTGATAAAGCCTGAGTCGGAATTAATAACCTTTACGAAATGTTCCTAAAGGGGTTCAGCTGGAGTTGACTGCTGTGGCCCCGTCTTAGGGGAAAGATTTTTCTCGTGACTGTGTTTTAGGTCCCCGGGAACTTTTACCTTTCCAAATCACAGCCCTCCGTACCTGATTGCCTACCACGTGTTAGTGGCAAAATAGCATCTTTAATATAAGGGGTCATCATTTTGTGTCCTTTTGCATTTAAAGAAGGGCTTTACGTCTCTCACCATCTTTTGAGTGCTTTATATGACACGATAACGACCGCTCGGCACTGTCCTGGGCTGTTTCCACCCGCTGGCCCTGGCCTAGACCTGTAGGTGCGGCACTGGGCCGGACGCATAAGGAAGACCGCTGCACAGGGAAGCAGGTACAGACCCTAGTGGAGAAGAGCGGCTCGTGGGCGAGGTAAAGTGAGGGAGGGTGTGGTTTTGGTTGGGGCAGGAGAGGGGAGAGCGTGCGTGTGTGTGCGTGCCACACGTGTGCACTGTGCAGAGATCTGGGAGAATCCCGCTCCAGGGGCTGCCGTGGGCCTGACGCAGTGTCCGCATGTCCAGGTGCAGACAGCACGGAGGCCAGGCCAGCCGTGTCGGGAGTGGGAAGTAGCTGGGCTGCCTTGTGAGGTGGGAGGCTGGCGGGCTGGGTCCTGGAGGGCCCTGCAGGCCCAGCTCTAAGGATGGTGGGACGTGTGACCAAGGGCAGGGGAGGGGTGGCTCGCCCATCCATCCTTTCCACGGGTATGTATCCAGCTGCTGCTTGCGCAGCGCATGTGGGGCTTGAGGGAGCACAGGTCCTTGCGGCCTGCCCCCAGGGATGGGCCTGTGCCTCCAGGGACCGGGGTTGTGGGGCGGGGGCGGGGCAGAGCAGGGGGCGGAGTGCGGTGGCCGCGGGAGGACTTGGGGGCCGTCCTGCGAGAGTTGCTGGCAGTGCCAGCTGGGGGTTCTGGATGCCCGTGATGCCTGGTGTCAGAGGAGCAGAGACACTGGTGCTGCTGGTGGAGATGGGGCGCCTGGGAGCCTGGGTGATGAGCGGTTCGGGTTCAGTGCTGGACGGGAAGTGTGCCCTGCAACCGGTCAGTGGGGCTGCGGGATGACAGGCGGGCTGCCTGTGAAAACTGGGTGCGGTCGGCACCTCTGCGGGTTCAGGGCCGAGGCCCTGGCCTTGGGCTGGGGACGGGCCCTGGGCCTGCAGCGCCTGCCGGCCGGGGATGGGGAAGCTGAGGCAGCAGCGAGGGTGGGGAGCTCGCCGCCTGGTTCCTGTGCCCCCCGTTACCAAGTCCAAGCTCGCTCTGCTCGCCACACCACAGGCTGGTGGCCGAGAGGTGAGGTACCGGGGCAAGGAATAACGACTTTATTCGGAAAGCCAGCGAACCGGGAAGATGGTGGGCTCATACCCCAAAGACCCATCTTGCCTGTGTTAGAATTCAGGCTCCTTTTATACTACAAAGGAGGGAGTAAAGTCGGACACTGCCTGGTTCCCATCGGCCTCCGGAGGGGAGGTGTTACTTCCTTGCTCCTGCCGTCATTCACAGGGGTCCTGCTCAGGATGCTTGCTGGGAGCCAGACAGGGGTGTTTTAGCTTAACGCTCATGGCCTGGGAGGCAGGGTTCCCAGAGGTGGGCCATTATGGATAATTTAAGCTCATAGGCTACAGCCCTTTAATGATCAACTTGTGATGGAAGACAGAGGGTTCTTCCCTGTTACACCAAGCGCCCAGGCCGGGGAGGCGAGGACCCAGGGCCGCCCGTGGGCCTCGCCCGCCTCCTGGGCCCTGCGTCTCCCGCCCCAGTTCCTGCCGTTGGTTGTGGAGGCGTCACCTCTGGGTCTTGACAACCCCCCTCCCCCAACCCCTGTCTGCACAGAGGGAAAGGACACTCTGAGGCTGGCGTCCTTTGTTTTAAAACTCAGTCTGGGACGTAACCCTCCTAGAGTGCAAGAGTGGCAGAGGAGCGGCAGAGAAGAGAGGCAAAGCAGTGGGCATGCGGAGGCCGGGGGGAGGGCAGCAGAGGGGCTGTCTCCTGTCTCCCCGCCCAGCCAGTCCTGTTCCAGGAGAGAGCAGGTGGGCAGCTAAAACTGCAGAAGCAGAGCAGTGTGTGAGAGTCGTGGGTTTGGAGGGCTGCCTCTAATCAGGGGAGACGGTGAGTGTGGAGGGGCCGGGGGGAAGCCCCGTGATCACAGCAGGGTGGCTGTCCTCCTGTCCGTGGGCCGGGACGTGGTGGCCTGGGGGGATGTCCAGCCTGCGCAGAGGGTGGCACCAAGGTGACGCCGCACTCTGTGAATTTTGGAGAGAGTCCCTCCCCCCCACCCCTCTGCCACTCTCGTCCTGTGAGAGGATGGCCAACTGAAGGCGCTGGACCCTCCTTTGAGAATCCCCTCCTCACAGACGTTCCATAAGTGCAGGGCCCTGCGTTGAGTAAGAGGTGTCTGTTTTTTTTGTTTTGTTTTGTTTTACGGTACGCGGGCCTCTCACTGCTGCGGCCTATTCCACTGCAGAGCACAGGCTCTGGACGCGCAGGCTCAGCGGCCATGGCTCATGGGCCCAGCCGCTCTGCGGCATGTGGGATCTTCCCGGACCAGGGCACGAACCCGTGTCCCCTGCATCGGCAGGCGGACTCTCAACCACTGCGCCACCAGGGAAGCCCAAGATGTGTCTGATTTTAGAGGTCGGGCTCCCAAGGTGGGTGTGTCTCCGCCATCCTGCAGCATCTGACCCTGTCTTCAGTGGAAGCTTTTCTCTGAGATGTTGAAGGGTCGGTCCTGTCCACTGGGATCTGCGCCTCGGGACTCGAGTCAAGTGTCTGCCACCCCGGCACTGGCTGATAGGTCCAGGAGCGACCCTTGAGGAGCCCGAGGGAGGGAGGGGAGGGGAGATGGGTCCTGTTGCCCAGCGATGACTCCAGTCAGCACGTGTTCTTACGAGGACCACAGCAATGGCCTGGCTTTGTAATTGTCTTGTTTTTTATAGTAGTATTCCTGCATCATTAATGACTGTAATTTGCTCGATACTGCCAGTCAGAGAAGCAAAAGAACTTTCCAACACCCTAGCAGACCAGTGATGGAAAACCTTTTTTCAGCTGTAACATCTGGTGTTTCATGGTCATCTGTCTGTTTATTCCATGGTAACTTTTGGAGGAGTTGGGTAACTTTAATGAAAATTTCTGAAACTACTAAAGGGTCCCCAAATCTGCTTCAAATTCAGTGTTTGACTTCCTTTTTTGTTTTGGGATGAGGTAGTGGTCTGTAGTTTAGAGGACCTCTGTGTCCCTTAGTTGAAGTAGAAGAGTATTTGGAAAAGAACATCCCTGGTTTCCAGCGAGGGAAGCGGGTCACGCGTGGCCCGCTTCTCCTGCGGACTCCCTTTTCGCTAGCACTGGCCCCTCCCTGTCCAGACTCACCTCCCAAGATCCTCTCTCTAACCCACATTGCAGGTGGTGGGGGGACAGCCCCGGTGCTTTAGAAAGCCTGCGTGGGATCGCTGCTGGTCTTCTAGGAGCCAGCGAGGTCCTGTCCTTAAACCTCACAGACTGTGTGTCCAGCATTTCACAGGAACCACTCCTGGGGAAAAGGACACTAACAGCCTCAGGAGTGGCCCTGAGGGTGCAGCTAATGTCGTGGAGCGTCGAGGCTGGGGCAGGTGGATACAGCCGGCATGAGCAGGAGACGGACTGGAGCTGGTCCCTGCGGGAGGGGCCTTCCTGGTCTTCTTTTCCTCTTAGGAAACCAGAGAACCTGGCTGATGCTGGGCACACAGTGAATGGGTGGGTGGATCGCATGCTGGACGGGCACCAGAGCACATGTCCACCCGTCCATCCCTCGGTCCGTGCACCCAGCAAGTACTGTCGAGCGCGTGCCACGCGCCGGTCAAGTCTCTCGTGTTGGGAGGACAGGCGTTACCTAGACACCCCGCCCACGTGGAGCTTCATTTCGTGGAAGCAGCTCTGTGTCTCTTCAGCAGGCCCAGTGCCTGGTGTCGGCAGCTTTGCTCTGGACTCAGGCCTCCGGTCCGTCTGCTCCTCCCTGCTGCCGTGTCCTCGGCCGTGTCCTGGGCTGGCTACTCCTCTCTGGACTTTGGTTTCCTCTCTGCATGTGAGATGGGTGACCCGCCGTGGGGTTGCTGGGCACGCGGACGTGGTGCCTGTGCCCTGCGAGGGGCCCTGGGGGCCGCGAGGCGATGCAGGGCACCCCTGCCCTCCAGAGCACGCTGCCTTTTCTGTGCGCTGACGAACGGGCTTTCCACTCCGTGAGGTGAAAGTACACGACCCCTCAGAGGACACGCCTGGAAGCTTGACAGCCACGGCAGCTCCAGACCTGAGCTCCAGACTCTCACCCGGTGTTCCCACGTTCCCAGGACACCCCCGGCAGGAAGGCCTCCTGGACCACCCTCCTCCTGTGCGCCTGTCCTGGGGCTTTTCTGAGGCCCAGCTCTGCCGTGGAGATGAGTGGAAACTGTGTCAGGTGAGGCGTTTTCAGGGTCACACGCAGGTGTGCCTGGTGACAGCAGTCATGACGTGCCCTCGAGGTTCGCCCGGAGCTTCTGGAGGGATGCAGCTGGGGTCCTCGCGAGGCCCATCTGCTCCCATGTGCAGCGGCTGACACTGGCCCTTGGCCGGGAACACTGAGCAGTGGCTGCAACGTCTGTGTGGCCTCTCGACGTGGCTGCTTGGCTTTCTGGCGCCAGGGCTCTGGGTTCAAGGGCGAGAGAGCTGAGAGCGGGTGCACCTCTCGGTCATTTTCAGTGGTGGTATGAAGTGTCTCTTGTATGTAACCAATTCTCCTTTGGTTATGTTTTCAATGTTTTTCTCTTATAAACAAAGCTGTATTGAAAATCTGTACATACTCTTTTGTTCTTATTTGAACTTTCCTTCTGGAAGCAGTGCTGGGTTGCTGGGTATTTTTCCACGGCCTTCACAGCTCCTTGGTCCCTCCATGGCTGAATTGCAGGGGCTCCTGCCCTCCAGCCCCGCTGCACCCCCCGCCCCCTCTCCTGCCGCCTGTGCTCCGCTGAATGTCCCTGCAGGTTGGCTGGGCCCTGCTCCTGTCTCATCCTGCTGCCGAGGCCGAGGGAGGCCACCACCTGAGTGTCACCTGCAGTACAGGGGACAGAGCTCCCGCCCAGAGGTGACAGGCATCGCTTTTACTCACCACTCGTGGTGGCTCCCCCAGCCATGAAGGATGCTGCAGGGAAGGAACCAGGTTCCCACGTGCAGCACTGACTGAAGATGCCACACGCGGAGGAGCGGGGGAAGGGGAAGCTGGGAAACCCAGGAGGAGGAGGGAGAGGGGGAGGGGGAGGAGGGGAGGGGGAGGGGGACTGGGTGGAGGATGCGGTGGAGGACGGGGGGGGGGGGCAGGCCAGGCAGGAAGGAGCTGTGGCGGATGACCCACCCTCAGGCACGGGGCGGCGAGGCGGAGGGAGAGCGAGGGCTGATGTGGGGGCGTGCAGACCCGTTGCCCGGGACCGTGTCGGCGGACTGGGGTCTGTCAGCTCCAGCCGTTTGTTTCCCTGTCGCGTTACCCCTCGTCCAGCAGCTGGGCTGTGGGGTGCCGGTCGGGTGCCAGGAGGGATCGTTATCGGGGGTCCACCGCGTACACACCCGCCACCCGCCCGCTTCCCAGCCCTCCCTTTCAGGAGCTTTCCAGCAAATGAAAATGGCACCGTTAGACCAACTTCAGCCGCCTGCGGGATTTGTAAAGACGTGAGCGCTTGGAGATTGTCCCGTGGAAAGTGCTGTGAATGTGTAAGGTGTTGTCAAGCCCCCCAAGCAGCTTTTGTGTGTGTGTGTGTTTCGTGGAAAGGTCCAGAATTTCCAAATAGTGGCCAGTTCATTTAAAGAAGACTGATGATCAGGCAGACGTGTTTTAAATTGAGTCTTTTACTTTCGTGTTTCAGAATCCCCCGCTGCACTTCCTGCATTTTGAGCCATTTTAAGTAGAATAAAGAGAGAAAAGGGGAACATTTACAATAAGAAAAAGGAAAAAACATTATCCTTCGTTCTCACTGCTAGTCGGCAGGGGTTGTTTCCTAAGAGCGCGTCCCCGAGATGGCTCCTTCTCTCTGCTCCGCACTTTACTGGGCGGGTGAGGGCTGCTGTGCTCAGTAGCCAGGCCACCAGATCAGCCTGCTTGTTGGTGGGGAGGATCCGGCTTCTGGAGCTGGCTCCGGCCCACCACCCCGAGCGCGGTAATGGGCACCAGCTGGGCTCCCGCGCCTGTGGAGGGGCACACGCTTCAGTGGCCGTTCCCTGGGCAACGGCATCACGTAGCCAGCTGGCCCTGTCCCCAGCCCATCAGAACGCACCCCTGCCGGGAGCCTGTGCCGCAGCCGCGACCCTCCGTAGGCTCTGACGGCAGAGCGTTTGCAGTCGGGGGGTCAAGGTTAAACCCAAGGACCCCCTGTGCCGGCAGTTCTTAGGGCGCTGGCCCAGGCACACCGCCACAGCTTTGGGGCGCGCAGTCCCTGGAAGGAGCCGAGTCTGTACAAGTTGAGTTTCCGAGACAGGCAGACTCTGTGGTCTGAAGCTGGCCCGCTGGAGGGAGAGCCGGCGCCCCCTTAGAGGTGGGCAGGGAGAGGCCTCTGCGGGAGCAGCCTGGCCGAGCCGCAAGATCAGTAGTCAGGGAGGGGGGGCCTGGCCGACCTGTTCTCTGCCGGGCGCCGGTGCGCGGTCTGTGGGCAGGGGCTGCAGGGCGAGAGGCAGGTGGCCTGGGCGCGTTCCTGTGGTCACTCGGAGGAGGCTGGTGGCGGTGGCCCCAGCGCTGCCCGCAGGGCCTGCTACAGAGACTGGGGGAGTCTGGACAGCACTGGGGCCACGGCTGTGAATGTCTCTGGCGGTCTCAGGAGTAATGGGGCGGGTGGTCCCAGCAGAGCCGGGAGGGCAGGGCTGTGCTGGAGCTCTGGGACGAGGGCCGTGAGTGGGAACCTGCGCCTTTGTGCTCACGTGGTTCCGTCCTGGCTGGTGCAGGGGCCACACAGGGGCCTGAGGGAGGAACCAGAAGGCTGGCCTGGGTGTGAGGCCTTCCGGAGCTGGGTGGGCCGCCGGGGCTCTGGGCTCGGGGCTCTGGGCTGGGAGGCCGTGGAAAGGTCATTGCCAGGCGGAGACTGCAGGGCCCCAGGGGGACGAGGGTTCTGGCCCACTCGGGGTCGAGCTCTCTGGACACCCTGGCACCGTGCCACTCACGGGACCCCTTGCAGAAGCCTTCCTCCTGCAGTGCCCCCAGACCCCCGACTGGGCAGGCCGACAGGAGGGTGCCCGAGGGGCTGTGTGTTTGTCGCAGAGCGGGCTGTGACCGGCGCCTACGGAGCTGAGATGGGGGCACGGTAGTAACCCTTCCAGCTTCGTGGGCCGTGCGGACCCTTTCTCAGGCTCTTCCTGTCTCCCTTTTTGTCCCTTTTAAAATGCAAACCCATGCTCAGCTCGTGGGCCGTGCAGAAACAGGTGGCGGGCCCGACTGGGCCGGCGGGCAGGGCGTGCACACCCCGGAGGAGGTTCCGGTGGGTTCAGGACCCGAGAGCAGGTGTGGCCGTGCCGGAGCTGGGAGCCGTTGTCTCTGCTGGCGCTGGGGCCTGGCTGCTGGTGGCCCTTCCAAGCTGCCTTGTGAGCAGAAACCCTCCATCGATACCCGAGTCTGAAGCTGAGGCTGCGTTGTCTTGCCTCCGTGACGGCAGCACACCGGAACCGTGGCTGCAGTTGGCGTCACCTGCCCGATGAGCTTTGTGACGATCCACTGCCACCGTCCTGGAACCTGCTGCCTCCTCGCAGGTGCCCTGTGGGTTTGGTGTGGACGGGAGCACGCTCAGTGTGCCAGCTCTTTCCCAAGGTCAGGGCCATCTGGGCTCTCGACGCCCGTGTGCGATGCTGCCTCTGGCTCCTGTTTTGATGGGTGGGGACGTCTCACCACTGGCTCCGCTGCCCCTGGGGTGGGTGCTGTGTGGAGGTCCTTCCCCCTGCCTTCTCCAGTACACCTTCAGGAGCTGGGCCCGCTGGCACCGCTGGCCCTTCGCGGGGGGGCCTTGGCCGCCACCCCGTAGGTCTGACGGCTAGACGGGGGGTGTGCTGAGCCTGGGGGCTCCGTCAGCTCTCACGGGGCCCTCTCCTTGTGGCCCAGCTGTCCTGGAAAGCGCCTGGCTTCTTTGGGGGAAGGCTTTGAGGAAAACGTACAGTGTATTCTCGTGGCAGTGCTATCGGGTCTTTCCCCAGGGGGACCTGGGTTTCCCTAAAAGCAGGGGCCCTGGTCTGTGAACTGTCTCAGGAACCGAGTGAGAGGCTGTGACTCTTCACTGTGGGGACTCAGGGCAGGCTCCACCCAGACCCGAGTCTGCTGGTCACACAGGTCGGGGGCTCTTGAGGACCCGCCCAGATCTCCTCTCTCTTTTCTCCGAGGCCAGAGCCCCCAGGCTAGCGTGCTTCCTTCCTGGGCCCACCCGTCTGTGGAGCTCACGGCCAGCCCCCCACCCCATCCTGTCCCTGCGATGGCATCTCCGGTACAGGGGCTCCTGCACTAGCGCTGGGGTGAGGCACCTCTCTCTCCTTTGTGCCTCACTGCAGGCTCCTTCCCGCGCCGGGCGGAGTAGTTCACGCAGGACGCTCTTCTCAAGCACCTAGAAGGCTGAGGTGGTTATAGGCGGGCTCACTGGCGGGCAGGCCGAGTTATGCCTGGTCGGGCCGGGCGGTTGCTTGTTGCTTAGTGGAGCGGATTCTGCCTCATTCACCCTGCTCAGCCTGTGTCAGACCAGAGCCGGCTGAAGTCTCTAAAGACAGCCTGGGGTTCTGAGCTGCAGCACCTGTGGCAGCCCCTGCCCTCCAGCTGGGGTCAGACTGTGTCCCCAGCCAGGCACCGCTGGCCCTTTCGCCGAGCCGACCGGCGCGGTTGCTGAGGCTTACAGAGACTGTCATCTCCTCTGAGCCCCCTAAGCCCTGGACTCGACATCCCTGCAGCAGTCCGCACCCTGCGTGGGCACACTTGCAGCCTCGAGTACGCCTTTTCCACTTGTTTGCCCGATTATCTTTTTATCTCGCTAAGTGCCTTTAGCTCGTGTGTTACCTGTAAAAGATAGACTAGCATCAAATTGGCCTTTAGGGCACGGCTTGCATTTTCCCTTTCAGAGCGGTGGGCTGTTCTGGACACAGGAGGCTGCATCTTATTTCTGACTCTGGTGCTTATGAACCGTGTGAGCCAGGGGAGGGCAGTTAGGTTCTGGAGGCCTCGGTTTCCTCATCTGTAGTATGCAGAGGCATGGTGCGGAGTTCCCTTCCCTCGGATGTCCTGTGGTCTGAATCTGCTGTGTGAAGGCTGGGCTCGTTTGGCGCCAGGCCCTGCCCTCTGGGGGCTCCTGGGCACTGGAGCAGTAGTTCGGGCAGTTACATTGCAGGTCCTAACTTCAGGATAGCTTTGAAAACAGATAAAAGAAGAATGCCTCAGTGGTTATTACAGCATTTTCCTTCTAAAGATAGGGTTTTCCTTCTTAAAACCACCTTAGTTTCTTTGATAGCTGGTGGATGTGTGCTGAATGCTGTTGAGATTCATGTAGATATGGAAATCCTTAGAGTTTCAGAGCCAATTTGCATGTCTCGATGGGTATACCTCCAGCGTTTCTCATTTAGTACTGTTTACCTTCCATTTCATCTGCCTCTGAGCATTTGGAGAGTTTCTGATAATGCCTACCGTATTTCTAAGACCAAAAGCACACACTCTGGTGCAGTGTGTTTTGAAGGTTTGCCCATTTCTAGGGTAGGTGACGTTGGCAGGCACCTCCCATGGGCACTGAACTCGGTAACTTTCTGGTCTTCCTCAGGATAACTTCTAGCGTGTACAGTTTCCAGTGAGGGGCTTCGAACTCACCTTGTACCTTGCACTGATTGAATTCCTACTTTCTGCCAGGCGCTTGGGTCCCGATTCAGAACCGCCAGCCTCCGCCCGGTGTCTGGAGCAGATCCTCCACACTTCTCATCCGTCCTCAAGGCCCTTCCTGGTCTGGTCCTCAGAGGGCTTCAAACCTCATTTCTCCCAGCTTTAATTCACCTTTACCGTATCCTAAGTAGAACCATTGGCCATTCTCCATCCTCCGAGGTCCCTGGGCCCTTAATCCTGCTTCAGGACGCCTCTGTGTCCATTTCCATGTGCCCAAACCCTCCTTGAGGCTGAGGTCAAGTAGCTCCTGTTCCCAGCACCCTTTCCTTTGGTCCTCCCCACTCAGGGAAGGCGTCTCCTTCCTTTAGCACCTCACCTGGATCTCTCAAAGCTCTTGCCGATCTTGACCTTGTATTACTTAACCGTTTGATCGTGTTTTGCATCCTCGTGGGCAGCGTCTGTGTCGGACTCGGCTCTATGCCTCCGAGTCTTCTAGTCCTTCTCTTCTGGGCTTCAGACCGGTTGGCCTCTGGCCTTGGGTGCACACAGAGAGGAGGGGCAGGACGGCTCTCGCAGCTCTGTGTGTTGCCCCCCCCGCCCCGCCATCGTTTTCCCAGTCGCCCTGAGTGCAGCTGCTTTGTAGCCACTGCCCATAGTGGGCTATGCCTGCCCAAGCCCACCCTTTTGTAAGCCCACTCAGGCTCTTTCTCCCCCTGCAGCCAATTGGCCATCGGCACAGGCGGGCGCTGGTGGGGGACGTGTGTTCTGTGGCCTGTGCCCTCTGGACCTGCCTGGCTCTGTGCCCTGGTGGGTACGACTAAGCTCTTGCAGGAGTGATGCTCGGTCAGTTGGTGCCCTGCGGTCCATCCATCAGGGCCCAGAAACACGGTTGGAGCAGTTTTTCAAAAGGCATGTGACTCGCTGGAAGCCTGGGGTCCCTCCGTGAAGCCGATGCTCTACCATTTCTGCTACCATCTTCCACACCAGCAGGGCCCCCAAACGTGCATCCCAGCCCAACCTTGCTGAGAGCCCTCTGGCCCTTACCCCGCGTCCCGTTGTGGCTGGGCGGGCCCAGCGTTCCCAGGCGTAGAGGGTGGAGCGAGCAGGGCACCAGCGTAGCTCTGGCGAAACACACCCAGGTTCCTCCTCACAGAGGCGCAGGTGCTTCCCAGGCCTCTTTGTTCTCTGGGGCAGGAGAGAACGTTCGGGGGCAGTGTCCACAGGTCCTGTCCCTGAGGCCGAGGGAAGCTGTGAGCAGGTAGGGCTCCCCCGTCGCTGGGCTGATGGCCGTCTGCGCTTGCCCGCCAGGGCCCACGGGCTTTCTGCAGAGGCCAGAGGCGGATTAAACAGGGTCCTGGCGCTCCACGCCCTGGTCCTTAAAGTCGGCGCATGTCTCTGCCGCCCTTTGATGGGGTGGGAGGGCACTTTCTGAGGCTTCCACCCCCTGACCGCACAGGCCTCAGGGCAGTGGGTGTTCTACCCACTGCCATGTCAGGCCCATGGAAATGACATATGTCTGGGTGGGTCTTCAGGCCCATTGGGTCTGCTGTGACCTGTCTTTGTCCATTTATTGCCTGGCCCCCAAATGTCCCCAGTCTAATGGGGACATGGGATGCTTTGGGTTCAGTGGACCTTGAACTGCCAGGGTGTGGCCCTGTGCCTGGTGTGTGATCACCAAGTAAGCAGCGCGAGGTCCCTGGGTGAAGACTTGGGGAATCGTCTCAGTACACACCTGCCCTGGTGCTGCGGGGTTCTGACTGCTGGGCATCTGGCCTTATTTCTGACAGGGGGTCCCGTGTCTGAAACTGGCTCAGACCAGGCCTGGGTCAAGGAGCACGACTTTCAGTGGGGTTATGCCCCTCAACCTCCTGTTTGCTCACTCTTGTTTCCTTCTACAGTTGTGTGGACTCCTGCCTGCGTGTGCGGGCAGCCAGGGCTGGGTCGGAGGGCCATCTGTTTCGCTCCTTGCAGCACCGTCTCCTGTTGTCTATCGGCCAGTTGGCCTTCCTTGGCTGGTAACCTGGCCTGTTGGTCATTAGGCTAATTGCTGGCCCCTGGCTTCTGGCAGTTACATACATACCATCACCAGGCCATTGTTGCTTTGGGGCCAGGTTTAAGTGCTGGAATCAGAGAGCGGCCACAAAGCCCGTTGCCAACAGGCCACGCGTTGTGACAGCCTCTCTTGAGAGTGGAATTGCTGGTCACCTGGTGTGTGGGTGTCCAACCGCCAAAGTGTTTGAACTATTTTACGCTCTTTCCAACAGTCCTCTGAGGGATCTGGTTGCTCCACATCTTTGCCAATACTTGGTGGTGGTGATCATTTTTACATTAAATTTTAGCCGTTCTGGCAGGTATGTAGTGTATCTCATTTTGGTTTTGTTTTGCATTTCTCCAGTTACTGTTGATGTTGAGCATCTTTTCTGGTGCTTGTTGACCGTTCATATGTTTTCTTTTGTGAAATGTCTGATTCAATCTTCTGCCCACTTTTAAAAACTGGGTTATTTGTCTTATCATTAAGTTGTAGGAGTTCTTTATATATTCTGGATACAAGCCCTTTATCTGGATACAGACATATGTATTCTGAATATTTTCTCCAAGTTTTTCTTCATTTTTAAAGCAGTGTCTTTCCAAGAGCAGCAGTTTTTGATTTTGATGAAGTCCAATGTCTTTTGGTGAATAGAAGTCCCTAATTATAACGTAGTCTGTTATCGGTCTTTTCCTTTGTGATTAGTGGCTTTTCTGCCCTGATTAAGAAATCTTTGCTTATTGAAGAGTTATGAGGATATTCTACTATATCGTCTAGAAAAGATCTGTATGATTTTGTCTTTCTCATTTTGAACTTCAGTCTGTCTGGAGGTAGTTTTTGGGTGTGTTGTGAGGTAGAATGCAGCTCGTTTTTTTCATGTGGATATATTGATAGAATTGATCCAGCATCATGTATTGAAAAGACCATCCTTTGTCCACTCCAGTAAATGGCGTTTGGTTGTAAATCAGGTGACCATCTGTGTAAGGTCTCTTTCTGGATTCCATTTTCTTTCTCTGGGCTATTGATCTATCTGTGTCTCAGCAGTAAATTAATATCAGGTTGTAAACCATCCAGTTTTGTTCTTCTGCATGACTGTCTTGGCCATCTGGGCGGTTCACGTTTCCATGTAAGTTTTAGGACTTCAGAATCAGGTTGTTGATTTCTACCAAAAAAAGGAAAAAAAAAAGCCATCTAGAGCTTTGGGGTTCAGGGGCTCTGTACAGTGGTGAAGCTTCCCATCCGTGAACATGGTATGCCCCTCCGTTTACTGAGGCCATCTAGAGCTTTGGGGTTCAGGGGCTCTGTACAGTGGTGAAGCTTCCCATCCGTGAACATGGTATGCCCCTCCGTTTACTGAGGCCTTTGCCTTCTCTCAGCAGTAGTCTTCATTTGGCACCTCTTTAGTTTGAGATATTATTGGATATTTCATTTTTTAATTCTATTGTTAATAGTTTTTCAAATTTTGTCTTTAAAATTTTTGTTGTTAATCTATAGATACCAATCGAATTTTATATATCACCCTTGTGTCTAGCAATTTTGCTAAATTCCCTGTTTTATTTCTAATGTCTATAAGTGTAAATTCTCTTAAGTTTTCTATACATATAATCATTAGCAAGTAACAGTATTTTTATTTTTATTTTTTTAATAGTGTTTATTTATTTATTTTTGCTTGTTGACAGTTTGCTTTATTTATTTATTTATGGCTGTGTTGTGTCTTCGTTTCTGTGCGAGGGCTTTCTCCAGTTGTGGCAAGCAGGGGCCACTCCTCATCGCGGTGCACGGGCCTCTCACTATCGCGGCCTCTCTTGTTGTGGAGCACAGGCTCCAGACGCGCAGGCTCAGTAATTGTGGCTCATGGGCCCAGTTGCTCTGCGGCATGTGGGATCTTCCCAGACCAGGGCTCGAACCTGTGTCCCCTGCATTGGCAGGCGGATTCTCAACCACTGCGCCACCAGGGAAGCCCCAGTATTTTTGTTCTTTTCATGTTCTCATATCTTTATTTTTTTCCTTGCCATACCGAAGTAGTTGGGACCTCTGGTGTAACGTTAGCTACAGGTGGTAGCACAAAGCATTCTCATCTCATTCCTCTTCTCAAGAGGAAAGTATTTAACTGTTCACCCCCTGGCAGTTATGTTTGCTGGGTGAGCAGGCAGCTACAGGAGGAGTTACTTTCCTGACACATGCACAGAATTCTCAGAAGAAGGAGCCGTTCAGTGGCAAATCCGCCACTAGTTGCTCCTCCCGCGCACTAGTTTCCCGCACACTAGTTGCTTCCCGCACACTAGTTGCTTCCTGCACAGTAGCTATTTTTGCTGTGTCATCTTCTGTCATGTTGTGCACTGCAGCCACAGTTCGTTCTCATGTTATCAGTCCCATCACTTTTCAGATTAGAAATTTCTTTTTCTGTCATTTAGGGAGATTAGTATAATCTGTGCCTCTGCTGGGTGAATGTTTCGGGCATTTGCTTATTCTTTTCAGCTTATTAAAGTGGCCAACTCTCTCTTTAGTTAGTTCTCCTGTTTCAGGAGTTCCACTGCCAATCCCATGGGCTCTACAGCAAGACTGTGGAACTGAAAATCTCAGCAAAGAAATCAATTTCTCTTGTAGGCAGAAGCTGTCGTGAACTACTTTTTCATGGTTAAAGGTGGATGTGTTAACATTAAATTTATACGTAATATACATGATTCTTTTTCCTTTAAGCTGCAATTCCATACTCTCTCAGACCCAATGAAGTATGTGGACTGAGCACTGAGATTGGGATCAGAAAGCCTTGGTTGAAACCCTGATCCTTCTACTGACGATTTGATCATGGGTAATAACGGTATTATGATAATAGTACCTGGGGGGCCAGGCATTTTGCCTGTTGTCTTCACTGCTGTATGTCTTGCTTCATTAGTTGGTGTTTAGATTGGAGGACCATGTATCTAATAAGTGGGCCGTTTTTAAATGTACTCTAAGGTCCTTTGTTTTCTTATTTCTTGGGGTATTCTTTCTTTTTCTACAATTCTTTCATATTCTTCACATGTTACCAATTGACGATTTAATGCTGAAGCCTGTTCATTGTTTTATTATCATTTATTAAAGACCATTTTTTAAAGGGGAAGGTGTTTATCACATATGCCATTTAGAACTAAATGGAAAGCAAATTTTGAAAGGGTTTACATTTAGGAATTTATGATTCGGTTTTTAACCACATAATGTTAAATCTGTTTCTTTTTGTTTTGTCTTTTCGTCTTATTTTGTGTCTTACTGAAAAATTGTTTTTTTTTAAAAAAAGAAAAGTTGTTTAGAGGGCAGAGACCTAGAGCCAGACAGGTTCCTGAAAAGAGGTGACCCGCGTGTCTTGTCTGTGCTCAGTGCCCCTGTCCACTAAGTGGCTGTGCGTCACCATCGGGCGCCGGACTGCTCTCCACCAGGGCTTAGCCTGTGGCATCCGGCCCGCACTCATCCCCTCAGTGGACGGGGGCCTGCGCCACCACTGACACCATTTAGCACGTACGTGTGAATGCAGTGTGTGCAGGGCTCTCAGCCCCTGTGCAAGGTGCTCTCACAGAGCTTTCAGGGAAAATCCATTTAATGCCTCTCTTAGACCCCAGCTGCACCCGTGGTGATTATATCTTTAGCTGCGCCCCACCTTCATTTCACTCGCTTTTTTGAAGAGCTGTTGAGGAAGAACAGGAGGAAATCGATTTTGAGGAAATTAAATTTTCTTCTAAAGCAGGATGATGTGTTGGAACAGGGCAGGGGAGCAGGGTCTGGAGCCGCCCGCCTGGTCGGCGTTTCGAGGGCAGGGGTGCGGGCCCGGGGCTGCGTGTGTGGGCGCCGTCCGCAGGGCAGGCGGCCACGCTCTGCTCACGTCTCCCTTGTCCCTCAGCTGCAGATGGCAAAGTCGTGACGTGTGCCGCGGTGTGGAGGATGCCAGCGGAGCTGGAGCCCGGCGGCCACGAGTCCCCGGAGGATGCAGCGAGCCCTGCACATGCCCTGGAGTTGCTCTGTCACCTGGGCCCTGTGGCCCACGGCAGCACTGCCTGGTAGGTTCCACCCCTGCGTGCCCAGGCAGGCTTGGAGGCAGGCCCCCACCACAGAGGCCTCTGCATAAATTGCTTGCTTCCGCTCTCTCTTTAGTGCCAGTTGTTTCCCAGATGAGAGAAATCTACGGACACCCTGCTGCACACGTACTGAGAAAAGCTGCGTCCAGATCCTTTTCTTCTAAAGTCAGTCTTGCTGGGTACCTGCCGGGAGGATGGCAGTCAGGTGCCGTCCAGCACTTAAGCACTGCATTGCTTTTAACCTCATAGATACACCTTCACTCAGCAATCCTGTGCATAAATTAACTTATTTGTTACCTTGGGTTGAAGGCTTATGATGTCTTCTTCTGTGGACCAAGTGTGGACGCCCCGTGTGCAGGCCGTGCTGTGCCCACAGCCCTCTGAGGCTTCATCCTGCATTTATTTCCCCAAGTGTCCTGTGCAGTCTCAGGACGGAGGGACGCCACCAGCATCCCTCAGGGCTCCCAGGCCCCTGGCTGCCCGCGTGCTGCGATGGCCGGATTGCTGTGCCCCCTGCAGTAACGCACAGATACTCCTCACGACGCTCATGGCTCACGTGTCGAGTTGCCGAAGCCTTGGCAAACTCAGGGGGCCGTGCTTTCTAGAAGGGACCGTGGGAACGTACCCTTGTTATGGGTGTTGACGGTTACAACAGTAATTGTTTTGCTTAATACGGTCACACTCCCACGTGTGCGTACGTGTGCGTGCGTGTGCTTGTGCGTGCATGTGCGTGTGTGTGCAGGTACATGAGAAAGAGCCTCCGTGTAGTCACTTCTTAGTCACCCCTACCGATTAAACAAATTTAATCCAGCAGGTATTTATTAAGCACCTGCTGCACACGCCTGCCAGGCTCCAGGGGCCCAGGGTGACGGGTCAGGGGACCTGGCCTCGAGGAGTCACGATCTCTCGGGGAGGCGGTGGTGTAAACATCTAACCGAGACCCAGGGCAGGTGGGGACCACGCTGGAGTCGTTCTGAACTGTGTGCCGTGGGCCCCCCGAGGAGAGAGTCCCTAATTTTTACTAGAGGAATTGATGACGGAGTCTCTGAGGAGGTGACGTTTGGAGCTGGGGCTTATACTGGTCCCCACGGTCAGCTGCGTTTGGAGGAGGGGAGGGCGGGGGGAGCAGAGCTGGGGGCCTGCGTGGCCAGGGCCCTGGGGGGCCTCCGTCTGTCGGTCTGTGTGTGGAGGTGGTTAGCAGGTGCCAGGTCGGGCTTGTTGCTTTTTCCCAGGAGGTCGGCCATCTGCACAGAAGGGGTTGTCCTGCCCCCTTGTTTGCCCCCCCTGCGCTGCAAACCACACAGCTGTTCGGAGCCCACGTCTCAGGTGGCAGCCCTGCTTCCCCAGCAAACATTTGCACGTGTGTGTGTGAGTGCGAGAGTGTGTGCACATACGTGTGTGCATGTGTGCATGCACGTGTGTCTGTTCCAGGAGCTACCTTGGCACTGGGGAATGGGTGAGTGAGACAGTGCAGACCCGCAGTCATTTCGGGCGAAGCCGGCATATACAGGCGGCGTACGTGCCTTTGGCGAGTGCAGAGAGGGGTGAGCGCCGGGAAGGGACCTGCCCCTGTGGACGAGGGGATGAGGGAACGAGGGGCTAAGGGAGGGGCCGTCGTCCGCTCCCCGCTCCCCGCTCCCCACCTGGACCCAAATGCTCCATCAGAGCTGCCGTCGTGGGGGAGCAGGCCGTGCCCGCCCATGGGCGTCATTGGGAGGTGGATGTAGTGCGCCTGCACTCTCACCTGTGAAGGGAGCATGCTAGGCGACGAGTGTCGGTGTTTAGACCCGTCCTCCTCGGAGTCTCCTCGGAATGCCGTTACTCCCGATTTGCTGCTCTTGTTCAAAGTGCTTGAAGTCTTTTTTGTCATCCATTGCATCGCTCTGTGTCTTTGACCTTTTCACCTGTGGCTGCAGGTGCGGTTGTAGCAACAGCTCAGAGAGACCCTGCGTGGCCGCCCGTCTCCCCCAGCAGGGACCATGCACCACTGCCATCGAGGCAGCCCACAGCCCCACGCAGGTTCATGTGTTCCGCACCCCCGCCTGTGTGTGCGCTGAGTTCCCTGCATGTCATCACGCGTGTCAGTCTGTGTAGTCACCACCACGGTTGGGGCACAGAACCAGGATCTCTCGGGCCGCCTTGTTGCGGCCACCGCCGCCCCCCCACGCCCCGCCCTTCATCCCTGGCCACTGCGAGCCCGCGCCACCCGGTGCGCCGTCACCGGGAGAGCATTCTGCACGTGGAGTCACGCCATGTGCATCTGATGGCGGCTTTTGCTCATCGTGCCTCCTTCCTTCTTACTCTGAGTAGGACTCCGGGTGGGGTGGACACAGTTCGTGTAAGTGTTCCCCTGTGGAGCATCTGGGTCCCCGGCTTCGGGCTGTTGTGTGTAGAGAGCCTCTGAACAGTACCCTGCGCACCTGGGTCTCCACTCTCCTGGCCAGGTACCTGGGGGCAGCCGCTGGGCCGTGCGGCGCAGTGTTTAGTTTGGTGGAAACGACTGTGCTCTGCTCCAGAGGGGTCGTGCCAGCCGTGTGTGCGGGTCCAGTCTCGGCATCCTCCTCAGCATGTGGGGTTGTCGTGCACGTTCTCTTAAGTATCCTCGGTGGTGTCAAAGTTTCATTATTAGGTAGGGAATATGAGTTTTGGAAATTTAAGTCTGGTGGATCCGTGGAGGTGAAGGACCCTGTGGTCAGACATGAGGCAGTCGGTGTTCTGTGTTCACTTGCTTGCTTTCCTTTAGGCTTGTTATTTGTGCTGAGAGCAGTTCCAGGAGAGGGGCTCCCAGATGCTCTGACCATCGGCTACTGCTGGCCAGAAGGGAGTGTCCAGGAACGCCACACAGTCCCAGTGCCCTGGAGTCGTGGCTGCGCTGACAGGCAGAGGCGTGGGGCTCCTGTCCTCAGGGCCCCTCAGCCTCTCCTGTTCTGGAGCGGCGGGGCATGGGGTAGACGGCTCCCACGTCTGCATCGCCGCAAGCAGGGTCAGCTAGTGCACGGTGGGTCTCTTGTGCTCACCTTCCCCGAGGTGGCCGTAGGGTCACTGGAAAGTCACCTGTTTCTGTAGATCAGGTCTCCATTCCTGAAAAGGAGGTGAGACATTTCTCGTTGTGCTGATGGCAGGGTCTCTGGAATGTGGTACTTTGCGTGGCTGTAAATAAGGCAGTGAAGGGGCTGGTGTAACGTACCCGCCAGACCCTTCCAGGCCTGACTCCCCGGTTTCGCCCTGTGGGGACACAGGTCCCGACTTGACCCAGAGGGGCCGCCCCGTGACCTGCAGCACTCAGCTCCTCTGGGCTGAGTGTCCCCTCCTCAGAGAGGCCCTTCCTAACCATTTTCTCCGAAATGATCACTGCTCCAGCCCCACTCACGCCTTTCTGTCATTTTACCCAGTCCTATCTCGTCATAGCAGTCACCACCTCCTGACCCTCCTCTCTGCGCGTACTCCTGCGTCTTTCTCTGTAGCCTGAGCTTCCTCTGGGCAGGGGCCTGTCAGGATGCAGGCTGCGTCCTGTCGCCTGCATCAGCACCAAGGACAGTGCCTGGCACACGGAGCGCTCCGCCGGGTGCTGAGTGCAAAAGGGAGCGAATTGGGGCCGCAGAAACGATGCCGAGTCGTGACTGTGACCCTGTAAAGTGGGGACCGCTGTAGGTAAGTTAACTGTAGGCCAGAGAGAGGAGGAGATTGCGTCCAGGGTCCCTCGCTCCTCGGGGGAGTGACTGGGCCTCCCAGCTGGGCAGTCTGGCTGCAGGAGCGCACCTGCAGAACGCGGATTGGGAACCACCTGTGGCCGTCATTCTGTGGTTTGTAAGTGGTGTCAGGCGCTGGGAGTATAGATGCATCTTCATCAGAATAAGTTTGGGGGGTGTTCACGCATATTCCTGCTGGTCCTTTCTGGATGATCAGTGTAAACGAATTCTGCTCTCGAGGGGACCCCCTCATTTTGCCGATAACTAGAGTCATCATCTTTTCTGGCATGCTTCTCCTCTCCCTCCTGGTTCGCTCCTGCAGTCAGCGTGGTGATTGTGGAAGAAACGGTGGGCCTGGCGTCCGTGGCCCTGGGCTCTGCCTGCAGATCTGTAGCTAATTCACGGCATCCCTTTGGCGAGTAGGTCAGTTTGGGCCTCATTCCCTCGTGTGTAGAATGGGTTGAATTCAGGAGTCTCTGATGTTCTTGCCAGCTCTAAATTCACTGGATGCAGTGAGCTCTCTTTCACACCTGCTCAGTGCCGCGTGCCTTTCCCTGAATCTAGTCATAACTCATGACCCTCTTTCCACTCTGCCTGTCACACTGAGGTGAGGGGCACTGGCTGCTCTGCTGCTCAACAGACACACGGCCGTGACCACGCCTCTCACGTGAGGTCCTCCTGGGTGAAGTCAGTGCAGCTGGTGGCGGGCTGCCTGCAGGGCTTGGACTGAGCCATGAGGATGCTTTTACCGAACTGTGGCCTTTTCACCACTTTCAGGGCATCTCATCCCGTCATACTCCAGGTTATGTATATTAGCTGCCTTAAATCCTTTTGGAAGGATATGGGATGTAGATAAGTAAAATTAATAAAATTTTACCTTGTTATGTTAAAGACACTGAGGTGAGAGTTCGTCCTAGTGTCACACGTGTAGTTGACACTCTTTCCCTTTTCGGGGGTAGGTGAGGAAGGGCTGCTGACAGCTCCCCCTTTGTGTGCTGTGTGCTCGTTCTTCTCTGGAGTTAGGGGTCTCCCAGGGTCAGTGCTGACACTGACGGGGGATGCGTTTTATCAGCATGTGCGGTGTCTACATGGGCACTGAGCTGGGCACGTGGGGGGCTGCAGACCCACCGAACTCTCTAGGGCCTCCTGGCATTACACTCCTGTCTCCTGTGTACACCGGCGTCTTTTGGAGCCCCGATGAAGGCGAGGTGTTTGGGGACGTGGCAGGTAAGAGCAGGAAGGAGGTGACAGTTCTCTGGCTCTGGCTCCCTATGAGGTAGGGGCTGTGTCACCGTCGAGATTGGCCCAAGGGCTGATTAGCCACCACGGGGTGATTTTGTGGCTCTCCGTCTCCTTCTGACGGTGAAGAGGCTCCAGCTGCTGAGGAGTTACGCGCCTTGGTTGTGGGTTAGTGCGTCCTGCTGGAGAGTGGAAGCAGAGTCAAGATAATGGAAACACGCACCACTTCCCAAGTGGCACGTCGGGAGCAGTCATACAGATTGCAGTGTTCCACGGACGGTGAGAGTCTCCTTAAGGGAGAACCCACTAAAATCGGAAACCAGCAGCTTTGGGGGATGGAAGCGAAATTAGTGGCGGTCAGCGGCAGCCCCTGCTCACACACCCTGCCCCCCCCAGATTGTGGAGGGGCCGCGACGGGCTGGGTTAGCCTCACTGCGGGGGACGTGCCGGGTCTTTCTCTGATGTACTTGCAGATGCCCGTGACACTTGCACAGTGACCGCTGACCTCTGCTTTCTGGGGAGAAGATACCTCTGCAGTGCAGATGGAGGTAAATATCACACTGGAATGCCAGGCCGGCTGAGAGGGTCAGGAATTCCTGGGAAGCGGGTGTGCATGTTACTGTTCTTATTAGAAGAAGGAAAAAGGGCCGTAAGCTTTGGTGTTGAGCTTAGAGAGGAAAGAGAAGAAAAGAAACTTGTGCAGGTCTCCAAATACTTGAGGTGGTTTGGCCAGAAGAAAGGATTTGGCCTCCTCTCTGATTTTGTGTTTCTTCTTTTCACTTCAGTGTATAGAACAGTGTAAGTTGACTTGGGTGAATGTTACAAAGAGTAAATTCAAAGTTATCCTTAATATCTTTTCAAAGTTGTCTCTGAGGATACATAAAAAAAGATGTTTGAAATTTTCAGAGATCCTACGGTATGATTCTGCTGCCAGTGATGGTGGAAACGTCTCTGTGATTATGACAGTGTCATCACAGAAGAGTTATCAGATTTTTATAAGGTCCAGGTTTGTGCTTTCTGGTTTCGTCCAACCTAGATGTACTTAGGTGTAAGGTTTTTAAACTGGAGCCCTGAAGTTGCTTCCCTGGTTACTGGCTCACTGCTAAAGTGGTCCGCTAGCTTCAAGAGAAGCCTGGAATGAGGCCTCGCATCCCTTATGTTGTGGGAAAAGAACAGTCTGTGGTTTTACAGGACAATATAAAGATGTCTTCCTCTTTCACTTCGGCTAAAGTCTCATTTGTCAAATGGGGATGGTCGTCAGAGCCACCCTGGCGCCTTGTGAGCGTCATTGAAGCTAAGTATTAGGAAGCGGGTGATGAGGAAAAAATAGTAAAATGCACTGTACAGATACAGCTTATCTAGGAAGAGTCAGAATACGAAAATCTGAATGTACGGTGCAGAGTGTACATAATTATTTATATTACAGGAGAAACTCATATTCTTTCTGAGATCGTAGTTCAAGTTTCCATTAAATACTAGGGTTCAAAGTGTGTTTCAGTTGGTTCTCTCATGAACCCAAAGGGGCTTTCCCAGAACATGCTGGGCAGACATATACCATTGTATCCAGTGGGATAGTTTAGGAGAATGTATTTTTTGAAGTTCTGTTTGTGATTATTTAAACTTGAGGTTTAAATAATTAAAAACTGTAAACCCGAAGGACCACTAACTCTGCCTGGAGAATTTTAAACTGTAGTCGATTTTTCTTCTGCTGTTTGAGAAACGGGGTGTGGGAGGAGGGGCAGAGCAGGGACAGCCAGGGCTGCTGCTTGGGGTTCGGGAGGTGTTTCACGTCAAAATGTGTCATGGCTCCGAGCCAACCCTGAACTTGCTGGTGAGACCCAGGAGCAGAAGGCTTGAGCTTCCTGGACGTGCCGCTAAGCCACACGGCGCCCACCCTGCCCTGCACTTGCCCTCTTCTCCCTGCCTTGGGTGGAGTCTGCAGTGAGCGGCCGCAGTGGGCCTGTGTGAACTTGGACTTCAGGGCTGGTACGAGTCAGCCGTTCCAGGGTTGAGGGCCCTGCACTGCCCCCTGGCTCTGCCCCTCAGCCCTCTTTGGGGCAGAAGGACAGGACAGGAGCCTCGCCCCAGGAGGGCCAGTGCAGCTGTGTGCATCCGCCCTGCGTTGTGACAGGCTCTGGGCCTCGGACGTGTCCCGCCCAGGGAGGCTTCTGAGGAGTGCAGGTCTTTTTGCCCACACACTGTCCGTGGCTGGATTCTTAGTGGGAGGGCGTGTTTCTGTTGAGCCATGCACATGGCTGATGTAAGTGTGTGTGTGCAGGTGAGCAGTGTCAGAAGAAACACAGACTTTGGATAACTAAGTCACCCAGTGCCCAAAGTTCCACAGTCGTGTGTTGTCAGAAAGGGGTACCCGGCAGTGCATAAGCATGATTCTTTCACTACAAGTATCCGTGTGTCTCGGCCACAGGAAACCTTGCATCCACGGACTCAATCACAGCGGGCTTCCTGACTTAATGGTGTAACTCTTAAAGTGACCTTTTTTTTTAATCCTTGTAGCATTTATGAAAAGCTATCTTGTGTTCTGCTGTGATTTTTTTGACTTTTGAGCAGGAAGAAATTAACCAGATTGCCACATCTGTGTATTTTAAGACAGAGATGTACAAACTGGGGAAATGATGTTTTACATTCTTTTTGTAAAGGGTTTTCAAAATTTGGTAACCACTGATAGAATCACCAATGACTTAATAGATTCGCTTCTGCCTTGGGGTTTTCCCTTTTTCAGTAAAGTAGTGACTGTGGGTTTCGGAATGCCCCGGGAACTAGCGGTCTTGGCCCAGCCCCTCGTGTGCTGGCTCTTTGGTTTCCGCAGCACATGCAGCCGTCTCCTGCCTGTCGTGTCGGGGTGGTTTCTGTCCTCCTGGCAGTTATGCTGCCCTGACGGCCCCACTTCCCACCCGAAGAGGCTGCAGGGAATAGGTGGGATATGTCAGTTACGTGAATTAAAATTAATTTTATATTGAGGTTGTTTTCAGAGTTTCTCAGTGTCCTTTGAGTGTCCTCACCCCAGGTGCCAAAATCCAGAGTGTGAATCATTCATTGTGGAGTCACTTATCTGAAGAAGAGAAGTGTGTGTTTTGTTTGATCAGCATGAAACCTGCCAGATGAGAACCATTGTTCCTGCCATTAGGTCCTTGTTAACTGCCTCAGAGAAGTTTAGATTTGTTTTTAATTTGGGTTTATTTGCAGAAATGGCCCATTTCTTGTGTTTTTCTCTCAGTGATTACGAAGGGATATAGAGTACGTATATTAGGTGTATGCCACTTTGTTCAGGACTTGTTAATATAATTTTATGTCCACTCACATTCACGGGTAGAGTGTGATGAAGCAGAAACGTGGATGATTTTTATGAACAAAGAAATAAACTTAGTTTGGAGTAGCAAGTATGGCAGAAATTCTGGGTTATTTTCTTATGTTTCTAGCACTAGTTTCATGGTGATGAGCCGTGACGCAGTAGAATTTCCTTTTTGTTTTTGCGCTTTGCATACTCCACTGTTCCAAGCACTCGTGGTCGTAGGGGTTGCTCCCTGTAAACTCACCACACTTACTTTCGGACGTGTCGCCCTGGGTAGACAATAAATAGCAGCTTTGCTCAGCAGTTAGGTCCCATGTGATACATGGCGTCTCATTTGGCGACAGTGCTATGTGCACCTTGGGGACCCTCTTCCTTAGGAGGGATCCCGATCCCGTGGCTGTGTTGACTGTCCTGGGTTGATCCCACCCGGAGGAGAACACACAGAATTGGTTTGTTGCAGCTTCCATGGGAGCAGAACTTATAGGACAAAAGGCAAATATGTGAAAGGAGTGAGGTGAGAGAAACTAAGAGCTGGGAAGCCAGGGTGAGGCTGACAAGGCGGGAGGCGAGGGTCTGGGCGCATCTGGCTGGTGGTAATCGTGCGGGACTGTCCACGTCAGGGACTGTCCACCGATCGGGACCCACCATCACCCTGCTCGGTGGCCTGGAAAGTGCACTTAGTTCTCTGGGTTGGTCCTCAGTCCTGCTCATGCTTGATGCATCTTTCAGTCACCCCCCCTTAGTGTACGTGTGGGGTTTTGTCTGTTTCTTCTTAGCATTCCTAATAGTGAGCTGCCCAAACTCACCCCTAACATTGGGGTTGGCAGACGCATGTCCCGATCAGAGCCTCCACCAGACGTGCCGGGTGCTGGGCCCCTTCTCGTGTTTTTAGAGCACCTCTCCGGGCTCTGTGGTGGGAGCTGATGGTGCGGCAGCAGTGAGACTCTGGAGCGTGTCCCATACCTGGAAACGGTGTGTTTACCTCTCCTTCCATGCTCCCCCCGAATCCTCACACCTGGTTTAGACGGATCCCAGGAGAGAAAATCCATGGGCCTTCTCACCATCCCGGGATGGTTGGTGGCTTTCTGCTTAATCTAGTCTTTTTCAAGGGCAGTTAACAAACTGTTAGTGACATAACTCATATAAGTTTTCTGAAGTACCTCTTTCTTCCTCTCCTTTTCTACTTTGGGCATCTCTGGTCATCCAAGTAAATACGGCAAGGTTAACTCCTGTAGCAGGGAAAAGGCAGACGTGCACCCTTTCCTTTCAACTGCACGTGAGTCAGAGATTACCCACTTAAATCCCCTCAGAAGTAAATGGCCGATGTTCAGAGGCACGCCTTAATTCCTGGAGACCCTTCCGTGTGGCTCTGCCTTCCTCAGGACACAGGGGCCGAGCATGAATGGCCCAGCTCAGGGGCAGATGTTGCATTAGTTCCCAAAAGGCCTTAACTCCAGCTTGCCCAGTGCTCTTGTGTGTGTGTGTGTGTGTGTGTGTGTGTGTGTCTGTGTTTGTGCCTGCATGTGTGTGCATGTGTTGTGCGTGCACATGTCCGTGACTCAGAACGAGTGAGACGAGCTTTGGAACAGACTTGGGCATCTTTCTCACTCATCCCCCCCTTCCCCTTTGTCCGCTTATTTTGAAGCTTGGATCCGAGTCCCGGCTCTGGGGTTTACCTGGTCTCTGCCTCACTGCAGCCAGGGCTCCGTGGGGAGCAGCTCGGGTGCCTGGAGCACAGCTGCCCGGGGGCTGGAGGGGGGCTGACACTTGCCTGGCAGTGCAGGGACCTACGCCGTCCCTGAGGGGAGCCAAAGTTCGGGCTAAGATGCTGAGAGACGAAGAGAATGAGGATATGGGGAAGGCTTCCCATTTCGCGTATTAACCTTAACACAGTGCCAAGCAGAAGCCCTTGGTGCAGGGCCTGGGCACTGGGCTCTTGAGCCTAGTCACTGGTTCCTGGGTCGGTAACTCCAGACCCTGGAAGGTTCTCAGAGCCCGAGGGGGGATCAGGATGCCTGGCTCACTTTTGGATAAAGACCACCAGAGGAAAGCCTGGGTGCTGCAGAGAGTGGGGTTGGTGATTCAGGACCCCAGCTGCTGGGAGTGAAGAGCAGACAGTGAAACACCATTAAGTTTGGGCACCTTTCAGAGCAGGTGAAGAGCGGAGTTTCTGAACACTCTCGCTCGAGGATTTTTTTCCCTTAAAATAAATCTCCATGGAATTATTTTTGGTGCATGTAAGGGTGATAATTTTAATGTTCAAGGCAAATTTCAAAGTAAGCTTTATGGTTTTTTGAAGGGAAGCTGTTACATTTGGGGTGGACAGTCTTTGTTGTGGAAGGCTGTTGGCATATTAGGGGACATCCAGCAGCCCTGGCCCTCCCAGTCATCATGAAAACCCAAAAGTGCCCCCCCCCAAATACCCCCGGAGGGCAGTGCGGTCGTCAATTTAAGAGGCTCAGCTCTAACTGCATCTGATAATATATATCTAGGACTTATCCAACACCTGCTGTGTGCAGGCACTGTTCTAAATATCACCCTGATCTTCACCAACCAGTACTGTTGACTGCTTTTACACTCCTGTTACCCCCACTGGACAGATGAGGAAATCAAAGCACTGAGAGATTACGGCACCCAGAGCTGGGACTCCAGCTCCAGCAGGCTCGCCTCAGACTCCGAGCTGCCCCGCTGCCCCTCACTGTTCTGGGTCATCTACCTTAGATGCCGTCTGTGTTTTCAGTTGTGCGTATGTTTTGTCTGAGTGTGTTTAGTCTTTCAAAGTCCTTAATTCTGAAAAGTGAGATGTTTCTTTGGGTTAACAAGTCATCACTTTACCTTTCTGGAAGGTTCTTCCTGTGGACACGCTTGGGGGTTGCTGCATGGAACCACTTCTCAGATGCGTTTGCGTGTGTCTTGGTAAAGATGCGTGTGTCACGGGGACCAAGGCACCATAAGGAAACAGTGATTATCTGCTTTGTTTTTCCCAAGTGTGTCAACACAGTAAGTCAGTATGATTAGCTGCTTTAACTCGAGGTGGCAGGCAGTGTTCCTTCGTCTCTTTGCCTAATGGTGATATTGAAGCTAAGGAGCTTAAAAACAATGAGCTCTCAGGCCTGGTCGTGACCTATGGTTCTGGAGTCAGCCCTTGGCTGGAGGCTCAGCCCTGCCTTTCACAGCCACTGCATTTGGGGCAGGCCACTCAGCCTCCCAAGTCTGTCCCCTCGTCTGTGAGTTGAGGAAGGGAAGGGGACTCCCCTCGTGGGCTGTGGTGCAGCGGACGGAGAGGAGAGCGCCGGCACCCTGCCCCGGGAGCTGCCCATCGTGCTGCTGGAACCCTAGCCCCGGGACCCAGGGCCCTCTGGGCAGACAGCGCCCTTTCTCCCCACACGTCCTCCGGGAAGTTCTGCTGGAAGGAAGGCCTGCAGTAAGACTTCAGCTTTCCGGCGGGGCTGGGATGGTGTGGGTCAGACAAGGGCTGTGCCCAGACACTTCTGTCTCATCGAGGTCCTTCTCCACATCCGGACCGAGCGCCGATGGGGCCGCGTCTGCTGGGGCCCAGATTAATAGCTCGGAGTGATTGCTCAAAGGGAAGGGCTCTGGCTTGCCTCTGGTAATTTTGTTCATGTGTATTATAAGCCTTTACAATTTTTACTTTATAATAAATGCAACAAATCTTTACTTAAGATTTCTCATCACTTGGAGTTGAAACAACAAGTCCATTTTGAGCCTTATTCAGAGAATTTTAGTTCCAGGAGCACCTAGAGTTTTCTATTATTATCAGGTGCTTTCAAAAATTAGGCGGGTCTATGGCCGGGACCTTAAGAACCTTCTCCCTCTTGCCAGGTACCTCCAGAAGTCATGGAGAGGTTTTGTTGCTCGGTGTGTGTGCATGTGTGCGTGTGTGTGTGTGTGTGCGCGTGTGTGTGTGTGTGCGCGCGTGTGTTTTCAAAGCATACTTCTGATGAAACGTCCTCTGTAACTAAAAGCGAACTGCTGATGTGCGCATGGTGGTAGCTCCTGACCTTCAGACTGGTAACGGCTGGAGTGATGCCACCGTAATGCCCTGTTGGAACCATCTTTTAAAGTCATCGTGATGCTTAGTCTGCTTATAGGTCTTTGAAGAGAGAAGTAATAGGTAGATGGTCTCAAAGATTTTCCCTTTTGCCTTTTTTGATATACATTTCCCAAGGAGAAGTTTTGACTTGCGTGTCAGCCTTAAGATGTTCTAAGTTACTAGTGGAAAACGTACACCTACTTAAACTGCCCAAGGATTACTTTGCTGAAATTCTTAATTCTCATTTTATGAAAGAAAAAACTATTTTTATGACGATTCCAGTTCCTCAGGCCTGGTACCTGAGGCCAGCTAAACTCTGACGTTTTAGACTTTTATGGAGCACGTGGCCTTGTGGCTGTGGGATGGCCCCCTCCCCTGGGGTGGGGCTGTCTTCTCCCGAGTCAGACGTCTTTATTGCTGGGCAGAGCTTGGGAAGAGGTGTGCAAGCTGGGCCTTCTCAGCTGTCACCTGCCCATCTACTGGGACAGGGCCGTGGGTGACCCTCTACCAGAACAGGGCCGTGGGTGACCCTCTACCAGGACAGGGCCATGGGTGACCCTCTACCAGGACAGGGCCGTGGGTGACCCTCTACCAGGACAGGGCCGTGGGTGACCCTCTACCAGGACAGGGCCGTGGGTGACCTTCTACCAGGACAGGGCCGTGAGTGACCTTCTACCAGGACAGGGCCGTGTGTGGCCCTGTACCAGGACAGGGCCGTGGGTGACCCTGTACCAGGACAGGGCCGTGGGTGGCCCTGTACCAGGACAGGGCCGTGGGTGACCCTGTACCAGGACAGGGCCGTGGGTGACCCTGTACCAGGACAGGGCCGTGGGTGACCCTCTACCAGAACAGGGCCGTGAGTGACCTTCTACCAGGACAGGGCCGTGGGTGGCCTTTTTCTTCCCTCTCTCACTGTTGTGCATTTTTCCTTGGTGTTCATTGTCAGTTGTCTGAACTCTACATAAGTGTCCCCATGAAAACAGGCTACCAAGAGAAGTTCAGTCAACTTGCTGCAAAGATGTGTCTTCAAAATTAGAATTGCCATTATCTTAACCAAACAGGAGACACAGATTTCAGTACCAGATTTCTTGGTGTCTCTTCCAGCTATGGTGTTTCTTGTTTACTAGATATTGTGCGTTTTTCTTTGTTATTATTAGAAAAGATACAGTAAGCTCTTCAATACAGGAGTGATGTACTGTGAGAGCTTTGTGTGTGTTTTTAAACTATAAATGAGAAAGAAATTGTAGTTTTGAAATACATTATTATTGTGATAAAAGTAATAATAGCTCATTGACAGTCTTGAAGATGGTATTAGGGAGGGGCGCCCAGTCAATCAGTATTGTATTCTGTGTGAAAGGGAAATTGTGAGGGTCTCTATCGATGTCTTCAATACTCACGTGTTGGAGGACGTGAAATGAAATTCTCCTCTTTATAAGCACTTAAGAATTTCATCAGGGAAGGCAGAAATTCACGCTTGTGATCAAACTGAAAAATTTTTGATCTCTTCATGGTTTTATCACAGAGATGATGTGATTTTTGTCTTTTGTTATTCAAATATGTATCAGTTAAGAAGGTTTTGGCTGCAGGTAACAGGACACTGTGGCTCACATAGGCTGAAACAGAAGGCTGTTATCTGACATCTCAGGCCTCGTGGGTACTTGAGGGCTGTGACCTCCCCACCTCCCGCCCCACACTGCTCTCAGCTCTGCCCTCCCAGGTGGTGGCAGCGAAAGACGTGGGCATCCTCTCCAAAATCACACTGTCCACCTGTGCCTCTTCAGACCCAGTGCCCCCTTGTGTCTCTGTGGCCAGAATTGGTCAGCTCTCCATGCCTCGGGCTCTGGGAGAACCTGTCAGCAGTGTCTCAGCTCCAGCTGCCATGGCGAAACACCACAGCTGGGGGCTTACACGACAGAAATGTTGATTTCTCACAATTCTGGGGGCCAGAGGTCTGAGATCATGGTGCAGGTGAGGGCTCTGTTCCTGATTTGCAGACTGCCGCTTTCCCACTGTGTGTTCACATGGCAGCAAGAGAGAGACAGAGATATAGAAACAAGACAGAGATATATATAGAGAGAGACAGAGAAATAGACAGGGAGAGACAGAGACATACATATATAGAGAGACAGAGCTCAGGAAACTCTGGTGTCAATCTGTACTGGGCACTAATCCCATCATGGGGCCCCACCCTCCTGACCTCATTGAACCCTAGTCACTTCCCAGATCACCCCCCCCCCCCCAACACCAGATGACTTTGGGAAAGGATACAGACATTCAGGCCACAGCAGAGTGGTAGCCTGGTACTGCACCATGTCATTGCAGAGCTGTTGACAACACTGCTGGTGACAAAGGGCCGGGCAGAGGCTTTGCTGAGGGCCATGTGTAAGAGCTCTTGGCCTCAAGGTGGGACTCTCACACATCATGTAATGCTTGACCCCCTCCTTCCTCAGTGTCGCGTGGGAGCCCGCGGGAGACGGGAAGAGAGTCATCTCGTTGGCTGACAACCACATCCTGCTGTGGGATTTGCAGGAAAGCTCCAGCCAGGCTGTGGTAAGTAACAGGAATTACACAGTTTTGGTTTTTTGTATTTTTTTAATTTGACCTTTCAACCAAATTCAGAATACACTTCTTGATCATATATGTTTAGAATTTTGACATTGTGAAATAATTAATGAGCAGACTGAATCATCAGTCAAAGAATTGAGTGATTGTCTCTTTCAGGCAAAAGCTGTTTGGGATTCAGGCCTCAGGGCCATGTACAAATAGGGCACAGAACCCTGGACGTTGACAAAACTCCCCCCTTTGGCCATAATTTGTCCAAAAGAGTTAGCAGGATATCCGAAATTATAGTCTTCTGTTTCAAGTATAAGTCTTTTTAATGAATGGATTTTCAATGTGTATTTGGTTAAAATCACCTTTCAGGTAGGAGCAGTCATGTAGGCAAATTTCCTGGTTGTGAAAATAATGGTTGACCGTGACCCAGTGACCTTTCAGCCTGCCCTCCTTTCATTCACGTATGTGCACGGTCCTGAGGGTGTAGCCGTCAAGCACGTCAGCCATCTGTCCACGGGGGCGCTGGAGCCCTTGCCTGCACACAGGCTGTCTCTCCATCCCATTCCCACCCGTCCTGTCACCCTCAGATCCTGCCACCGAGGCCGAGAGTAGCTGTCTCCGCAAGTTCCCAACCAGAAGGTTACGTCTCTCTCAACAGGCCTGTTCGTTCCCAGACCTGTTTAATATTTAGCAGCAACCTTCTTGGGAACCAGTTTGGCTTTCAAATATTCATCACTTTGAATGCTTTGTCCTTCATAGAGTAAATGCTCTGCCAATTGGTATATCTTCATATATGATCCCTTAAAGTTTCCTCTTATAAAATGTGTTTTTTACATGCATTCATAATTTCATTGCATTTGCATGTCAAAGCGACAACTTTAGAGAGAAAACCAAGACATCTGAAATGAAAGCTTCTAATGCCACCCACTCAGTTGGGCCTGGGGCCCAACTGCCACGGGTTCATGAACGGCGTCTCTTGGACAGGTTTCTTCAGTGAGCTTGCATCTCACCTTATCTACTTGTTCCCGGGATGCGTGGTCAGCACTTTCCCCTCATGGTGCCCACAGTGTTCATAAAGCCTGTCTTCACCCTCTGGGTGAAGAGATGCGTGAGTGATGATTTATCACTGTCGATACATGACCCAGAAGGCAGACCCTTCACAGTATGGGGTGTCCTGTGTGAGTCTTAAAGCTGCATTGTCAGAAGGGTGTCTCCCAGGCTTCAATGTGAACTTAAGAGTATAATACTTCAGGAAAGAAATCACTATTTTTATTAAAATTAAAAAAAAAAAAGACACATCTCTGTATCATGGAGTAGAACACAAATTTCACCCAGACTTTCAAGCTCGAGCAGGGAACTCGAAGGAAACTGGCTGCCTCCAATTGTCCTTGGGGCCCCCACAGGTCTGGACAGACACTTGCACAGTCCCCCACCTTCCAGGGGGACTTGTGAGGCTGTCTGGGCCGGAGTCCAGGGGCCCCTCCCGTCCCCTAACTCCAGCCTACCTCTCGGTGGGGTGTTCCTCCAGACTGCACTTGAGGACAGAAAGGGACAGTGCTTTCCTATGAAAGTGCCGGGGCTCGAGGCAGGCTCGGGGCTGGGAGCCTGGGCCTGGTCCAGAGGATGCTCGGGGGCTGGCTGAGCGGCTGCCGCCCCGCCCAGCAGGAGGCACCAAGGGGAGCCGGTGGCGTTAGGATTCAGTGGCTCCCAGGGCCCCGACTTTGTGGGCCCCATCCTGTCATCAAAGCGTGAACACCTCTTCAGACCCTCAGTCATCTCAAAATGATTTTATGGTGGGGTGATTAATCTGTAACTTATTTTCTGCAGAGACCAATTTTGTTTTCTCTCCCCCTTTTTTATCTGCTGTCAGCAGTTCTGTCGATACCACTTTGCGACCCTCGGCTGGAGTATTTAATACTGAAACCTTCCTATTGATTTCGACCGTCTTCATACCTGGCTCCTCTATTTTTTTTTTATTGTTTGAGGATATTGCCGTCTGCGGTGAATCTAATCTTATGCTCACTGCATCATTACCTTTGCAATTAAATTGGAGGCTCTCTGCCATTTATAATCGTTAGTGGAGCCCAGGGGAGGGCTGGGGCGGAGGTTCCATGGGGTCCTGGACCCCGATGAGGGCCAAGGCAGAGCCTCCCTGTTTGGGTCTGTGCGCGTGCACCTCTGGGTTCTAGTTCCTTTCACTGGCTGTGGAAAGAAGCAGCTTCTCCTGAGGTGCAGGGACGGCAGAGCGGGAGGAAGGGGGCCCGGTGTCACCCACTCAAGGTGCAGGCCTGGGGGCATTTGCCCACAGGAGCACTTCTTTGAAGGGAGAGAACGGGCTTCAAGGACACAGTGTATTTTCAGAAATTTCTAGTCCAGGGTTTACAGCGTACCAGAGGAGGCCTGAGCACAGGCAGATGCGGGAGCAGGTGGTGACCGGAGAATCATTCCATGCAGCCATGCCCGCTGAGCCCGGAGCACAGAATGTGCTTGCTGTCTGGGGACAGAGCACTGGGTGCAGGCTGAGCCCCTTGGGACCAGGGCAGAGGCGGGTTGGGCCTGGTGGTGCGGCCCGGGCTCCCCACTCCCTCACCCGTGGCCCTACCTTCCCCGGCTTCCTGGGCTCCGAGTGTGGCCACAGAGAGGAGGGAGGCTTGCTCAGCGGGCCCCCGGTCGGACCCTGCGGTGCGGTCCTGGCAGGCTGGGTGCCCTCAGCACAGCCAAGGCCGCATGGCCCGGCCTGGGGGCTCGTCTCTGCCTCCGCCCTGATGGTCGCGGGACACGCCCATCCTCCGGACGCCCCAGGACCAGGGCCTCACTCCCGCCCCCCAGACAGCAGGGGTCTGGACAGCAGCCCTAGATGAGGGTGCGTTTCTGTCACTCAAGCCCCTGGTCCCGTTGGGGAAGCAGATCCTGGTGTCGCCTCCCTTCTTATTTGCAGGGCTAAGGTTTTTCTTTTTTCAACAGACTTTTATCTTTTAGAGCAGTTTTAGGTTCACAGCAAATTTGAGGGAAAAGTGCAGGGATTCCCCATCCCTCCCTACACAGTCCCCGGCAGACAGGGCAGTTACTACAGTGACGAGCCCACACTGACCTGTGGCCGCGCGTCTGCGGATTTGGACATGTGTGCTGACACGTATCCACCATTACAGATTCATACTTGGTGTCTTCACTGCCCTAAAAATCCTCTGCTCCACTAGCCCTCCCTCCCTCTAAGCCTGTGGCAACCACTGATCTTTTTACTGCGCCTGCAGTTCTGCCTCTTGCGAGTGTCCTAGAGCTGGGCTCGTACAGGGTGTAGCTTTTACAGGCCAGCTTCTTTCTCTAGTCACTGCAGGTAAGGTTCCTCCGTGGCTTTTCATGGCCTGACAGTTCGTGTGCTTTTAGCGCCGAGAGATATTCCATTGTCTGCAAGCTTCTTCATTTTGATAAAGTTCAGTGCATGAGGTTTACAGCTTGTGCCTCGGTGTCAGGTCTGAGGACTCTGTGAACAGCCTCGGACCTTGAAGTTTTTCTCCTGTGTTTTCCCTGCGGGTTTGCAGTTTGCACTTTACATTTCAGCCACGGTCCATCATGAATCGGTGTTGGTAGACAATGCCTGTACCCTCTCTGGGGGCTCAGGTGAGGACAGAGTCTCGGGGCCTTCGCTGTCCTGGGTGGGGTGTCTGTCTGGAGCAGAGCAGTTGTCGAGAAGTTTCCTGTCTCTCGGGGCTGCCCTTCCTGGCCCCTGGGCTGCAGGGAGCAGCGTTCCTGGAGCTTTGGGGGTCTGTCCCCAGGGGTGTTTCTGGGTTGGGGCCCATGTGGGAGAGAAAACACAGACCCTCGACACTGTGTGTTCCTCGTGCCCCAGGGCCCTCCCTGGTCAGCCTGTTCCCCACCTGTGTTTGTTCTGTGTATAACATCCCGGGGTTTTGCTGCACTTGGTGGGAGCTGTAAAGAAAAGTCTATCTGCCCCACCCTCCCAGCCGCAGGCGTCCCTGAAGGGAAGTTGAAGGTCACAGCCCTCCTCTGGGCCCCTCACTTCCCTCCCTGCAATACCTGTGATGCCTGAGGGCATGACAGCTCTTGCCTCTAATGAGAGGAAAGTCCTGCCGCCCCAGGTGCCTCAGGGGCATCGCTGGCTGGGGGCAGATGAGGGGCTGTGGGGGCTCCCTGGACCCGCTGTGCAGGCGTAGCCAGGACTCACTGAGGGGGCAACAGCCTGCCCTTGCTCACTCATTTTAAAGTAGCTCCTTTAAAGAGAGGCACAGACCTCGGATCCTGTAATCTGACCCCTCGCTTCACAGGTGAGAAGAGTGAGGCCCAGGAAGCAAGGGACTTTCTGAAGGTGGCCTGGGTGACAGATGTGGGTCTGCAGTTCAGGCCCGCTCTGCCCCGTCGTCCCACAGAGACATGTACTGAGGGCCTCTCGTGCACGTGCGCCCAGCCGACCCTCCTGCAGAGCTTGCGCTTGGAAGCTGCGTGTCTTGGATGGGCAGCCGCATTTTGTCCTGTGAACGTGGATTAGATTTTGGGAAACAGTCAAAAGTTATTTGGAGCAAAATCTAGTAAATAAGATAGTTAAGCAAGCTTTATAATGTAAAGCTAGTTAGTGGAAACCATGTTCAAACTCTCTGAAAACTGGTTTTCTTTCTTCCTTTTTTTTTCATTTTCATTGGAGTAGAGTTGATTTACAATGCTGTGTTAGTTACAGGTGCACAGCAACGTGAATCAGCCTTGCATATATCTACTCTTTGCAAAATATTTTTAGATTCTCCTCCCATATAGGCCATTACAGAGTATTAAGTAGAGTTCCCTGTGCTGCACAGTAGGTACTTATTAGTTATCTTTTTTTTTATTGGGGTATAGTTGCTTTACAATGTTGTGTTCCTTTCTGCTGTACAGCGAAGTGAATCAGCTATGTGTATACATATGTCCCCGCCCTCTTGAATCTCCCTCCCCTCCCATCCCGCCCATGTAGGTCATCACAGAGCACCGAGCTGAGCTCCCTGTGCTATACAGCAGGTTCCCACTAGCTATCTGTTTTACACATGGTAGTATATATATGTCAATCCTAATCTTCCAATTTGTACCACCCTCCCCTTCCCCACTCCGTGTCCACATGTCTGTTTTCTACGTCTGTGTCTCTATTCCTGCCCTGTAGATAGGTTCATCTGTACCATTTTTCTAGATTCCACATACATGCATTAATAGATGATATTAGTTTTTCTCTTTCTGACTTACTTCACTCTGTACGACAGCTTCTAGGTCCATCCACATCTCTACAGATGACCCAATTTCATTCCTTTTTATGGTTGAGTAATATTCCATTGTATATATGTACCACATCTTCTTTATCCATTCATCCATTGATGGACACTTAGGTTGTTTCTGCACTTAGGTTGTTTCCGTGTCTTGGCTATTGTAAATAGTGCTGCAATGAACATTGGGGTACATGTGTCTTTTTGAATTATGGTTTTCTCAGGGTATATGCCCAGTAGTGGGATTGCTGGGTCGTATGGTAGTTCTATTCTTAGTTTCCTTTTTTTTTTCTTAGTTTTTTAAGGAGCCTCCATACTGTTCTCCATAGTGGCTGTATCAATTTACATTCCCACTGACAGTGCAAGAGGGTTCACTTTCTCCACACCCTCTCCAGTATTTACTGTTTGTATATTTTTTGATGATGGCCATTCTGACTGGTGTGAGGTGATACCTCATTGTAGTTCTGATTTGCATTTCTCTAATGATTAGTGATGTTGAGCATCTCTTGATGTGCCTCTTGGCTATCTGTACGTCTTCTTTGGAGAAATGTCTATTTAGGTTTTCTGCCCATTTTTGGATTGGGTTGTTTGTTTTTTTGATATTGAGCTGCATGAGCTGTTTGTATATTTTGGAGATTAATCCCTTGTCAATTGCTTCATCTGCAAATATTTTCTACCATTCTGAGGGTTGTCTTTTTGTCTCGTTTATGGTTTTCTTTGCTGTGCAAAAGCTCTTAAGTTTCATTAGGTCCCGTTTGTTTATTTTTGTTTTTATTTTCATTATTCTAGGAGATGGGTCAAAAAAGATCTTGCTGTGATTTATGTCATAGAGTGTTCTTCCTATGTTTTTCTCTAGGAGTTTTATAATGTCTGGCCTTACATTTAGGTCTTTAATCCATTTTGAGTTTACTTTTGTGTATGGTGTTAGGGAGTATTCTAATTTCATTCTTTTACATGTAGCTGTCCAGTTTTCCCAGCACCACTTATTGAAGAGACTGTCTTTTCTTCATTGTATATTCTTGCCTCCTTTGTCATAGATTAGGTGACCATAGGTGCGTGGGTTTATCTCTGGGTTTTCTATCCTGTATCATTGATCTATATTTCTGTTTTTGTGCCAGTACCATACTGTCTTGATTACTGTAGCTTTGTAGTATAGTCTGAAGTCAGGGAGCCTGATTCCTCCAGCTCCATGTTTCTTTCTCAAGATTGCTTTGGCTCTTTGGGGTCTTTTGTGTTTCCATACAAATTTGGTATATAGTAGCATGTATTTGTCAGTCCCAATCTCCCAATTTATCCCTCCCTGCCTTATCCCCTGGTAATCATAAGTTTGTTTTCTACATCCGTGACTCTACTTCTGTTTTGTAAATAAGTTCATTTGTACCCCTTTTTGTTTTAGATTCCACATATAAGTGATATCATATGATATTTGTCTTTCTGTGTCTGACTTAACTTCTCAGTATAACAATCTCTAGGTCCATCCATGTTGCTGCAAATGGCATTATTTTGTTCTTTTGTATGGCTGAGTAATATTCCATTGTGTATGTATATATACCACAACTTCTCTGTTCATGGACAGAAAACTGGTTTTCTTGTGAGACTCGTAAAAAGGTATTCCAAAATATTTTGAGCGGTGTCTGCATTGTTACCATAATAATACCTTTAGAGCCACAGCTCTCAGACAGCAGTCCTTTGAATTTATGTTTTAGGGTATTTGTTTAAAAAAAAGAAGCCATGAACTCTAAGAAAACATGGATTTAGTAACATATTTTAATATCATAGCTTAATAGCTGCATATGCCTTTTGGTTTTGTAAATATTGGAGACAATGAGTAGTTTTTAATCTTCCAGGTGGATCTTGGAAAAAATCATTAGATGCAGAATGGGCTGAACGGAGGTATTTAGCTAGGAAGTGCTTCCTGAGCTTGCAAAAGACTTCTTTCTATAAGAAAGAGTAAATGTACATTTAGAAACTAAGAGTGGGTGAGAAAAAGCAGCTGCTGAGCTGGGAGGGCTGACGTGCTTGTCACTGACATTGGGGTTGAATGCCTGCCGTGGCCACACAGCCTGGGGTGTGACAAATACGGAGATATTGTCTCTGCTTTTTTGTAGTTTGCCACCAGTTACAGGGGCTGTAGTGTGCAGATAAGCCTTTAATTCAAATGTTCAGGTTTTCCTGGAATAGGCTGGAGCAGGCGTGGGCCAGTGGCTAAGGGGACGTGGGGGACTGGGGACACGTGGACATAGGAGAAACACCGACAGTTGTGTCAAGTCCCACTCACAGCGTGACCTTGGGCGAGTTGCTTGGCCGTCCAAGCCCCAGCGTCCACATCTGTGGAGTAGGGCAGTTTAACAGTAACATTATGTGAGGACAACATCCCCCATGGTGCCTGGTGCGCTGCGAGCGGTCTATATAGGCCTGATGGAGGGATGCACGCACACGTGGACGGATCGAGCAGCTAGAATATGAGGTCTCCACAAGTGGATTACAACTGAGCGTCGGGTTACCCAGTAGGATCCTAGTGCAGAGGCAAGAGGTACAGGGCGGAGAAATCGAGGTGCCGAAAAGCAGTCTGTGTTTACTTGGTAATTAGATTACTTGCCCCGAAGTCAGCAAGTGCTAATCACAGTTCAGACAGGAAGCGGCAGTGAGCTCTGCTTGGTACGGAGCTCCTGGTGCTCTGAGCTTCATTGTTCCTCCCTCTTCTTCCCTCTCCAAAGAATGACCTACAGGGAGGTCTGTCTCTCCAGCACATCACTAGTGTATCACTGGTGTGACAGAAATACTTGTTACATTCTCGTCCATCTTGGCCAAAAACTTTAAATCTGCCCTCACAACCTTTCCCGTTTTGAGTCTGGAGCCGAGGTCAAGCCCACATTTGTGGGTGTCGGACGCATGTTTTTCTCCACAAGGAGAGGTTGGGTTTTGGTGCAGCAAAGGGGAAAAGCCCTTTTAGTTCTGTTCTTCTTACAAATAAAGTCTTGTTGGAAATGAACTAAAAATAAATTGCAAATGACCTCAAGTTCCTCACCCGTGCTGGCACCTGCTGCCTTGTGTGCGTTTTCTACACACAGGAGGACTCTGCTTTCCCGGAGGCTGCCCTCAAAACCTTCCCGTGTCAGCTCTGTGGAGCGGGAACGCCGCTTCTGGGCTGGCAGAGTCCTTGACTGGGTGTGGGAGCCGCCAGCTCTGTTGGGTGTGGGTCCAGTGTGGGCCAGGTGCAGGGGAGGGGGCCCGCCTTCCCTGACCCTGGCAGCAGGGGCGGGGGCGGCAGCACCCTTTCTTCCACGTCCTGAGGGTAGCGATGGGCCTGGGGGAGTCCTGTGGAGCCCCATTCCCACCACGACCCTGGACCCACCCTGTGCGCCAGAAGGGGCACCCCGCCCCTTCTGCCCTGTCCCTGAAGGTGGGGCACAGCTCCAGGCAGTGTCTGGGCTTTTTAGGAATGTCATCTCATGGAATCCTTAGAGCCTTGGGGGGCAGATTCTTTAATATCCCCGTCTTACAAGTGAGACACAGGAGAGAAAGCCAGGCCTCAGAGGGACAAAGTAACTCGTCAGGTTACTCACTAGGCAGCAGAGCGGGGACCCAGCTCAGGGGTCCTGCTCGAAGCTCGGGCTGCCGTTCCCACAGCTGGAGGCATCCCCGATGGCGTTGTCTCAGAGGGATCACAGGTGTGTCGGTTAGAATGCATTTGGCTGCAGGACATAAGAAGTGACTTAGATAAAGAGGAGGTTTAACCATCTGCTGTAACAAGAAACATGGAAACAAAGCCCCTCTGGGGTTGGTTAATTCAGTGTCTCAACAGCAGAGGACCCAGATACTCTGCATGTTTCTGCTCTGCCGTGTCCACGTGTCACTGCTCTCCCCCGTCATGACCGCAAGGTGACTGCAGCGGTTCCAGGCATCACATCCAGATTCCCACCACATCCACAAGGAGAAAGCAGATTTCCTTCCCACGTCTCCCTCAGTTTGAAAGGAAAGCCTTTCCTGGAAGTCCATCTGTCCCCTTTTCAGGCACGACCATGTGTCCAGGCCTAAACCCGTCTTTGGCAAGGGGAGCAAGCCCGTCAGCCCTGGCTCAGGGCCGTCTCAGTCCCCGGGGGTGCTGTGGGGTCTGACGGGAAGAGGGGCTCCGGTGGTGGTGGCGTCTGCTGTGTGACAAGCTGCTGTCTCCCGGCAGCTTGGGCCGGGGCATGCGGTGGACTTGCCTGCGTGGACACTTTATGTCTCTTACGCTCGAAAGCTGCAGCCCTGCTGTGGCTTCGCCGAGGCTCTCCTTCCAGGGGGTGCGGTGGCGCTCTCTGTCCCCTCTGGTCCTGCATCACCCTCAGTGCTGATGAGCACGTGCTCGGTCCCGCGTCCTCTAGGCCTGCCCCCTCCCCAGGTCTGGTCCCCTGTTGGCTCCGTGGGGCTTGTTGGCGGGGGTGCAGCTTTGGTCTTTGGAAACTCATGCCTCCCTTGAGCCGCTCCTGAAGGCTCCAGTCACAGCATTTTGTTCATAGAAGGTGCCTCTCTTGCTCTTGTCCTGCACTAGTTACTCCTTCAGAGAGGATTTGGGGAGCCTTTAATCATTCCTTCTGGACTGGGAAGCACTGAATATTTCTCTTTAATGCTGGGAAGCAGAGTACTGTGTGCATCGCACCCTCTGGAGTTCTTGCTGAGTTCTGTCTCTGTCTCACCAGGAAAGCAGAAAAAGTGATTGATTAACCTTACGACTTGCACCATGCTGGCTGCCCTGAGTAGCACCTTAAAAATTGATGGTGAGATCTCTTCCAGGTTTTCATTAAAATCTACCTTGCAGACGTCTCAGCACCTGTGGGCATGGCGTTCTGTTGCCCTGGTGTTTCCTGCACTAGACTGTGCAGTGGAGCTGGAACTGGAGCTGGTCCTGTTCTGCACTGCGGCTGTGACACCTACCCTCTTTGTGAAGTAGGGGGCTGGGCAGGGGCCGCCTCTCAGCTACTGAGTTCGCTCGGAGTCTCCCCTGCCTCAGGTTAACACCTTATCAGTTATCTGTGCTTCCTAACAAATGACCACCCAGTTAGTGCTTCCCGCTGCCCACCATGGCCATCACGTGGTTTCTGCGGGGACAGTCAAGAGCCCGCAACCTCAAGTCTCTCGTGAGGCCGCAGGCCAGGTGTCAGTGGGGCTGGCATCTCATCCGAGGGCTCTACCGGGAGGACCTGCTCCCGAGCTCACGGACGCGTTTGTGGCAGGATGCGGTTGGACCCAGGGCCTGGGTTTCTCGCGGGCTGTTCCTCAGTGTGGGTTTTGGAAGCAGACAGTGCGTGTTAAGTTTTGGTGATTTAACTTCTGCTTGAGCCCGGATGGAGTCAGAGTAGAGCAAGTACAGAGAGCTTTGCTGGCAGTGTCGTTTGTTAGGATCCGACCTGAGTGCTTCGCGCACTGTTACGGATCTTCCCCGCTTGGCACGCTTCATGGTGCTTCCCACAGCAGCCTGTTCAAGAATTCACTCGCTGAGTTTACCGTGCCTGTCTTCTGATGATAGGACCTTGTGTTCATGCTTCTGAAGAGTTTGATAATGAATCCACGTGTTTGATAGAAAATTAATTAGAACACTGAATGTTGATTAGTTAGAAAATATACTGAACCTTTTTTTATTTAAGTATAGCTGGTTTACAATGTAGTGATTCACGATTTTTAAAGGTTATACTCCATCTATAGTTATTATAAAATATTGGCTACATCCCCTGTGTTGTACACTACATCCTTGTAGCTTAATTTTATACATAATAGTCTGTACCCCTTAATCCCCTCCCCCTGCATCGTCGCTCCCCTTCCCTCTCCCCACTGGGAACCCCTAGTTTGTTCTCTATACCCGTGAGTCTACTTCTTTTTTGTTATAGTCCCTAGTTTGCTGTATTATTTAGATTCCACATATAAGTGATGTCATGCAGTATTTGTCTTTCTCTGTCTGCATGATACCCCCCCGAGTCCATCCATGTTGCTGCAAAAGGCAGAATTTCACTCTTTTATGGCTGAGTTGTATACTCAACCGTTTTATGTACCTGATTGTTGATCTTACTTAACTAGTCTTCAGAAAACTGAAATGGCGCCTGTACATGTTTCTTTTGGCTAGTTTTTTTCCCCTAAAGGAGAGGCCATAAAACTGTTTCTTGGTTGGTGCTGTCAATGTGGATGTTAAACGTCCAGCACAGCTGGAAAAGCCGAAGCCCAGTGTGGAAAAGCTCACCCTGTGTGTCTGATGCTCGTGTTTTAGGCCCATTTCAGGGTATGGGGCTCTGTGCCGCTGTCCCTCTTCGGGAGGCTGTGCCTGTCACTGCTGCGGGCAGGGCCGAGATGCCCTCTGCCCACACCAGCTCACTGGCCGTCCCTTGTGGCTGAGAGTCCAGGTCCTGCGTTGTGAGGCTCCTGCCACCGTCCCTTTCTCCTCCGTGGCTTTGCGGTGGCCGCACCGTGTGGTCCCCTCTGCGTCCTGCCTGGGGGCCGGGCCTCCTCCCTGTGACCTGTCCACGCTCTGTGCCCCCCACGTGCCCCTGAAGGCGATGGCACCCCTGATCCTGGGCTGACTTGCCTCTGCTGCTCAGATGACGAGAGAAGGAGAAGCCGTGGCCCGTGATGCAGGGGAAAAGGGGCGGGACCACTGCCCATCATCAGAGGAGCAGACCCTCCGCTGCCCCCAGCCCCTTGGCCCTTGCTGACCCCTCCCGGCGGGCTCCCCACCCGGCTGAGCCAGTCGACATCCTCCAGGAGATTGGGGGTGAGACTGAGGGTCAGTGGGGTTCCCCGTGGGGCCCTCTTGTGGGGTGTCTGGCGCGGGCGCTCCATGGGTGGCCGTGAGGGTGCTGGCCTGGAGGGGAGGCACTGGGAAGGCCCTGGGTTTGGGTCCCCGACGTGGCCCTCTCTGCCAAGCTAGCTCAGGCCCGGTTCTGCCCAGGTGGCCTGAGCCGCGGCCTGTGCAGCAGGTGTTGCCAGGTCCCGTGGGAGCACCCAGGCCCTGCTGGCCGGCGGCCCCCTTTCTGTCCCTCAGCCGCTCTGTCCTTCCTGACGTCTCGCCCGGCCTCTGGCTCTTCTCGCCCCGCGGCGCTGTCCTCGGCCAGGCTCAGTTCTGCGCCCGCCATCGGGCATGCTCCACGGGCGGAGCGCTGCTGGGTGCGGCTCTGCGTGGCCACTGGGAGCTTCCTGGGGGTGTGTCCCCCTTCGAGGCCCCGCTTCCCCCGCTGAGCTGTCGGCTTGGCCGCTCTCCCTGCGCCTTCTCCCCACTCCAGGCACCCCGGGGCCTGTCTCGGGTGATGGCTGCTCCCTGGAGGCTCCCTGGCAGCTTGAATGTGAGCCCTGGGAGTGCCCAGAGCGCGGGCACTTCCTCCTTGAGGTGCGGGTGGGCACCCCTGTTTCATTCCGTCGCCGCCGTGCCTGGTTGGGTCCCCCCGACACTAACACAACACACATGTCTCGCCCAGACCAGACTAACCCTTTAACTTTTGTGGAGAGGAGATTAATAAGTGGTGCTCGGTCTGTAATGGCAGAACAGGTATTTTAACTGGGGTCTTATAGAACAAGAACCCCCGCTTTTCCAGGGGGCGGGCTCTCTCCTCCGCTGCCTCGTTGGGCTGTGGGCAGGGGGTGGGGCGGGGGAGGGCAGGGCTGGGGCCCAGGAGCTGGGCAGGCACCTGGGACGACACAGGAGCCGCCTGCGCGTCTCCTTAGAGATGTGACATGTCCCTCCCGTCCCTCCCCCCGTGCTCACGGGCACAGACACCCGTCCTCCTTCCTCCCGTCAGCTCTAGCCCTTCAGTCCCCGGGAGGGGGGCGTGTGCGCCCGCGAGGACTTCAGAGGCCCATCATCCACGTGATTTGCTGAATCAGTGAGACAGGGAAATGGGTTTTTGGGAGAAGGATTTTTCTGGGGCAGGTTGAGACACGAAACTGTCCAGAACCGAGAGAGGCGAGCTGCCGCTGCCGGCTGGTCAGCGTGTCCTGGCTGGGCGACCTCTGCTGCAGTGGGTGCTAGAGTAAGTGGGGCTCTCACTCGGAAGTCGTTTTTAAAGACGTGCCCGCTGTCAGGCTTCTTAACTGGGCCAGGCTCTCTGGAGCGGAAACTGGCTGTTTTCCCCAGGTTTCTGCTCCATCCCCTCGCACTGACCGCCCACTCCGTGCGCCCACCCCGGCCGGGGCCAAGTCTGGAGCCCGATGACACCCTCGGGCCTCTGTCCAGTGCTGCCGTGGCCGTGCCCGGGTCCCTCTCAGAGGGTCCGCAGGGCGAGGCTAGTGTTCAGGGTAAAGTGAAGTGAATCACGGAGGGTCGAGTAACCTGAGGACCACAGACAAGCCTGGAGCCCTCCTGCCTCCAGACGCCACCGCGTGATAGGCCTTTGTGCATAAGATCGTAGACGGCAAGCGGGAGGGCCGGTGGGGCAGCGGGGTCGGGGGCGGAGGGGGCCCTTCTCCCAGGCTTGCACCAGGGCCCGGCCTCGACTGCGCTGGTGGTCTCGAGGGTCTCCACTGTCCGTTACCTGCTGGGGTTTAGTTAACCCCCGAGTAACGGACGCCGAGATCCTCGCAGCAGGGAGGGGAGGGCACACGTCTGAGCACACGTCTGGGTGGGTCGCAGCCTTTTGTCCTCCTCCACCTGGGGTTGGCCGTGCGGACCGGCGGGCCTTGTCCTTGGTTTTGGAGGAAGCCAGACGGAGCTGGTGTGTGTTGTCTTCAGATTTGAGCGGATTCTCCCTAATCCCACACTGGCAAGTCCTGTCTGATAGAGGCTCTATTAACGTGCCTTCTATTTTTTGCTGTGTTCAGTTTTATATTTTTTTTTTCCAAATAAGGTTCAAACATTCTTGCCTTCTAAGGGGAGGAAACAAAGACAGAGCTTCCTAATTATTTTCAGTAATTATCTTCAACGATAGCCCATACAAGATATCCTCTTAAATGCTCTGAATAGAGTTCAAATTACTTGTCTTTTCTTCTTCCTTTGAAAACATCACCCAATTTGCAGCTGGCCAGTTCGGCGTCCCTGGAAGGGAAGGGACAGCTGAAGTTCACCACGGGGCGGTGGAGCCCGCATCACAACTGCACCCAGGTGGCCACGGCGAACGACACGGCTGTCCGAGGGTGGGACACGCGGACCATGAGGTCAGTGACGGTCCCTCCCCTCCCTGCCCCCCGCGCCCATCCACCAGGGCTCGTGTGCTGAGGCCATGTGGCTTGTCTGTGTTGGCCTCGGGCTTGTGGGAAGTCGTACGCCTCGTCCTCTTTCTCCGCCCCATCTTGAGTGCACCCGCGCCATGGGTCCTGTTCCTGTGGGCGCCCTTCGGCGGCAGCGGCGGTCTCCGGTGGAGATCAAGGTCAGGCTTTTGTAGCAGCTCAGGCCTGAGGTGGTGACCGCAGACTCTCGGTCTCCATGGTCGGCGACCACAAGGTGAGGGCTGCCGTCCCCTGGTTAAGCATGGAGCTCGACCATCTCAGCACCTTCAAGATGCACACCCATGGGGCGGTCGTAGTTTGTCATTTAAGTCATTACACACACAGCTAGTGCTTCTAATGGGACATGGGAGAGCTGCTTTTCTGTGCCAGGTGTGGCGTTGACAGCAAAGGAGTGGTGGTGTGCACACTGTTGTCATGGCAACAGGGCCCTGCAGTCTTTTTTAAGATACAGTTTATCCCCTCAGCACACCGTAATTTATCACTAAGCCACAAAGATGGATGTCGTGAAATAGCTCGTGTTGCCTTTGAGGGTGGGGACCCAGCTTTAAATCTAGGTCCACGGCCCCTCTGAAAGCGCAGGGGGTAATCAATATTCGACCTGTGTGTGTATGTGTGTGTGTGTGTGTGTCTGTGTCTGTGCGGGGGCGGGGCGGGGGGGGTTGTTGGGTTTCCTATCAGAAGCTGAAAGCTGTGCGCTTGGATGTGGGAACTGGAATCCATTCCTCCAGGGCCTGTGGCTATCTTTTTCCGTTTTCATTGTTCTTTGAAGGATGTGTAGATTTCGGTATCTAGATGAGAACCTTGAAGACTGACATTACAGACCCCAAAGCCAGGGGGCAGGAGGGGCCCTGGGAGGCAGCGCCCTGCTGCCCCCTTGCCTGCCGTCCCTGGGGGGGGATGGGCAGCAGGCGACCTGGGGGCCCTTCTCCTTGGCGTTGTGTCTCTTCTGCAAACAGCCTGGGTGTTGGTGCTTTCAGTGCTGCTTCTGGAATGTATTGTGCTTTTGTATTCAGATCGCTGCCCCCAGAGCCCCAGGAAAGCCTGAGTCGATACTCTCTGCCTGTGTGACTCCCTCCAGCTCCCTAGGACCTCGCCGGGCTTAATTTTATTCATTTCCCTGTTTCACTCGGAAGATCTTAAGGTTCGGGTATCTTATTTTAGGAAAAAATATTAGGCTGTTGGGAAGGTTCAGGATGTAAAAACCGGTTCAAGATTTAAAAGTGGTTTGGGGCCAGAAAACCCAACATGGGAGAAAAGATGAAAAGGACTGAGGTCATCTGGCGTGAGATGGGACTGTGGAGACCTTGGTTTCGGGCAAGGGAGCTGGTTACGGGAGCAGTCCCAGTGGGAGCCGTGCAGAGCACGAGGTCCAGTGTTTGCAGGAGAGGTGAAGTCACAGCCGAGGGAGGAAGTGGAGCGGGCAGAGTGGACGGGGTGTCTCGCGGGGCCGGCTCTGGGACTGGCGGGGGCCCCTGTCCATCCTGCTGGGACACAAGCTCTTCGTCTGAAGCCACTGTCCTGCCTCAGGTGACCTGCACCTCTGGTTTGCGTTTGTGATATCAGAGGGGGTCGCTGTAGGAGATGGAATATTCTGATTCCACACCCTGCAAGGAGCAGCCTGGAGGTGGATGGCGGGGCTTCAGTTAGGTCTGTGTGTGCATGTGTGCCTGCACCTCTGTGCACACTGGTGCACCCACATGTGGGTGTGTACACGTGCATGCGTGGGCATAGGTACCCATGCGTGTGCATGTGTGTACGGCTGGTGTGTGCATGCTTGTGCATTGTGTACACACGTGCAAGCATGCACACGTATGGGCACACGTGAGCTCTGAACAGCGGTGGGGCCGATTCGGCCCCATGCCCGCCCTCGCCCAGTGTCGGCACTGGGTTGTGTGCGAGGATGAGGCCCAGCCGTGACGAGCACTGTTTCCTTCGGTGTTTCTACAGCTTTCCCAACCTTTCCTTCCTTTCTCTGTCTCCATCTCCCGACACCAACAGCGCTGTATTCCGCTTCCCAGCCCCTCCCTTTTCCTTCTGTCTCACTGCGTCCTTCCAGACGTTGGTCAGCCTTTCTGTCCGGAGTCTGTCTCTGCTTCTCCGTGGCAGTCTCATCCCTCCGGATCGCTCTCATCCTCAAGATTCCAGGTCACACCTTTGAGCGCCGCCAACCAGCCACCCTTCTGCAGGGTCGCAGGCGTGGCCTGTGCACAGGAGCGCCCCGCCTGGATCCTGCGCTGGACGGCGTCCGGGAGAAGGTGCAGGGTGCAGTCACTGGCTTCCCTCGTCCCACCTCTTACCTGTGCCCATCCCCTCCGCCCCTGCACAGCCAAATCTACTGCATTGAGAGTGCACACGGTCAGCTGGTGCGGGACCTGGACTTCAACCCCAACAAGCAGTACTACCTGGCCAGCTGCGGGGATGACTGCAGGGTGAAGTTCTGGGACACCCGCAACGTCACCGAGCCCGTCAAGACGCTGGAGGAGCACTCCCACTGGTGCGTTCCTCGCGGCCGCTTGGGGGAGGGGCTTAGGCAATTTATTTTGCTAATTACTTCACCGTTTGGAAAGGCACAAACCAGCTTAGTTTGTGCTGCTGTGAATCATTCAATCAACCCCGTTTTATTTTTCCTAAAGGAACGCTAATTCCAACTCTGAATGTTTGTGATTCGTAAACATAGGAAAAGGAGGAAAACACTAGATTCTGTTTTCTCTTGAAATAGTGCCGGTTCAAATAGGCAAAAATGAGCATGCACAGATGTCCACGTGGCACTGTGCACAGCGCAGGGAGGCCGGGAGCTGCCCAGGGCCTGGCAGCAGGGGATTGGTCAAGTCCGTCCAGTGGCGTCACTGCAGCGGGGATGGCGCCACTCTCAGAGGGAGTGCGGGATGGCCGTGTGCAGGGACATGCAGAGTGCCCAAGACGGGCCGTTCTCCCTGAGATGCTGTTTTTACGTATATGCCATGTGCTGGCTACTTTTTGCTAAGTGAAAGAGATCGAGTCATAGAAAATCGTGCATAGTATGAGGCAGTTTTTATTCAAATAAGGCATGTTGTGTGTACATGCTTGTGTGTGCTTGTATGTATGTGTGTGTGCTTACGTGTTTGTCTCCATGCATGTGCTTGTGCATGTGTGCATGTTCGTGTGTACTGGTGTGTGTATGTATGCTTCTTTGTGCATGCGTATGGGTGTGTATGCTTGTGTGTGTGTGCACTTGTGTGCATGTGCATATCTGTGTGTGTGTGTATTTACCACCTGAATGCTGGAGTATGGTTTGGACAGGTTCAGTGAGTGGCCGTAATTCCTGCGGTCTGGGGAGGCGCTCCGTCCCCTGGCCCCGAGCAGCAGTCCGGCTCTCCGCTGTCCCCTGGGTCCACCGGCGGGCGGCCCAGCTCACAAGCTCTTGGGCCTAGTGACCCGGCCAGAGAGCAGCCCTTGGGAGGCTGCCCTGGGGTGCGACCTATGTCACAGGTTCTCTCTAGTCCGTATTTTGCTTCTTGGGCAGCCTTTGCCTTTAGAATTCTGGAAAGCCTGTGTGGCTCCTGAGCAGTAAACCTCCCCCCTGGGATCCGTGCTGCCATTTGGTCTCCGTTAGTCAGGATTCAGAAGGTTTCAGAGCCGTGCCGCGCGCCTGCCCCTGCTGGGAGCCACCCACTGATAGACGAGCGGGTGGGACCCGGCCTCCCTGTCCTCCCACAGGGTGTGGGGCGTCCGATACAACCACTCGCACGACCAGCTCGTCCTCACGGGCAGCAGTGACAGCAGGGTCATCCTTTCCAACATGGTGTCCATCTCCTCCGAGCCCTTCGGCCACCTGGTGGATGACGACGACCTGAGCGAGCAAGAGGAGAGGTGAGCGCGCTCCGGTGGGGCGGCTCTCGGTGCATGGGCGTGGCTGTGGGCGTGGCTCGGTCCCTGCGGCTGGTGTCGGGCGTGTCCACCCGCAGGCGCAGGCTGCGGGCCATGGAGTCATGGAGTCGGGTAGGGCAGCCGAGCCGCGCCGTCTGCTGTGGCCTCTGAAACGCGTGTCTGTCCACGTTCTTACTGAGCGTCACACGTAAGGTTGTGAGGACCGTGGCCTGTCTGCAGCCCTGGGGAGTGAGAAGCGACCTCCGCCGGCCCTCGTAACACCCTGTGGGAGAGGCAGTGGCGGGCGTCCCTCCTGGCCGTGCCGTCCTGGATCGGGTCGTGGACTGGCCACCCTCGCTGGCAGGTGTCAAGGCGAGGACCTCGGGCCCAGACCTGGCCCGGCCCCCCCGCACTGCTTCCCCCGAGACGCTGGGCGCCGTGCGGGAAACCTCGCTGACTGTTCCCACGGCTTCACCATGTTGGCTGAGTATTTTCCAAACTCTTTCCAATCCTAATTGCTCTGCTTGGAGGCTCTCTCTTCACAATGGGGTCGCACCCCAAGACTTGTGGGGTCCTGGGGTTCGGGGCTCACACAGGGTGGCCTGGTCCAGGGCAGCGGTGGCGGGGTGAGCCCGTGTCCTTTGTCAGCAACGTGGGTGTAAAGGAGACACGTCTTGTTCCTGGAGTAGATGCACCTTCGTGTGCGGCGGCTGCTTCCTGTTGTGATTCAGATCGTGGAGTTGAGTCTCCCGCCTCCAGGGGAGGAGGTTCTGGAATAAAACCCTGTCGAGCTGAGTGGTCTGAGCCGTAAAATACGAGAGGGGTTTGTCGTTCTGTTTGGAGACTCTTCACACTTCTGCTGTCTGATTTCTTCCTCTGCCCACCTGAGATGAGCCTAAAATTCCTGTGTGAGAAGCTGGCTGGTGGCAGTCTACCGATTGTCTCTCGAGAGAGAAACACAATCATTTTTCTGTTCAAACTGAGTATTTAGATGCAGTTGCAGCGGCTTCAGTCCGGCAACCTACCACGTGCAGGGCTTGGATGTTTCCTACTGTCCTCTCTTCTCACGGCCAAGCAGGCGTCCGAGCCCTGTCTGTACCGGGAACAGAGCTGGTGGCCCCTTCGTTGGCCCCGTGTGTTAATCCAGGGGTCCTGCCTGCACGTGGGCAGCTTCAGAGAAGCGCACTAGGAAGGAAGGCGCGTGTGGCTGGCAGGCGTGCCGGGCAACGGCACTGGTGCGAGGTGCCTCCATGGTTTCCCGCAGGCCTGCTCCTGGGGTTGGTCCCCATGTCTCAGTGAGTTCAGGAGAATGGGAGTCCCCTGAGGACTTGTATGCGGTGTCTGTACCCGGGCATTTGCTGGCCACCGCAGGTTGGCTTCCTGGGAGGGTCGGGCCGTGGGATGCCTGAGGGTCCGAGCCGGGGGGCACATGGAGCGGGCTGTCTCCTGGGGAAAGTCCCAGATTGCTGAGAGCTCCTTGGGTAGAAAGAGCCACGAAATGGGGAGAAAAATGCTGAGGAGGCCCTGCTGGGTGGAGAAGCAGCCCGGCACGTGGCAGGCCTGTGACCTCGGAGGCCCAGGCGGGCGGCCCAGCTCCGCATGCTCCCACACAGGGCTGCGCACGTGAGCACCGCCCGGGCAGGCGTCCCAGGGAAGGGGCTAGCGACTCTCATGTGAACGGGGTGCCGGGAGGTGTCACAGCCCAGGCCAGGGCCTGCCGGCCCCTCACCCTCGTCCTGAGCAGGGCTCCCCATGCCCACCCCAGGGGCCTGTGCCGGCCGGTCCCCAGGTCCCTCTGGCAGACGTCACAGGAGTTTTGGCTGTTGTCCACTTAGCCCCATGAACGTTCCCCAGCCCCCGTTCCCTGAGCCCGAGCACGTCCTGCTGCAGAGCCGCGGAGGGAGGTGTTAGGCGGTAGGGGGCCCCCCACGAGCCGCGAGGGCCCACGGCTGGGGACGGGATGGCTCTGGGCTCCCGCAGGGGCACCCCCGTTGGCCCCCTCGGCTCCTGGGGACTGCCCGATTGCGCAGGTGAGAAGACCAGGCCTGCTGCCACCGCTGGGCAGGGCGCCCGCCTCACTCACGCACGCGTGTCTCTGGTGCCTTATAGGAGCCAGGAGCCTCCCCAGGACAGCGTCATTGCCACCTATGAGGAGCACGAGGACAGCGTGTACGCCGTGGACTGGTCCTCAGCCGACCCCTGGCTCTTTGCCTCCCTGAGCTATGACGGGAGGCTGGTCATCAACAGGGTGCCCCGGGCGCTGAAGTACCACATACTGCTCTGACCTGCCAGGCCGTCCTTGGGCAGCTTCCCAGCCGCAGGCAGCCGTGTGGCGGGTGTTGGCTTTCCAGGCGGAGCCCCGTCTGGGAGAGCCAGCATCACTCTGCTCTGATGCGAGCACCTGTGAATAGTGACGGAGCATCTGCCAGCCGACCACTGGCACCTGAAGCCTCCACTTGATGGAAGCGGAAACACCGTCCCCAGACCGAGCTGGGGCTCCGCGGGCTGGCCTCTGCCTGGTCACTGCCTACTTCCTCTTCTTGCTTTTAAGGCTGTCGGGAGTCTCACTGTAATTTGCTTCCATAATGTTGACTCATCTTTCTCTCAAGATTAAAAATGAAATAAAAGGAGCAGGGCCATGCTGCATGGGCTCCAGCTCTTTCTTTAGGAGCTCTGCCTCCGGTATGGCCCCATCACCCGGTCTCTGTTAATTTTCTCCGTGCTGGCCCAGAAAAAAAGGCAGATGGGCCTCCCGTGCTTCGTCCTGGGCTTGACCTGCCCATGCTCGGGCCTGGTCTGGGGGAGCCCTGACGCTGTCAGTGACCAGGGGTCTCCTGCCGGCCTTGGGCCCCGTCCCCGGGCATGGTGCCCCACTGGGTCCTGTTCCTTTACTCCGATAGCATCCTCATCGCCTGGAGGTCACATGCGTGTTCCCGGGTCATGCAGCACGCTTACCTGTTGAAACCCCACGTTGTCAGGTGATCCTAAAACTCTGAGCACGGGACTCTTGCCTATTCCTCCTCCCGCGGGTCCAGGGGTCTGTTCTGGGCGTGGCCTCACCTGCCCAGGTGTCGCGTCTGTACCGAGATGGCTGTCAGGAGTAGTCCTTTTTTCACAACGGGCTTCAGCTTGAGAATGGACTCGTTCTAAACGCTGAAGCCATCTGTCGTCCCTGGAGTGTCTGCGTGGTGGTTTCTAGCTGCACTGTGAGCCCAGAGAGGCACGTCTGGGTTTTGTTTCTTTTTTTCAGGGGTAAGAGTTTGTGGGCAGAGTGGGGACCGTGGGTGAGCGGAGGACAGACGGGGCCGTGGTGGAGGGGCAGGCAGGGGGTGGTGGTGTTTAAGGCCCTTCAGCATTTCTGCTTCCAGGGAAGACCTGCGTTTGTGAGGAGTGCAAAACAGCGCTAATGAAAGTCCTCAACAAACGTGTTTGTTGAGCGCCTCCTGTGTGCCAGGCGCCGCGCTAGATGCTCCAGCTCCGCAGCGACCGAGGCAAAGCTCTGGGCTCATGTGGGGTCTGCAGTCCTGCTGGAGCTGTCGGCTGCTGTAAATCTTTGTGTATGCGTGTTCGTGTAAACAGAAGTTTTCATTTTCCAGGGCAGGCGTTGGCAAACTATAGCCTGAGGTCATGGGGGCAAATCCCTGCCACCACCTGTTTCTGTCAATAAAGTTTTATTGGCACGCAGCACCGCCCTTACTCATGTGCTTTGCACACGTGCAGCAGTGGCCAGGCAACCTCAGCGCCTAAAATCTTTGCTGTCCGACCCTTTACAAAAAAGTTTGCAGGCCCTGCCGCAGGGTCAGCGCTGACCAGTGTGAGCACTGGGTTCTATGGGAGGAAACTGCTGCACTGCTTCCCGAGGGGCCGCGGGCGGGTGCTCAGCTTTCTCAGCCGCCCACGGGCATGGGGTGCTGTCACTTGTGCTTCCCTGCAGTGATCCGGAACGGCTTTCCGCGCACTTAACTCACCATCTACCCGCGTGTCCTCTTTGGTGGAGCCCGTTTTTAAAGTTACATCGATTGTTAATTATTGTGTTTAAGTCCATTAGATTTAGAACGTTCTTTACATATTCTGGATAAAAGTCCTTGGCCAGCTGTGTAATTTGCAAATATTTTCTCCCAGTTTTTGTCTTCTCTTTTTCATCCTTTTAGCAGCGTCTCTGCAGAGCAAAAGTTTTGAGTTTCGTTGAAGTCCCACTTACCCAACTTTTTTTTTTATATAGATTGAAATATTGGAATCAAATCCAACGTTAGGAAGGTTTTCTCCAATGTTTCTTCTAAAAGTTGTAGTTTCACAGTTTATATTTGGAGCTATGATCTATTTTGAGTTTTTTAAAATAAGGTGTGAGGTTTTGGTTGTGGGGTTTTTTTTTTTCTTATAGATATCCAAGTATTCCAGCACCATTTGTTAAAGACCGTAGTTTCTGCATTGAATTGCTTTTGCTCCTTTGTCAAAAGTCAGTTGGCCCTATTTGTGCAGGGCTATTTCTGGACCGTCCTGTTCTGCTAAGCTGTGTGTCTATTACTGAGGAGTTCCTGAACAACTTTATGGGGTGCTTTCACGAGCTCCTCCCTCTCTTGAAATCTTTCTGGTGCTTTCCTTTTTACACATCAGACTGCGTCTTTGTTCCCCCTGTTCTGCTGCACCGTCTCCATGCCGGAGCCGCCCAGCCAGCGGTGGGAAAACAGAGAGAGGGAGCAGGGCCCCCTCCGGGGACATAGCCTCCGGGCAGTTGGAGAGGAGACGTCCCTCCCCCAGTCTGAGGCTTCTGCAGACTGTCCCACTGCTGCACAAAAATCGCCCGGGAGGCTGGGATACCAGAGAACAAGGCTCCGTTTTCCTGAAATGACAGGAGAGAGCTGTTCATAAGTCCTGTCCGCGTGTGGCTGCATTTTCGGAGAGCCTCCTCCATCTTATCAGGGACCGGAACTCCCTGCAACATAATTTAATGTGTCTCTGTGGAGACGCAGACGCAGAGCAGCGAGAGAGCCAGCCTGGGGTGCAGGCGTGCCGGTGACGCTGGCTGGGCTGGTGCAGAGATGCCGGCAGGTGGTTGGTTTCTGGATGGATTGGCAGATGGAGCCGTCGAGTTTACTGACAGATTAGAGTAGGTGTGAGGCCGAGAGAGGAACCAGGGAGGGCCCAGGGGGTTGGTCTAAGCAACTAGGACGGTGACCGAGACAGGAAGGACCAGAGGAGGAGGCTGGGGGGTGGGACGGGAAGATGAACAGCCGGGTTTGGTTGAGTTTGAGATGCCTGTGAAGTGGTCAAGTGGCCCAGCCAACCAGATGCTTGGAGACATGAGACGGGTGGGGTGGGGTCCAGGCCAGGCGAGCGGAGGTGGGAGTGTGTGTTCCTGGTGCAGACGGGCGTGCGGAGCTCTGGGCCAACGGCGTCCCTGGAGAGAAGACCAGAGGCCGAGCCCCAGCGTGAGGTTGGGCGCAGGGGATCCAGCCAAGGGGAGGGAAGAGGCCGCCGGGAGCTGGGAGGGCCTGGTGTGTGGGGTGTTCTGGAAGCTGGCGAGCCCGTCTGCTTTGTCAGTGTTGCTGTGGGGCGTCAGGTGGGCTGAGAGCCCATTGGCCTGGCAGCATGGGGGTCACTGGGGAACCTGACACGGCAGCTGTCATGGGAAGCAGGTGGAGTGGGTTCAAGAGAGAATGGGGAGGAATAAGCCGGCAGACGTGTCGGCAGCCTGCGAACGGTCCCGCAGCAGGCAGGGGCCAGCAGGGCTGCTGTCCGCTTCGAGAATGGGGACAGCTACGTGTTTAAACGCTGGTCGTTTGCAGGACGAGAGGGGAGAGTGATCGGGCTGCGGGAAGCGGTGACGCCAGGGCACCAAGCCCCAGACCCAGGGCTGCTGCTCTCAAACCCACGGCCATCACATCATCCAGTGGGTTCCCTGTGAGTCGGTGCAGATAACAGTCGTGTTGTACAATGTGCACACTTTCAAATACGTGACGCGGTCCACCTTGCTGACGTCTTTGTGAGGTAAACAGAGCCGTCTCTGGGTGCAGGGATTCAGCTGGGAGTGGACGGGCCTGTGGTGCTCTGCTGCAGCCTGGGGCAGCCCTGGGCCCTGGTCGCCTCCCCGTCCACACGGATCTCGTGGGCTCCCCTCCTTCACCGTATGCAGCCTGATGGCCTTCGTGTCCGGGACCAGACAGAAGGGCGTGGCAGATGTGACGATGCAGAGGGAATGTTTGCATTTTTTTTAATGTACACATTTGGATTTATCAAATTTAATTTTTTTGTTTTGTCTTTTTACTATACAAAAATTTATTGCATTTAGTCAAATGTGTCTTATCCTTTTTAAATTTTATTGGAGTATAATTGATTTACAATGTTGTGTTAGTTTCAGGTGTACATCAAAGTAATTCAATTATACATATACATGTTATCTATCCGTTTTCAGCTTTTTTTCTCACATAGGTTATCCCAGAATGTTGAGCAGAGTTCCCTGTGCTGTACAGTAGGTCCTTGTTGGTTATCTATCTTATATTTACAAAACAGAAACAGACTTACAGATGTCGAAAACAAACTTGTGATTACCAAAGGGGAAACGTGGGGTGGGGGGATAAGTCAGGAGCTTGGGATGAACATGCATGTTTTATTTCCAGCGGTGCCCAGATTGTTTTCCAAGCTAGGCCTCTGGGCCTCCTTCCATCCTCCTGCTTGGCGGGGAGCTGCGGCCGCCCAGCCGGGGCCATGGGCGTGCCGAGGGCAGGCCCCAGTCTGTGACACGTGGCAAGAGCCATGTCGTCTGGAGGTGGAAAAGCTGGGGTGGGGGAGTAGGGCTGCCTTTAAATGCTTGGTGTGCTCTTGGGGGCCTGCCACCAAGTGTCAGGACAGCTCTAAGGTAGACTCTAGCAGAGCAGCTTTCACTGCAACAGAAGAAGCAACTTCCAAGTGGAGGTTCGGGGTCCTCCCCCACCCTCCCCCCACCCCGGGCCCCCTCCTTGCCTCTGCGGCCGGATGGGCAAACACACGGCACAGAAAACGGTGTGAAGATTCCAGGAAAGGGGGAAGAGAATCAAAAGGACCAAAATAAAGGAAAAAACAAGAAAAACAGAAGAATGACGAGAACATGGGCAGAGACCAGATCAAGACACGTGGACCGGGATGGGCAAACGGGCAGCGGGCTCGGTCTGGACGTGTGTCCGCCAGGGAGCTGAGGGGACACGTGGACTGCTAGGCGCCGGGCCCTGGGGTGGGGCTGAGGAGAGCAGGGCCAGGTGGGCCTTCCGCCTGTGGCCCCTGCAGGGCTGCCCGCTCCCTGTCCTTCTGTCGTGAGGCCTCTTGCTCCTGGGTTCCCTCCGGCCGCACCCCAGACTCACCCCCTGGAGCCCCGGTAGCGGCGCGAGGTCATGGCTGACCCAGCACCCAGCCCCACGCCTCCTAAAACACGACGCCATCAGGTCGTGAGCCGCTCAGCAGCCCAGCTGGGCTCCCTCCAGTGGGTGGGGAGGCGTGAGCACGGCGCCTCGTGGGCCCGTGTCTGGAGCAGCCTTCGGGCTCCAGGCCTCTGCTGTCTCCCTGCAGACGGCTGCCCACCCTCCACCCATTGGCTGCACCGACTCCCCAAAAGGCCCAGGTCCAGCCCCGCATTGGGCAGCATCCTGTGTGCTCAGCACAGACTCTGAGGGTCCCTCCGGGGTCTGCTGGGCTCCGCACGGCCGGCCCCGCCTCCTCCAACCCAGCCCCGCCTCGTGCCCTGGCTGCCTCCGCCGGTTTCTGCAGTTCAGGCCCAGCGCATGTCCCACACCCCTAGCCTGCACCCCTCGCCTCCTGGGGGGCCCCATCAGAGGGGCCGGCCCCCAGTCTCCGTCACAGCAGCTGCCCGTTCCCACGCTCACGACTGGACTGAGACGACCAAGAGCGTCACGCTGCGCACGTTGGGCGCTGACTGAATGCGCGAGGCTCTGCACGGACGCGAGCTGGGGCGCCTGCCCGGGGCGGTGGGCCTCGCCAGTACCCGGGTCAGGCGGACCCCAGAGGTCAAGGCAAAGCAAAGGTTGGCTACAGACCCTCAGTCCTCAAAACTCAAGAAATGAAACTCATTCACTGGTGGATCTAGCCTGAGATGGGCTCGTCCCCCCATTTTTTCTTTTTTTTTTTTGATGTTTTATGTTTACTTATTTTTTCACATTTATATATGTATGCTTTATAAACTGAGTCATTTTATTTTTTTAAGTAAATTTATTTTATTTGTTTATTTTTGGCTGCATTGGGTCTTTGTTGCTACGTGGGCTTTTCTCTAGTTGTGGTGAGCGGGGGCTACTCTTCGTTGTGGTACGTGGGCTTCTCATTGCAGTGGCTTCTCTTGTTGTAGAGCACAGGCTCTAGGTGCGTGGGCTTCCATAGTTGCGGCACACGGGCTCAGTAGTTGTGGCTCGCGGGCTCTAGAGCACAGGCTCAGTAGCTGTGGCGCATGGGCTTAGTTGCTCCGTGGCATGTGGGATCTTCCCGGACCGGGGCTCGAACCCGTGTCCCCTGCATCGGCAGGTGGGAGAGCATGGCCAGCCAGGGGGCCTGAGACCCTGACTGAAACTCCGGGGACTGCAATGAACTGGCTGTGTACAAGTGTTGTGTGGGGAGGGCAGCTTCCCTGCGAGGTCTGCCAGTTACGGCCTTTGACATTACCCATCCTCTGGCCTGAAAATGCCGGCGCAGAATCTTGGCTTGGAGCCAGACTTCTCAGAGAGTCCAAGATCCAGTTCAAATCCCACCTCCTTTGCAGAACTTTTCCTGAATAGTCCACTGGAAGGCCCAAGAGCATGAGGAAAAGCTCCTGCAGTGTCTCCACATTGCCCAGCAGTGTGTCTTGCTCATGATGTGAGTTATTTGGGAAAAAAACCATACAAATTAAAGGAACCAAGAGGAAAAACAGACAATAGAGCAGAAGAGAACTTCAAAATCTGAAGAAAATAATCCATGCGAAGAGTTGAAGAGTTAGACATTCACCCATAAAATAATTACAAGCTGTTATAAAACAGAATTGCAACAGAAAGTGCTGCAATCAGTGTGCATGAAATGGAAGTGGAGATGCAGGTGGAAATTTGGAGATTTGTCATATTGAAACCAAGTTTCTCCATGGCTATATTTCAAGACCCAAGATTAAGGGAGATTTTATCTCAGGCAGGCTCAAAGCAATAAGCTTGTTTCTCCTGTGATCCTTGGAATTTATGGGAATTTTCAGGGTCTACAAATAAAATCTAGACAAAAAGGTTAGAAAAACAACAAAGCATGGCTACTGCAGAGCAGCACCTGGACCGACTCCCACAGGAGGGGCCTTCAGGGACCCCGCTGCCCCCGGGGTCCAACAGTCCTGAATCCTGAAGCGCGGTGACCCAGGATTTCCAGCCGTAGTTTCCGGAGTCGCCAAGACCACATGCTGGTCACTGTCCTTGGCTGCCCTCTCTCCTGGCACGTTCCGCCCACGTCCACCTCCCTGACTCTGCTCGTGATACCCCTTCCCCACCCAACATGCCTCTGATGTCTTCTCGTGGTTTCCGCCTGTCCGTCCTCTGCGGCCGAGCTCAGCTCTCGCCTCTTCGCTGAGGCCGCCTGCTGTTACTCAGTCCGTGTTCATCTGCCCCCTCGAATTCACGTCGCACTCGGTCAGGCTCGAGCCTTTCCGCGCTGAGTTAAACTCCACGGTTCCTTGGACAGCCTTTCGCCCCCTGAGTGGCAGTCAGCTCAGCCAGCGCTCACTGAGCCTGCTGGGGTCCAGCAGGACGGGATGAGGGGCGCCCCTTCCGAACGCCCATGGCCCTCCCGGCCGCGTGGCCGAGCGGTGACAGTAAAGGCTCCCCAGACAGATTTCCAGGGCTCAGGCCTGGCTCAGCGCCGGCTAAGGCACGTCCCCAGGGATGCCTCAGTTACCTGTGAGTCGGATGACCTTCACAGGGCTTTGGGGGATTAAATTAATTTATCCTTATAGCCCACTTAGGACAGTAAACGCTGTATGGGTGTCAATGGTTATCTTAATAGGAACACATATACATTGGTCCATTTCAACATAAAAGATCAGAAATTACATGATATGTTGCGGAAGGAAAATTTTTCTCTCTACCCTTTCTAGATTCTTCTGGCTGAGCCTAAGAATTGACCTGAGACAGATAACCAGAGAAAATCAAATTTAATTATGTAGGTTCAGAGGCCCCATGAGAAAACCGAGACCCCAGGACAGGCTGGGCAGTGGAGGCCTGAGCCGTCTGAGGCAGCGGGGAGGGTCCGGGACTTCACAGGGGAGGAGAGGTTCACACGGAAGTGGAAAAACAAATGTTTGGTAGACAAGTGTTTGCTGGGCCACGCAGAGACAGTGGGACGTGGATGGGACTTTGGTCTCCAGGCCCTGCAGCGCACCCCCCTCAGCCCCACCAGTATTCTTTGTGGGCATCTCTGGTGATACTGCACTTCCTGGACCAGGCCCTTTATCTACACTCCTTTAGGCAGGAAAGGGGGAGATAAAGAGCAAGACTTCTTCCTGGGTCTTCTGCTTCTTCAAAATAATCAGCCTAAAATAATCCCCATAGTAAAAGGACACATTGTTGGGAAGGAGGAACAAAAAAGGAAAGAAGATGAATAGACAGAGATAAGTGACTCAGCGCCGCTCCATGGATTTGAGCCTCAGGAGAGCACGGGAAACGCGGGCAGACCAGGGGCGGGGACTCCTCCAAGCAGACTGCGCTGACTGGCGCTCCTTTGGAGGGACACAGGCTGTCAGGGCTGCGGGAAGTTTGGTGCCCAAGGGTGACGTGGCTGAAGCTATATCACGGGAAGACGATTCCGTCTCTAGTTTCCAAATGAACACTCCTTGAAGATGGGGCGTGCTCCTTTGTGATCAGGGCACGGAGAAGGTGCCGTTTTGTTTTTGCCTGGTTAGCTCTGCTCCTCCTTCAAGACTCAGTATAAATCCCCAGAGAGCTTCCCCGACCACTAGACCTAAAGTAGTTCCTCCTTGTTATTCTCTCTCATATGACTTCATTCTGCGCGGCGCTTACCCACGTGGGAAGTATTGATAAATGTTAATGGCGCAGCGGACTGTGTCATGGGGGCCCGAAACCTGTTCTCCGTTCAGTGCTGTCGTGCACAGTTCAGGGCCTGGCACATGGGTGCTCAAAGATTGTATGGATGGGTGGGGGGATGGGGGGATGAATGGGGGATGGGTGGGGGATGGGTGGAGGGAGGGGGGATGGGTGGATAGGTTGCCCTGGCTCCCCAGGATGAGAAATGACGAGACAGGAGAGAGGATGGTGCACAGAGCTCCCTGGACTGGAATTTCCGGGAGGGTCAGACCGCAGCTCGCTGGCAGGGCTGGAACCTGCTTAAACAGCCCGGGTGTTTCTTAGGAGGTTCACGTGTGTGCTCATGCGGCGTGATCAGATTGCCGTGGAGGTGGGGGCACCCTGGGGGCTCTGGGCAGAAGCAGGAAGGAGGCAGGAAGAGTCTCTGGTTCCCCGGAAGTTCCAAGTCGTGAAGGGTGAGGGGGCCTGGGGAGGGCGCTGCAGGAGTGGGGTCTGTAGGGAATTTTATCATAGACCAGTGAGGGCTGTGTTGGACCACAACCGTGGAGAAGGGCAGGAGCCCGCTGGCCACCTGTGCCGCAGGGAAAGGAGGGTGAGGCTCTCCCTGCGTGAGCACGGTGGGAGCCTTCCTTCTACGCTTAAATATCTCGATGGAGAAGACAGTGGAATTACGACTTTCCAGGTTTCCCATGAAGCCAGAAAGCATTCCCTGGGTGTAGCTGCACTCAGGATGCACTGCATCGCAAACCGACGTGCCCAGAACTCAGCATGACCCCCACCCCCAGTGGGCGGGAGGGAGGGCTGAGGGGAGCAGCGGGCAGTGGGAGGCTGAGCTCGTGTGATCCGGTCACAGCTGGGAAGGTTCCAGGAGGAGACTGGCAGGTTCACGGCACCTGACTTGTGTGTGGCTGTAAACGGAGTCACCTTCACCCAGCGTCACAAGCGTTGGGGCCGTCAGAGCTTATTGGCCTCTTTGCTCTGCCCACCGGGATGTGCCCCAGCGAGTCGGGCGACTGTCCTGTCCCCTGAGACCCCGACATCATCCCCACAAGGCCCCCAGGAGAGGCACGGCCTGGGCAGAGCAGAGGAGCGCCGGAGTGTCGGGCGTGCCCGTCGCAGGTGTCGGGTGCGGGGGGTGTGCAGAGAGGCCGCTGGTCGGTTCGGTTGCCGTCCTTGGCCTTGCGTGTCTCAAGGGGCCAGCAGGGTGCGTGCACTGACCACTCGTGATCCAGAAGCTCTGTCCCGCTGCCCCCGTGACCCAGCGAGGACGTGGAGAGAATGGCGGCAGGAGGCGCTTAGAAAGCCTGGACCAAGGATGCAGGAGTTGCCTTGGAAACACCATCAGTGAGCGGGGGCAGGGGCGATGGAGGAGCAGGGACGCCTCTGGGTTTAGAGCTTGATTTCTCGCACGACTCAGAGGATGGAGGTGACTCTGACGGGATGGGACGGAGGAGACACGAATCTTTATTTGCGGCTGTGGTGGTGATAATTCCGTTTCAGGCTGTAGTTTGAGATGCTGGTGAGGCCTCAAGGGGCCACGCGCAGTAAGCAGTGGACTGGGAGTGGGGGCCCAGAGGGGGGCTGGGAGACCCTGTACTCTCATCGGCACTGGGCGGTGGGCCTTCCCCAGTACCTGAGCCCCGCCCAGCGGCTGTGACAGAACTCCGCCCACGGCTGACACCTCACAGCTCTGGAGCTGGACATCCGGGCTTGGGCTCTGGGGAGGACCAGCTTCCTGGCCTGCAGACGGTGCCTCCTGGCTGTGTCCTCACAGGGAGAGAGAGGAAGAAAGTTCCCTGGGTCCCTTTTATTAGGTCTCCACCCTTGTGAGCTCACCACCTCCCAAAGACCTCCTCCTTGAAGGCTAGGGCTTCAACACGTGCATTTGAGAGGAGACCGTTCATCCACGGCACCCAGGACAGGTGGACCCGTGGAGAAGAGGACAGAGAATGGAAGGCTGAGGAACGTCAGCCCCCAGCTCCGTCTCCTGAAGAAGAGCTCCGCGGACCCGGATTCCCGGGAGGGCCAGACGCAGACATTCTGATATAGGGCAGCTCGCTGATGGGGCCGGAGCCTGCTTGAACGGCCCAGGTGTTTCTTAGACGATTCCTGTCTCCTCGCAGGGAGGGATCTGAGGAGGCAGCAGCTCCTGCAGGCCGTGTGGCAGGGGGAGGGGCCGGCCCCTGGCCAGCGCAGGGTGTGGGTCTCAGTCCCGCAAAGCCCCGGCTCCCAGGCTGCTAGGTTCCCGGGGGGCCTGCAGCAGGCGTGTGGGGAGGGACCCAAGCCCCTGGCTCTCCAAGGGCACGCGACCGGCGGCCCAGGCGGGGTGTCGTCGCCCGAGAGGCCTTCAGGGACAAGCTGCTGCTCTCTGCTCGGCCACCCATCAGGACCACTCGGGGCTCACGGCTTCCTCCTTGGGGGACAGGCCTTCAGTCACACGCTGGCGGACGGGGTGCTCGTCTGCGTCGCTCTGGACCCACGCAGCACGGGGCCTCTGGGTTCCGAGACGGAGGGAGATGCAGGCAGGGCACCTCGCTCCATGGGCAGCCGTGCACACGCGTGCGGGTGTGACTGAGGCCCGGGTACGGCCAGTGGCTCCTGTTCTCCTGCGCACAGCTGCAGGCGCCCCAAGGCCAGGGTGGGCGTCGTCTCCCCGGGCTGCTAGAGCAGCGTGTTCTGGGCCCTCCTGACACAGTGCGGTCGTTCTGTAAATGTCAGCGGTGGGTGGCAGCACCTCCGACTAATTGCAGGGAAGCAGGGGCTTGCCGGCGCTTCATTCAGAAAATGACCAGGACACTTTTGAGGCTTGTAGTAATCAGCTGTTGTTAAAAGTGTTGGAAGCCAGTTACCAGGACAAGAGAGGCAGCATCAGGGACTTCGGCAGAATCGCCCCGTGTCCCACCCTCTTTTCTCCAGCATCACTGCTCTCCGCCAGCTAACAAACCCCCCGCTGGGCCCGCTAGGTGTCGGCGCCGCCAGGAGCCGGGGCGCTTTGGTGGGACGGACTCCCGGGGCTTAGTGGAATTCCCGCCACACGGTGGGGCGCGACAAATCCTTGGGACGGGACAGAGCCCCGTGTGGAGGCCTGGGGAGGGCCTCAGGGGCTGCGACCAGCTATAGCGATGCGAGGCCCTGTCTGCACTGGCACCCCCATGCCGGAGCCTTGGGCCTCGGGCCCCTCCTACACCTGAACCCACGGGGCCTTTCCCTGGCAGCTTCCTTCTCTTGCCTTGTTTTTTAAGCACAGTAAGAATCAGGATACTTACCTTCATCTCCAGTGACAGAACCCAGACCCGAAGTGAAGAACTCGTAGGAGCTCTTCCTGCTCAGCAGCTGTGGCGTATTTTCAGCTGTCGAAGCTCATGGCCCATCCACTCTTTGATGTAGCCGTGATGGGTTTAGGAGATTTAGACATGATTTTTTAGGGCTTGAAAAAGAAAAATAGAACTGAATATATGATAACGATGAATCCTCCGACTTCTGTGTCTGAAATCACTTCGAGGCAGGAGCTATGGCATCATAATTCACTCCCTGTTGTGTCTTACCGCTTAATAAGCGTGTGGAAAATGGTCACGTGCGAGCTGCCTTCCTCTTGTCATTCGGTGCCCTTTAAATTGTGCTTTGTGGTGGCTGTGGGGTGCTGGGTGCTCCCACAGGAGCCGGCAGGGGCCTGGCGCCAGAGGCCAGAGCAAACAGGCGCCACCTCCTGTCCGCCGGAGGGTTCCTGTGGGCGGGGAGCCTCCTCTTCGCTGTCCTCAGACTCAGCATCTGCCAGACGTGGTCAAAGTTGACGCCATGTCTTGCTTGCATCTCGGGTGAAAACTGCCGCTCCCACTGACTGGGGCGACTGCTGTCACCCGGCCCCGCCTGCCCCGTGCGTGGTCTTGGGTCCGGCTCGAGTGCACGGGAAGCACCGCTTCCCGAAGTCCCTGCAGTCCTCTTTTCTGGACCAGTCCCCTCCGTCCTTGGCCGTGGTCCTCAGCAGCCGGAGTGGGCCTCACGGGTTCCTTCTTTCCCGGTGGGGACCGTGGTGTCCTGGCACAGCGCCTGGCACGCGTGCAGCCACCGAGTCGGCGCCCCACGGTGCCTGAACAAGGCAGCCCGCGGGTCCACATGGGGCTCGTGTTTCCTGACATCCCTGGGAAGGAACCGGGCCCAGAGGGGCAGAGGAGCTCATGGCCAGGATGCAGTGGCATTGCCATCGTGTGGTCACAGAATGGCGAGTGGTCACTTTCTGGCCAGGCGACATGGGTGGAGTTCCTTCTCCCCTCCCGGCTTCATGCACAACACGGGGAAGCTCACCTGTGACCTCAAGGCTCTCCAGCTCCGACGCTGGCTCGTGCGCTCGGGGCCCCAGGCTCCTGGCAGGACACTCCCCGTCCTGCCCCCGGAGTGCTCAGAGTTAGCGCTAGGGCTGCTCAGGGCACGGCCGGCTTCCCCCAGCCACCCTCTCCAGGCCACAGGGTGATCTTCAGCTCTGGCCATGACCGAGGACATTGGATTGTTCCTGGGCGGCACGGCCGTCCTGTAGGACCGTCCAGAAGCCGGACCTTCTGGAGCAGCTCTGCAGTCGGCCACGGGGACCGACTGTTTAATGTTGTTTAATGTTAATCAGACAGACAGAAAAACGCAGGGCAGTGGGTGGCCGTGCTCGTGGGCGGGTCCCTGACGCCACTGGCGGGCAGAGGTGGCACCCCGCCCCCAGCCCGTGCAGCTCTCCTGGGTCAGCCAGACTCAGCGATGACCTTGGAGCCCATCACATGTGCGAGGGGATCCCCCCACTTCTCAGTATCGTTCAGAGCAGGAACCGGGTGTGTACGATTTGCAGCCGGAGGGCCTGGGTCACAGCCCCTTTACTAAGTGGGACATTTGGGGGGGTCTCCTTGTTCTGGGCGATAGTTTCCTCAACTGTGAAAAGATAATAATGCCCTCACCTAAAGGCGCAGGCTAAATTGTTTGACGCACGCAACGTCCTGGGACGAGCAGGTGTCCAATAAGTTGTTAATCCCCTTCCTGTCTCCAGAAGAACTGCGGGCCAGCTCCTCTCTGGCTCCGCCTCCGGACCGCAAAGTCAGTCTGGCTTCTTTGGCGGGTGTAGGGCTCCGGGCACTTCTGAACACAGGCTGGCCGTCCGGGCACAGGCACATGACCGGCCTGCAAGGGTGTGCGTCAGCCTCCTCGGGCCGATTCCTTTGGGGTTGGGACAGCCCTGCGACGTGGACTGAGTGGTGGCGTCACTCAGAGCCGTGCCCCGTGGCCCCCTGGGGAGCCAGCGTTTTACCGCCTCTGCAGTGTGTCCCGACATCAGGCAGGGTGGCAGAGTGACGCTGGCTGGGCGGGGCTGGCATGCAGGCTGACCTATGTCTCCCCAGTCCCCCCTCCCCTCAGTCCCCAGCAACCACCATTCTACTCTCTGTTACTCTGAGTTGGACTATTTCTGATTCCACACGTAAGTGTGATTACACAGCATTTGTCTTCCTCTGTCTGGCTTATTTCATTTAACACAGCGGTCCCCAGCCTTTTTGGCACCAGAGACAGCTTTCGTGGAAGATGGGTTTTCCATGGACCGGGGAAGGGGGGATGGTTCAGGCGGTGATGCGAGCAATGGGGAGCGGCAGAAGGAGCTTCACTTGCTCACCTGCCACTCACCTCCCACTGTGCGGACCGGACCCGTACCGGTCCACGGCCTGGGGGTTGGGGACCCCTCACTTAACATACTGTCCTTCCAGGTCCGTCCGTGTTGTCACAAATGACAAGATGATCTTTTTTAAGGCTGCATAATAGTCCATTGTATGTATATACCACATTTTCTTTATCCATTCATCCGTCAGGGGACACTTAGGACATTTGCCTGTCTTGGCTATTACGAATAGTGCTGCTATGAACATAGGGGTGCAGGTATCTCTTTAAGGCCCTGATTTCAATTCCTCTGGGTAAGTACACAGAGGTAATGATTGCTGGATCTTATGGTAGTTCTATTTTTAATTTTTTGAGGAACCGCCATGCTGTCTTTGATAATGGCTGTACCATTTTACATTCACACCAACAGTGCACAAGGATTCCCTTTTCTCCACATCATCACCAACACTTATCTTTTGTCTTTTTGATGATGACCATTCTAACAGGTGTGAGATGATCTCTCACTGTGGGTTTAAGTTGCATTTACCTGATGATTAGTGATGTTGAGCACCTTTTCATATAGGTCTTGGCCATCTCTGTGTCTTCTTTTGAGCAATCTCTATTCAGGTACTTGGCCGATGTTTTATTCTGATTATCTGGGTGGTTTTTGTTTTTGTTTTTTTGCTATTGAGTTGTACGAGTTCTTATATATTTTGAATATTAACCTGTTCCCACATATATGGTTTCCACGTGTACTCTCCCATATTCTGTAAGTTGCCTTTCATTTTCTTGATTGTTTCCTTTGCTGTGCAGAAGCTGTATAATGTGATATAATCACACTTATTTATTTTTGCTTTTATTGCCTGTGCTTTTGGGGTGTTATTGAAAAAATCATTGCCAAGACCAATGTCAAGGAACTTTTCTCCTATGTTTCCTTCCAGGTATTTTACAGTTTCAGGTCTTATGTTGAATCTTTAATCCATTTCAATTTAATTTTGGTCATTGGTGTTGAGTCCAATTTCACTGGGTGAATACCCAGTTTTCCCAACTCCATTTATTGAAGAGACTACGGTTTCTTCATTGTGTATTCTTGTAGCCTTTGTCAGAGATTAGTTGACCATATACACATGAGTTTATTTCTGTACCATTGGTCCATTTGTCTTTTTTGTATGCTTTTGATTACCATACCATAATAATAGAACTTGAAATCAGGAAGTGTGATGCCTCCAGCTTTGTTCTTCTTGCCCAATATTTCTTTGGCTATTCAGGGACTTTAAGGTTCCATATGAATTTTAGGATTGTTTTTTCTATTTTTGTGGAAAATACCACTGCAATTTTCACAGGAATTCCATTGAATTTCTAGACCATTTTGGGTAGTATAGACATTTTAACAATATTGAATTTCTAGACCGTTTTGGGTAGTATAGACATTTTAACAATGTTCTTTCAAATCATGAATACAGGATATATTTCCATTTATTTGTGTCTTCAGTTTTTTTCATCAATGTTTTATAGTTTTCAGTGTACTGAGGTTTCACCTCCTTGGTTAAATTTATTCCTGAGTATTTTATTCTTTTTGATACTGTTGTACAAAATCGTGGGAAACAAGCCCATGATTGTTTCCTTAATTTCTTTTTCAGATAGTTTGTTTTTAGTGTAAAGAAACACAACTGATTTTGTATGTTGATTTTATATCTGACAACGTCACTGAATTTGTTTTTTAGTTTCTAACAGTTTTTTTGGTGGAATCTTTAGAGTTTTCTATATACAAGATCATGTCATCTGCAAACAGAGACAGTTTTACTTCTATTAAGTTTAGATGCCGTATATTTCTTTTTCTTGCCTAATTGCTCTGGCTAGGACTTCCCGTAGCATGTTGAATAGGAGTAGTGAGAATGAGCATTCTTGTCTTTTTCCTGATTGTAGAAGGAAAGCTTTCAGTCTTTCACTGTTGAGTATGATGTTATCTGTGGGCTTGTCATATATGGCCTTTATTATGTTGAATTATGTTCTTTCTGCACCTCATTTTCTGAGTTTTATCATGAAAAGATGTTGAATTTTGTCAAATGCTTTTCCTGCATCTATTGAGATGCTCACATCTTTTTATCTTTTATTCTGTTCTGTGGTGTATCACATTTATTGACTTGCGTATGTTGAACCATCCTTGCATCCCAGGGATAAATCCCACTTGATTATGGTGCATGATCCTTTCAGTGTGTTGCAGAATTTGATTTACTAATGTTTTCCTGAGAATTTTTGCATCTGTATTCATCAGGGATACTGGCCTATAGTTTTCTTGTAGTGCCCTTATCTGGCTTTGCTGCCAGGCTAATGATGGCCTAGTAAAATGAGTTTGGAAGTGTTCCCTGCCCTTCAAATTTTTAGAAGAGTTGAGAAGGGTTGGTGTTAATTCTTTTTCAAGTGTTTGGTAGGATTCACCAGTGAAGCCATCTGGTCCTGGGCTTTTCTTTTTTGGGAGGTTTTTGATTACTGATTCAGTTTCCTTACTTGTTATTGGTCTGTTCAGATTTTCAGTTTCTTCTTGGTAGGTTGTATGTTTCTAGGAATGTATCCATTCCTTGTAGGTCAAGCAATTTGTTGGTGTTTAATTGCTGATAATAATCTCTTATGATCCTTTGTGTTTTTGTGGTATCAGTTGTAACATCTCTTTCATTTCTGATTTTATTTATTTGAGCCCCCTCTCTTTTTTTCTTGGGGAGTCTGGCTAAAAGTTTGCCAATTTTGTTTAACCTTTCAAAGAAACAGCTTAGTTGTATTGATCTTTTCTATTGTTTTTCTGGTTTCTATTTCATTTATTTCTGCTCTTACCTTTATTATTTTCTTCCTTCTGCTAACTCTGAGCTTAGTTTGTTCTTTTTCTAGTTCCTTGAGATGGAAAGTTAGGTTGCTTATGTGACATCTTTCTTTTTTCTTAATGCAAATATTTTATTTTTATCTTTGAATTATCAGTACCTAGCACAGTGCTGGGGCCATAGACCTCTAACGAATGTTGTTGCTAAGTGAATAGATAGACTTAATTCCAAAAATGATCTGAACCTTATACAAAACTCTAAAAAATTTTAAGAGAATACTGTTAAACATTGGAATGACAACATTTGGGCTTATTCTTAAAATTTGGTCTATCGCAGGTGTTCAGGGAAGAGTGCCGTAGGATCTGTCTTGGCAAAGTAGTGTTTGAGGTCATCACTTTAACAAACATATATTGGGCTTTGGGCTCTAGGGATATAAAGTACTAGGGATGTAAAACAAATGAAACATTGTCCTGCCTCAGAAGAGCCCACAGTTTAGTCCATTCATGCAAAAACACGTGGAGGAGGAGGAATGTCAGTCAAGGGCACTCAATCCGGGGTACAGAGTCTGAGTCTAGGGACCCCGTGTCCCAGCAGTGAGGGTCCTCATGGGGACCCTGTCAGAGGAAGCGGAGATTGGAGCCCTGGGGCCCTGCACCTCCTCCAGCTGCCTGGGGCTTGCCTGCAGCCCAGATAATTACTTGCAGCCTCCGGAAGGTTCCAGGGCTGATGCTTGGAGCTCCCATGCCCTGGATGATTAAGATAAGATTAACTGCTGTGCAGAATCCTGCTAGGAATGGAGGATCTGATGGACATTTATGCCCCCTGAAGTCAGCACAGACCCCACCTCAAGGGAATCGTGCAGACTCCCAGGGGACGGTGCCGCTCAGGCGTCCGCACTGCAGGGCACTCTGTCTTCACGACAGTTGGGCCGCATCCATCATCCTGCTGAGGGGATAAATCTGGGTGACCTTCATGCATCCTTGTCTAAAAACTGTTAATGTGTGCTCCTTTTGAAATATTCAAGATGTTGGGTGTGATAAACTGAAGACAGGTTAAAGTGAGTTACTGCTTTATTTAAACTTTAGCTTGTTGGGGTCGTCTTACTAAGGGAAAGGACTGAAAGTGCTTAAAAATCCAATAGGGAAAGAGCATGCGGTGGTTCAAGGAATGATGTGTGGCACGTAGGGTGGAACCCACTCCAGGTGCCATAACGCAGTCGTCCTGGCGAGATCCGGACAGGAGCCTGGCCCGTCATGTCTCCTCCCAAAGGCAGTGACGCAGCCCGAGTACTCCTAGAGCTAGTGTGGGAGCTGTGGTTGGCGCTTGTGGCACCCGGGCACCGTCCGGGTGCTGCCGAGCCACCTTTCTGTCAAGCTCTTTGGACCCTTTCCTCCTTCAGACTGTGTCCCCAGCCAGCGGCCAAAGCGCCCGACAGACCAGCCTCTAAAGAGCAGACGGTCCGTCCACAGCCATCCGGGTTTTGTGAAGCCCTTACCTTCAACACTCCTGCCCATGCATCGGAAGCAGACCAGAGCAGAAAGGCTCAGCTCCCGGGACATCCTCTACCCTGGGGCGACCTCTCCCCTGGGACGTCCTGTCTCCCAGGATATCCGCTCTGAGGGTGAGCCCCCCAGGGACCCATTCCAGAGGAGAGCGAGGTGGATTAGGACGGAGGAGTTGCTGTTGGTGTCCTCACCGCGGGGCCCTCCGAGCATGCTTCTTCACCCATCGAGAGTGCAGGATTTGCTCCGCCCACCAGCGGGGTCGCCACGAGGGTCGGGGCAGGCACGCTTGTGCAGGGGGCCTTGCAGAGCTTGGGGCCTGGGCTCAGACCTGCCACTTCCCGTCGGAGGATGACTCACCTCCCGTGTGCCTCAGTTTCCCCATCTGTAAAGTGGGGATAGTGGTACCTACTCACGTAACAGTGTCCTCAGGGTTCATGTTATAATGTATGAAAAGAGAACAGTGCCTGGCCCAATGCAGAACCCCAAGAAGTGGCAGCTTCTTACAGGTTGTCCCCATGACAGCAGTGTCACCAGGACCCTCGCGGCCCCGTGCTCGGGACGCCGATTCCTGGGGAGAGCCCAGCCGTCCTGACGAGGGCCTGTGTTACCCAGGACTGGCCACTGCGCTCTCCCACCTCTAGCCCTCGCACAGCAGCCGCCCGGAGCTTGTTATACTGAGCGTCCTAAAAACTCCCCTCACTGGATTCCTCTGAAGTGGTGTGTGTAACGGCCCCTCCTGTCACCGAGCGGAATTCATTTCCAGGTGGAAATGACCAGGGCGCTCTCCCCCGACGTCTCCTGTGGTGGGTGAGCTTTGATTTGCATTTGTAGTCGCACACTGGCATATAAATGTACATGGGAGCGCTGCCTGGGGCCCAGGCCGGGCCTACTAGACGCCGCTGCTCTGGGGAAACGGCCTTACAGCCTCGACGGCCAGTCCACTCTCCCCGCTTATCTCAGCCTCAGTGCCTTAACCAGGTGTCGAGGGGTCAGTGATTCGTCCATTCCCTCGACCAGCATTTGCTCAGTGCCCGCACCCAGCAGCCCCGGCACCACAGCCACCAGCCGGGGCCCGGGCGCCGGGGCGGGGAGAGTGGGGGGCACACACCCCATGTGTCACCACCTGCCCTCGGCACTGCTCAGCGCCCTGCAGCGCGGCGGGCAGGCGGGCACCTGTGCCAGGCACAGGGCGGCAGGGGGTGACAGAGTCCCTGTCCCGGGGCTCACAGTCTAGCAACCAGGACTCTCTCCTTGACCCCGCTCTGCAGGCCCCCCTCAGCTTTTCAACTAGCCCTCAACTTTTGGGCCTCGGTATCCGTCTCTGCGTTGTCCGGTCACAGCAAGAGTCCTGCTAAGTTGGTCTAGCGGGAATCGCCCCATCTGCCTATCTAATGGGATGCCTCCTCCCGCAGGTGAGGGTCCCGCGTCTGCCTGCAGCAAGAACGCTGCTGGGTCCAGTGCCCAAATTCCCTCCTCCTCCCACATCCCTGATGGTTCCTCTGAGTAATTTTCCAACCCTAGCCGCTCCTGGGCTGTGAATCCCCACGTGCTTCCATGGTTCTGCTTCTGTACTGACGCCTTTTTCCTCCCATCTTACTCCTGAATAAAATCTGTTGTTATCATGACATCCAGCTCTGGCTTTTCTTTGACAGTAGAAGCAAGCAACAGGCTGGCGACTGTGTGATTTAATCCTAAGCAGAATTAAAATAAGATAAAATATCAAGGGTTCAGAAGAGGTAAAAGATCAGCAAAGAGGCCAGTGATGGCACTGGAAGAGGCCTGAGGGAAACAGGGAGCTCGAGAGACCGAGGCTGTGCTGGGCGCCGCGCGGCCTCGGGAGATGCGGGAGGACGGGTGGTGCCCATGGGGCTGTGGATGCCAGGCGGGCGGGTTGAGCTGCACCCACGGTGGCCACTGGGGAACCAACGAGAGGGTTGGCGTGTGTGCGCACCAGGCTAGGCGCAGGACGTGAATTTGAGGACATTCCCTGAGCAGCTGTTCAGGGTTGCCTGGAAAACATCGAGACCAGCCAGAGGGCTGTGTTATAATAATGGGTAAAGTGGAGTCTATAGGGGTCGATTTGCAAGGCTGGAGAGGAGACCAGGTGTCCATCCTGGGGTAGGGGGTCGGGAGGCGCACGGGGGGCCTTATCTCCCTGGAAGACGCTCGCCCCAGCTGCTTTTGTGGTTATAAAAGTGCAGCAGAATTCAGTCTCCGTTAGCCCCTGCCACCTGTGTAACTCTGATCACTGATGTTGGTGACTGTGGCTAAGACTCGGAAGAAGCACATAAATTAGTTTAAGATGTTTTAGTGAACATGTTATACATGTTCATCCGCTAATTTATTGAAATCAGGAATTCGCACAAGGCCGCTGAGTTAACTGTCTTAAGATGATCCAATCAGCCGAGCTCCCTTCCGCCGGCCTCCCCAGTCACCAGAGTTTACTAACCCACCTTTAACGTTATAACCACAAAACTAGCACCCACGTGATGTAAACTGTTCTCGTGTACAAATCAATACCTTTTTCCTTCTCTCCCCTTCCAAAAGGAAGATAGAGAATTCTGATTTATTTCCTTTTCCTTCTGTGTATAAACTATTTTTTTCTGTTTATTTCTTATAAATTTATATTTTATTTTTGGCTGCATTAGGTCTCTTGCTGCGTGTGGGCTTTCTCTAGTTGCGGCGAGCGGGGGCTGCTCTTCGTTGCAGTGCACGGGCTTCTCATTGCGGTGGCTTCTCTTGTTGCAGAGCACGGGCTCTAGGCGTGCGGGCTTCAGTAGTTGTGGCACGTGGGCTCAGTAGTTGTGGCTCGCGGGCTCTAGAGCACAGGCTTCAGTAGTTGTGGCGCACAGGCTTAGTTGCTCTGCGGCATGTGGGATCTTCCCGGACCAGGGCTCGAACCCGTGTCCCCTGCATTGGCGGGCGGATTCCTAACCACTGTGCCACCAGGGAAGTCCTTTTTTTCTGGTTTTAAAAGAAAGAGAATTCTGATTTGCTGCCTTGAAACGAGCCAAAGAATAGAACCTACAAATTTGGAGCAAACTCTGGAGATTACAGAGTGAGGTCGCCGACCTTGTGCAGTCAGTCCACTGAAAGTACCAACAGTGACCTGAGCTCTTGTGTGGAAGGATGTTTGGGATGGCGTTGGGTGGGACGGAGGGGTCTGTTAGTGACAAACACTCAGTCCACTGCGCCTGCTGCCCGTCCTCTGCAAGGATGGTGCCCACGGTGGTGACCCTCACCTTTCTCTGGCTGCTGGACGGGGCTGGGGGTAAAGGTGATAAAGTGAAGGGAGCTGCCTTTTCAGAAATAATGTTAAAACTTTCTAGAGTAAGACCCTCTGCCCAGGGCCATTCCCACCATCTGGGGGAAGTGATTTCAGTGTCAGCTCCGTCTAAAAGCCTCGCTGTGCTTCCTTAGGTGGGTCCCCTGCTTGCACAGCTGGAAGTAAGTCGGGGACATGTGTCGGCTCACACACATAATAGTGCATCTTCTGAACCCTCTCCGCTCAGGAATTCCCCAGTACTCCCCACACCCCAGTCCTTTGGCTGGAAAGTTCTGGTTCCTCTGAGCCTGAGATTCAATCCCCACCCCGCCTCACCCCATGCACTGTATTGCAGTTTCACAGAACTGGGGTAGTTTTTAGGGCAAATGGCAAAAGAAAAAGAAAGAGGAAAGCTAAGCAGGATGCGCCCCCCAATCCTGTGGGACACCGGGGCCCATCTTCCCAGTCTGCCCCAGAGAGGTGGGCTTCCCGTGGCATTTTAGGAGCTCCCACCTTGGCTGTGGCTGTGGCTTCATGATGGAGCTGCCTTGGAGCAGGGCCAGGAGAGGGAAGAGGGAGAGGACCCTGGGCTCCCCCAGCGCTCTGCCTCTCAGGTCCCCCTTCGCACGTCCTCTGGCCAGGAGTTACTGTACTGCTCACCGAGAGTTCTCTTTTTTAAAAGAATATTTATTTATTTTATTTATTTATTTTTTTTGGCTGCATCGGGTCTTCGTTGTGGCATGTGGGCTTTTCTCTAGTTGTGGCACTCAGCCTCTCTCGTTGAGGCGCGAGAGCTCAGTAGTTGCGGTGCACGGGCTTAGTTGCCCTGCGGCATGTGGGATCTTCGTTCCCTGACCAGGGATCGAGTCTGGGTCCCCTGCATTGGAAAGCGGATTCTTTACCACTGGACCACCAGGGAGGTCCCTCACCGAGAGTTCTGAGACTCAGGCTGCATTAGGACAAAGCCGAGATAAAGGAGGGAAAGGACCGAGCAGCTGGCCCCTGTGCTGACCACTCCTCCAGTTTGGCTTCCCTCCCCAGTCTGCCTGCTCTTGGCTACGTTTCAGGGGCCCCAGGCACTCTGTCTGGATTCTGTCTGGGCTTCCAGCTGTGGTCAGTGGGGGGACGGCTCGGGGTGGACCCACTCCACCTCGGCTGGCACCAGAAGTGTCTTGTTATCTTTGTTAAGAAGGAGAAAGGGAAGGAATGAAAGTGAGTCTGGGGGGTAAGCAGATTCTCTGTAGAAACAAGTGGGGCTTGTTTCTTTCCTCGTGGGACTTTGAAGTTCTGTGTGGGTTGGCATGAGTTATTTTTCACGGTTTCCTCTCCTTCAATGTTCTTCCTGAAGAAGGTGGATGCAGTTGGCAGCACAAGTGTGGGGATGAGACAGTGGACGTGCTGTTCTAGGTGCAGAGGCTCACCTGTGCTTGTGCACACCTGCATTTCTGAGGATTTTACAGTTCCTCTGGCCGCGTGATTGGGGCCAAAAGTGAGAGCAGCCCTGCGTTGCGTTTCTCCCAGGACTCGCCCTAAACCCCCTGTGCTGTCCTTCCTGCTGTCGGGCTGTGCTCACGGCCAGGTGAACGCGGAGGTCAGCAAGGCCTCCGTGGCCACTCTGGTCAAGCCACACGTTGGAGGGATCCCGGTCCCTCGTCCCTGGGCCTCGTGGGCCTGTGACGTGAGTGGCGAGTGGGTGTCACTGGGTTAAGATGCTGAGATGTCTGTTGTGCAGTCAGACTTTATATCCCGACAGACACAGTCTTAACGGGCAATTGGAAGCTCTCCCTGGCTTGACACTGAGGAAATGTCAGACTTTAGATGCATTACTTTCCATCTCTCGTCTTAGTTTAACCCCAACCAAATGGGGTATATTAATCTGAGCCAATAGTCTTACATTTTTTCTTCGCACAGCAATGTTGAAAGATAAGTCGAAGCAATCTCTGGAAGATTTTGAACTCTTTGGGGGAAGGACTCTGTAAGACAAGGTATTATTATTATCGTAATTTTGAGCACCACTCCACCAAGTACACAGAGAAAAATTATTAATCATAGTTAATCATATTAACTTGAACAGAACGTGAATATTGTTTTTGCCATTGAGATCTGTAGATAATTAAAAAGCACGGTGCTCTGCCTCCCGATCGCTACCCTCCCCCTTGATCACCGCGGTGCCCTTGAATCGCATCGTTCACGGGCACTGTGCCCACGACAGCCGTCAGGACCCAGCCCAGGAGCCCGAGACGTGGATGTGCCTGGGGAGAGCACAGTGCGTGCGGCCCGCCCCTGCCGCTGGGAGATGCGGGTTAATTAAACAAGGAGGGTATGGTGGGGAAGCCCGCACCGCCCGCCATTTGATTAGTGAGACAGTTAAAATGTTTGGAAGCTTCTTAAAGAAACCAGGTGGTACAAGTGAGGGGAGTCGCTCACCCGCGTGGTCACGTTAGAAGCAGCTACACACGCTCGGCTGAATTCGAGGCGTCCTGGGAAATGTCCGCCTCTACCCTCCCACGATGGGAGGCCGGGAGGGCGATGCTGCAGGACGTCATTGCTCGGGGGGTGGCCCTCAGTCCTGGTGACCTGTAGGTCCCTGGGGAGTTCATTCTGTGTCCATCTCCAGGCCCAGCCAGACCTACTGGGTCAGAGTCTCTGGAGATAAGCGAAGAAATCTGGGCTCCCCCCCTTTATTATTATTTAGCTTTTTATTTTGTTGTAGTTGTAGATTCACACTGATTGTAAGAAATAACTCAGAGAGGGCTTTCCTGGTGGCGCAGTGGATAAGAATCCGCCTGCCAATGCTGGGGACACGGGTTTGAGCCCTGGTCCGGGAAGATCCCACATGCCGCGGAGCAACTAAGCCTGTGTGCCACAACTACTGAGCCTGTGCTCTAAAGCCTGCGAGCCACAACTACTGAGCCCACAAACCACAACTACTGAGCCTGCAAGCCACAACTACTGAAGCCCGTGGGCCTAGAGCCCTTGCTCTGCAACAAGAGAAGCCACCACAATAAGAAGCCTATGCACCACAACGAAGAGTAGCCCCCACTCACCACAACTAGAGAAAGCCCACGTGCAGTAACGAAGACCCAATGCAGCCAAAAATAAATAATTAAAATTAAAAAAAAGAAATAACGTGGAGAGACCCCGCCATACTCCTTACCCAGCTTCCCTCAGTAGGCACACCTTGCAAAACTACAGTCAATCTCTTCCCAAGATGTTGGCATGGATATGGCCTCCCCCCCAGTCTTGTTCTGGTGTCCCTGGTTTCTTTGTGTTCATCTGTGCTTGTGTGTATCCAGTTATATGGGGTTTTACCCTGTGTGCACCCACCAGATATGGCACATTTCCATCACTATCTCCAGCGCCGAGAGCACCTCCGGGGCTGTGGGAAGGACCCCATAAGTCTTTGCTGAATGGACCATTTGGCACCCAGTGGTGGAGACTGTCAGCTTCTGTGCCGAATCAGAGTGATGAGGAAGCACTTGTCAAAATATATGAGACCCTGGAGACATCAAATCAGGCCAAACGGTATGAAGCGATGTGTGGTGAACAGCGTCTGACAGTGGGGGTTCTCTGGGAGTGTGTCTGCGTGTGCGCGATGTGTGGTGAATAGCGTCTGACAGCGGGGGTTCTCTCTTGGAGTGTGTCTGCGTGTGCGACAAGAAACAGACGTAGGTGGGTCTACATTCCATCATTACATTTTAAAAATATTCACAGCATCTCCAGGTAGCCCACTGGGCTACTTTTATTGAGTTACGCTGAAGTAGGGGACAGTGAGTGGACGTGTCCCCCTGCTCCCAGGGAGATGTTCTGGGGGTGCTAGGATTTGGTCTCTGGTTGCCACTCACCAGGGAAGGGAACTCCTGGGACACGTGTGAGAGGCTTGTTCGGTCACCCCGGCCTCATGTGGGTTTGGACCAAAACAACTCAAACTTGGGTCCTATAGGAACAGGGACTGGAGCACAGACCTCCGTGTCCTAAATGCGGCCAGTGTTTTCCCAGCAATGGACTCCTTGTCTTCTGCAGCTGAATGGGCAGCTGACAGTAACGTGGCGGCAGTGTGGTGGCAGCTTGGTGGCAGCAGGGAATTTGGAAACAGCTCTGATGTGCTTGAAAGAGCCCTGCCTCTGGAGCCAAGCAGACACAGGTTCTAATCCTGGCCACATCACTTGTCCCAATAGTCAAAACTCTGTGCATCAGTTTCCTTGTTTGCATTTTTAACGTGATGCTCCTTCTTTCCTGAGGAGTAAGAAATGAGAGAATTTATGAAAATGACAGCGCAGTGCTTGGTATATAATTGGATGAGTTCAACGAGTTTTTGACCCTCAGCTGATGGAAACCGGAAGTTATGGCCCAAACGTGGAGCGGCTGGTCCAAAGCAGAGCAAGAACTGGTGTGAGTCAGCACGGCTGCTGCTGGGACGGAGTGGGCTCTGTCGCCACCCGAAAAGTGGAAGAGCTTCAAACGTAGTCGGGATGACAGTGAAGATGGTTATTAATTCTCTCTCAGTGAGGAAAAGGAACTCAGAATTCTAGGGGGAGAAACTCCGTAATAAGTACATGCCCCAGATACGGTTCAATAAAAACAAGGGCCGGTTTTGAATGCTTGGCTGTGTGTGAGAAGGGAAAGCCACTTGAGTTTGGCACTAGGAACCCTCTCCTCTGAGTGGAGGACGTCTGCCCGGAGGCAGTGCCGGCTCCAGGGCGACAAGGCTCACGTGTCCGTGGATGCCGGCCTGTGGGCGGAGCAGGTGCAGGTGGCTGCCACTGGGCAGCTCCCACCCTCCTGCATCTGTGCAGGCGGGTCCCTGAGAGCAGGTGCTGTCCGGTGTGAGTGAGATGATGCCGCCTCAGCCCGGCCAGGCCAGGCCACAGGACCACCTGCCCGGCTGGAGCCCAACTGCCACTGTGGTGGTGTCACGAGGGCGGAGCCTCACGATGGGATCCGTACCCTTATAGGTGGGACCCCGCGAGCGCCCTGCTCCAGGTGAGGACACAGTGAGAACACGCCATCCAGGAACCGGGAAGCGGGTCCTCACCAGATGCTGCTCTGCTGAGGCCTTGGTCTCCGTCCTCCAGCCTCAGAGCTTATGTTCCAGCCCCAGCGGGTGGTATCTTGTTACGGCCGCCTGAGCGGAAGGGAGGGTGGGAGAGGTTTTATAATCGATTAAGACATGAATGTCAGCACCTTATTTCTAGTTTATAAAAATTAGGTAATCTTTAGAATGAGGTATGAAGTTCCTTTTACAGTTAATTTTTTTTTAAGTGGTTACTTTTTTAAAAATTTTTTTTTATTTTTGCTGTGTTGCATCTTCATTTCTGTGTGAGGGCTTTCTCTAGTTGTGGCAAGCGGGGGCCACTCTTCATCACGGTGTGCGGGCCTCTGACTATCGCGGCCTCTCTTGTTGTGGAGCACAGGCTCCAGACGCACAGGCTCAGTAGTTGTGGCTCACGGGCCTAGTTGCTCCACGGCATGTGGAATCCTCCCAGACCAGGGCTGGAACCCGTGTCCCCTGCATTAGCAGGCAGATTCTCAACCACTGCGCCACCAGGGAAGCCCTACAGTTAATTTTTTATTCAAGAAGCATTACTCTATAGTTGATCTTGTGCAGCAAGGCAGGTATTTTCTGGGGGAGGCAGAGCAGCCCATGCCGCTATCCCCGCTGACCAGGAAGAGCCCAGGCTCGGGCACACCTGCCTGCAGCCCCGCCAGCTGCCCTCCCTCCCCACTGGCCACCAGGGGAGCCCCTCCCGCCGTCACCGGGCATCTTGTCCTCAGTGGGACGGCGTCCCACGCGGCGACAGCCTCCGCGAGACGGGCGTTTCTTTGCACGTGTCCCAATGCCATGCGAGCAGCAGTGTCATTGGCACCTCTGGGGCTGGTGCTCACGTACGGGCAAAGGACATGCCGCCATCCCCGCCCTGTCCTTACCCCCTCGCCACGCCTCCTGGGCTGCGGAGCCACTGCTGCCCCTTGGCCTGGTCCTGCCAGGCCTTCCAACCAGCTGAAGCTCCCTGTGGAGTGACGTGGAGATGGGTGATCACTTCAAAGTCCTGTGGTTATTTAACAAGGGCTGGAGGGGTGTGGTCGGCCTAGCAACCCACCAGACCAGGCCAAGTTCGCATGAGTGTACAGAGGCCCTGACCCCAGGAGGGCCTGAGTGCTGGCGGTCACCGTCACATAGGATGGGGGGCCTTGGTGGCGGCGAGGAGGGAGCCATGGCCCTTCCTGGGACTCCAGGACTGAACGCAGCAGAGAAGTCTTCAGAGAAGAGGTGACATCCGACATTGTCGCCTGAGGACAGGCTGGTGTCCCCAGGGGAGCAGACCCGAGGCTGGAGGAGCGGGCAGGCCGAGCGGAGGGCCCAGGGGCCCGGGTAAGTGCGAGGCCCCCTGAGATGTGGTCCTCGCCTCTGGGAGCCTCGGGGAGAGACGGGAGGGGCCCTGGGCGCTGAGTCAGGCGAGGTCTGAGGAAGAAAAGGAGTTTTCGGGAAATCTTCTTTCGATTGGCCGAAAACACAGCTGTGTCCTTGTGATTTTAGTTGAGAAAACTTGGGCTGGGGCCGAGCACAGGGCGTCTGCAGGGAGCCCCTGGCTTGTTGCAGCAGTGGAGTGGAAAATCGTTGCCGGATGCAGATGCATATTTAATAAAGCCTTCTCTTCCCCTTGCAGCCGGCAGCCCGTGGCCTCCCCTGAGCTCAGAGAGGTGTACAGAGGGGCATTTGAAGGTTACTTGGCTGTTGCTGTAATGGAACAGAAGAACATGTATTTAGTCGTTAAAAATGTAAGAGGCAGGAAGGAGCTCTCGGAGGGCCCGTGCTGGTCAGGTGAGGGGCCGGGAGGTCGGGCCGACGTGAGGCCAAAGGGGCGGGAGACAAGGGCGGAGGGGGCTGCCGTGCGGGCCCGTCCGCGAGGCTCCTGCACTCGTGGGAGGACGAGGCCTGTCCTCCCCACCCGCCTGCAGGTCCCCAGCTGGCTCTCCAGGCCTGTCTGTGTGCAGAGGCCCTGCCTGGAGGAGCTGGCAGCCCCGGGCATCGATCTCCCTGCAAAGGCACGGAGGCGTTCCCGTTCCAGGGACGTTCGTTCCTCACAGTAAATCCAAGTCAGGCTCTGAGAGATGGAGCCCCAGGAATGAGGCCATGGGCAGCTCGATGTCCCAAGTGGCGTAAATCACCAGAGCCGGTGACATTTTCCAGATGGAAACCGGGAGGAAGGGCCAGCCAGGGAGGGGACTCAGGGACCAGCTCAGCGAGGTTCGTGGGCAGCAGGGAAAGTGCTGACTCGTCTGTCCTCTCCGAGGGCAGGGGCTGAGGGCCAGGGGTCGAGGGCCAGGGGTCGGAGGGCGCCGGGCGGCAATCGATGAGGGGTCCGAGCACCTCGAGGCTTTATTGAGTGTCTTCACTTATTGATGCTGCTTCATCTCACTGAGGGTTCACCCGGCTGATAGAAAACAGCGTAAAACAGCGTGCTGTAAATAAGTGATGAGGCCGGGTCTGGGGAGTGAGGGGAAGGGGGAGGTCGGAGGATGGACGCGGGAGAAACCCTGTTATCTTCCTTGCCGCCTGGCGGTGGGGACACAGATGTGTCCACGCGTCTGTCACGTGCCCACCGTCCTCAGCGTGCTGTGCGCATTGCCTGTCTCATCCGTGCGCTGGTCCTGTGGGGCTGACGCTGCTCTCGTTCTCCCCAGAGGCGCAGGGAGGTCTACACCGTTGCCACACACCCGGCCACACGCTGACCTGATTCGGTCTATACCACCTTCCCTGTGCAAGGTCCCCAGGGGCAGGGGCCCAGCTCAGTCCCGCATCCCCCCTCCCCCCATCCCGCTAAGTGCCTCGCCAAGGAAGAGCCCACAGACGGTGGGGGGCAGGATGACTGAGTCCCGGTCCCCTGGGGATCAGGCGGTGAGTCTGGAGGGACGTTGCCGCACTGTCCCAGCACAGACGCGCTTCCCCCCACCGAGGGCCTGCCGTCCAGTGACCTTCCTGACAACCCTGCGAGGTGTGCGCAGGCAAACTCCATTTACAGTCGGGTCACCGGGGCGCGTGACTGACTCGTTCCAGGTCACGTCACTGGTCGGTGCAGAGCTGGGAGTCGAGCATGCACGGCAGTGGAGCTGTCCTCGTGGACACCCTCCTGGGGCTGAGTCATCGAGAAGGAGCCCGTCCTGGCTTCAGGCAAGTGTCCACAGCAGACAAGGACCGTGGGGACACGAGAAGGCCACATGGAGGCCGGCCTGCACAGGTGGCCATGGGGCCCTTTCCTGAGTGCCAGGCCATCCTCCTATCCCGGGACGTCCTCTCCCTCGAATCTTGGCCGGCCTTGGGACGCTTGGACGGCTGAATGTGCTGGACTGACACCGAGCCAGGCCTCACCATGAGCGGCCTGGCAGCCCTGCGTTTGCTCTGGGCGTCTGGCTCCACTCTGCCCGCTAGAGAATGACACCATGTGGACACAGGGAGACGCCGTCGGAGGAGGGTACATGTGCTCCGGGACAACCCCGTCCAGACCCCACAGATGGGAGGAGCCACCCGGACCCTCCAGCCCAGTAAGCTGCCCGGCCAACACCGTGTGAAGTGAAGACAAGCCCCGTCCAGTGAGCCCAGCCGGAATCCCTGACCCTCGTCATCTCGAGCAATAATCCGTCGTTGTACGAAGCCACTAAGTTGAGGAGTGATTTGTAAGAGGTAACTTAGCCCCCCATGAGGTAACTGCGGGGGGACGGCAGGCAGATGAGAGTTGGGTGGGGGCTGAGGCTGGCGCCCAGGGCACAGATGGACGGTTAAACCTGCTTGTGCACGGCCTGCTGTGGGTTCAGGGTGCGTACAGGTCCTCACCGCTGCCCCGGGGTCCTGGGCGGGGGAGGGAACTCGGAGGACCACCGGGCATCGAGCGGAAGAGGAGAGTTAGGCTTCCGAGGACTCCTCATCGGAAAAGGACAGAACATGGCTCCGGGGGAGGGTCGGCACTGGCAAGGAGCCCAGAAAGGCTTTCAAGCTGTCCCCACCCAGCCGCCTCTGCCCCCGGACCAGCAGGTGGAGGCGGCGTCCGGGGGCCACAGGCCAGGAGTGAGAGCAGGCCGGTGGCGAGGTCCGGACTCCCCAGCCCTGCCCGGCAGCACGCACAGGACGCTGCGTTCCCTGGGACCCGCGGGGAGCAGGGGAGACGCAGGCCCCCGCTTCCACGGAGGAGCTTTCTCGGCAGGAAGGCAGTGTTGTAGGCTGGAGACAGGATGCTCTTCACATGGCTTTTACTCTTGTTCACGCACCGTGCCGCTGCCCCGGGAGGGGAGCAATCGTCTGCGTGAGCAATGCTCCCTGAAGAAGCCGTGGGGTTCACAGCAGCGCTGCCGAGGTGTCGGCGTAAGGAGCTGTGTCCGTGCGAGGCTGCGGGTAGATCTGCCTCTTTCTGGGTAGATCTTTCCGGGTTTGGAAATCAACTGGGTGCCGCCAGAGCCAGTGAGAGAGAGAGGATGACCTTGAGTGTGTGGGATTCAAGCTTCGCGACCCTCCCTGCAGACACAGGGTGAGGGCGGTGACGGGGGCTTGGGGTGTCCCTAGTGCTCATTACTGACGAGGACGGTTTCAAAGGTAAAACTGAGCACGTGCTACAACATGGATGAACCTTGAAAACATTATGTGAAATAAGGGAAGTCAGACAAAAAAGAAGACATATTATGGGATTTCATTTATACTAAATGTCAAAAAACAAAAGGCAAATAGACTGAGAAAAAGGTAGATTAAGAATTGCTATAACAATAATTATTAATAATTAATTATTAATTATTAATTAATAATTCAAGAAGCTCAGAGTCCTTGAACCAACAACAAATTGGTTAAGAAATTCTAGATGAGGATTTCCTGGAGTTTCGGTTTTGTTTCCTTTTTTTGTTTGTTTGTTTTTTTTGCGATACGCGGGCCTCTCACTGTTGTGGCCTCTCCCGCTGCGGAGCACAGGCTCCGGACGCGCAGGCTCAGCGGCCATGGCTCACGGGCCCAGCCGCTCCGCGGCATGTGGGATCTTCCCGGACCGGGGCACGAACCCGTGTCCCCTGCATGGGCAGGCGGACTCTCAGCCACTGCGCCACCAGGGGAGCCCCAGTTTTGTTTCCTTTTAAGGAGCTTAGCTTCATTGTCATCTGAAGCGTGTTCTGCCAGCTGCCTGACGGGGACCTCGGCTGTGTGTGGCGCCGGTCACTGCTCCTCTCCTGGCCTCTCTCCTGGGAATGCGGCTCCATCGCCTCCCCTTGTGAGGCATAACGTCCTTGACAGCATCGCAGCAGCTCTTCCAGAACACGGGGACCTGCCACCTCCCGGGAGGCCAGGCCCCGAGCATCACCTTTGACCCTGAATGCAGCCTCACCACCTGGAGCACATAAATTTTTAAAAAACATTTATTTATTTGTTTGGCTGTGCCGGGTCTTAGCCGCGGCGTGCGGGATCTAGTTCCCTGACCAGGGATTGAACCTGGGCCCCCTCTGCACTGCGAGCGCTGGAGCGCATAATGAACCTTCTGTTTCCTCATCTGTAAAGTGGGGTAATGATAGCTACTACATAGGCTCTTTTGAGGTTTAAATGAAGTTAAGTCCTCGGTGAGCCCGCACTACTATCCCTGACGTGTAATGAATACTCATCAAGTGCTCCGTCGTTCTCGTTGCTCCTCCTCCTCCTAGCCTATCAGCCTGCTGCCTCTGCCGTGAGGTTGCACACAAGCATACCATATCCCCAAGAGGCCCTGTATCTGAATGCCATGGCGCTGACCTTGTTGGAGGAGATCCGTGTTGAAGGAGGGCACGAAGCAATCTGCTGATCCCGCGTCCCCCGGCGTTTCCATGGGCATATCCGCCAGCTACCTCATTTCAGCCAGTGGCGTCATCTGGGCTATAACTTTTGTCTCTTCTCTCGTAAAGTATTCATTTCACATGACAGCCAAAAAGGAAAGAAAGAAAATCATCAGTGAAGAAGAAACGTTGAGACCTGAGGGTCCTGCAGGGCTTGGCGTTTTCTTACTAGCCCTTAATGCTCCTACGAAATGAGTAGATTTCACGACTCTAGGTTTTATTTCTCTGCTGCTGTAGGGATTATTCTCATCTGACAGAGGGGCGTGACAGTCAGCGGGAGGGCGGGCGCAGGGTTGCTGTTAAAAACAGCTTTATCGAGATATAATTTGCATACTAGAAAGTTCACCCGTTTCAAGGGCACAGTTCAATGAATGCTAGTATGTTTACAGAGTTGTACAGCCAACTTCGATCTAATTTCAGGACTTTGCCATCTCCCTGAAAAGTAACATCAAGCCATTTATACTCCCTCCCCCGTGACCTCAGCCCTAGGCAATTATTAATCTACTTTTTTCTCAGTCTATTTGCCTTTTGTTTTTTGGCATTTAGTATAAATGAAATCCCATAATATGTCTTCTTTTTTGTCTGACTTCCCTTACTTCACATAATGTTTTCAAGGTTCATCCATGTTGTAGCATGTGGCAGTATCTTCTTCCTTTTTAGTGCCAAATAATATTCTATTATATGAATATACCACGCAGGCACACCTCGGGGATATTGTAGGTTCGGTTCCAGACCACCCTAATATAGTGAATATTGCAATAGAATGCGTCACAAATCTTTTTGTTTCCTAGCGCATGTAAAATTTGTGGTTACGCTGTACTGCCGTCTATTAAGTGTGCAATAGCATGTCTAAAAGAACAATGCATAGACCTTAATTTAAAAATACCTTATTGCTTGAAAATGCCAACTCTTATCTGAGTCTTCAGTGAGTCCTAATTCTTTTGTAACAGTAACATCAAAGATGTTGTTCACAGGTACCATAATAAATATAGTAATAACGGAAAAGTTTGAAATATTGTGAGAATTACCAAAGCGTGACACAGAGACGTAAAATGGGCAAACGCTGTTTGCAAAATGGCACCGATAGACATGCTCGGTGCAGGGTTGCCACAAACCTTCAATTTCTAAAAAACACAGTACCTGCCCATTTTATTGGGGCGCAATAAAATGAGGTCTGCCTGCATTTTGTTTATCAGTTCACCGCTTGATGGACATTTGAGTTGTTTCTTCCACTTTGGGGACATTGTGGCTAAAGCTGTCGCTGACACAGCATCCAGGTTTTTGTGTGGACGTGTGTTCTCATTTCTCCTGGGCGTATACTTAGAGCAGAATTGCTAGGTCACACGGTAACTATGTGCTCAATATTGTAAGACACTGACCAAGTGTTCTCCAAAGCGGCTGCACCGTTTCCATTCCCACCAGCAACGTACGAGGCTCCAATTTCTGCACATCCTTGCCAACACTTGTCATTTTCCACGCTTTTGGATGATAGCATCCTGGTGGGCGTGCCGTGGTTGCTCATTGTGGTTTTGATTTGCATTCCTCTGATGGCCAGTGACGGTGAGCATCTCCTCACGTGCTTCTTGGCCATTTGTATGTCTTCATCAGTCAGATTTCTGTTTTACAAGTCCCGTGAACAGGGTGCCCTTCACACCTCCCGTGGTGGCAGTTCCCAGCTGGCTGCCAGCACTCCTCCTTCCCGGCGGGGCTCCAAAGAAGGCAGCGGGAGCTGGGATCTGTGCTCCCACCTGGACACATGCGGGAACCCTGCGGGTTCCCTGGGAGGCCCATGAGGCAGTGGGCATTCTCGCCATTTTGTGCGGGAGGAAGTCAAAGCTGGCCCCAGTTTGCTCAGGGCCTGGGTGGTGGGCCCTGGCCTGACCTCACAGCCCACACTCTTCTCATGGCTGCGGGTCCAGAGGCCTCATAAGGGCAGGCGTTCAAATGGCAAGAACGCCTTCCCCGTGATTCTGCTGGTTAAGACCTGGCCTTCTTTTTCTTTTTGAATATTTTTGTCACCATAAAATGCACCTGATAAGATGTACCATTTTAACCATTTTCAGACGTTACAGGTCCGCGGTGTTATGTCCATCCGTCCACAGGGTTGTGCAGCCCTCACCATCATCCACCTCCAGGACCTTCCATCTTAAAAACCCGAGACTTGGGCTTCCCTGGTGGCGCAGTGGTTGAGAGTCCGCCTGCCGATGCAGGGGACGCGGGTTCGTGCCCCGGTCCGGGAAGATCCCACATGCCGCGGAGCGGCTGGGCCCGTGAGCCATGGCCGCTGAGCCTGCGCGTCCGGAGCCTGTGCCCCGCAACGGGAGAAGCCACAACACTGAGAGGCCCGCGTACCGCAACAAAACAAAACAAAACAAAAAAGAAACCCGAGAGTTTGTGCCCACAAACCCTAACTCCCCTCCTCCCCCAGCCCTGCCCCCTCCGCCCTACTTTGTGTCTCTACAGGTGTGTCTCTTCTAGGGACCTCGGGTAAGTGGAACCACGCAGTACCTGTCTTTTTGTCACTGGCTCCATTCTCTGGGCATAGTGTCTTCAAGGCCCATCCATGTTGTAGCGTGCGTCAGATTTTCTTCCTTTTCAAGGATAAATACTATTCCTTGGCGGGGATGGGCTGCACTGTGTTTATCCATTCGTTTATCCGTAGGCATGGGTCGCTTCCACCTTCAGTTCTTGTGAATACTGCTGCTCTGAACACGGGTGCGCAAACGTGAGGCCCTACCTTCAGCTCTTTGGTGTACACTCAGGAGTGGAAATGCTGGATTGTCTGGCAGTTCTGTGTTTAGTTTTTGTTTTAGGAACAGCCATACTGTTTTCCCCGGTGGCTGCACCGTGTTGCATTCCCTTCGGCTGTGCATAACAGATACAGACCTGGTTTTCTATTTAGGGGTGGAAGGAAAGGGTGGACACAGGCCCGTCCAGGAGTCCAGGAGCCATGGTCTGAGATCAGCCTGTGAGCTCCCAGGCTCTGGGGAAGACAGTGAGCGCTCAGAGCAGGGCAGGTGCCTCCTGCCCAGGTAGTGGCAGGTCCCAGGGTGACAGCAGGTGAGGGAGCGGGGCGGTGTCGTGCAGCGTTCAGCGCCAGCCGTCTGGATCTGTCTCCCTGCGGTGAAGAGTTTAGTCCATTGTGTGTTCTCGAGCGGATTGGTGGGGTTGAAACTAGAATCACACGGTCTCACCCGATCCCTTTTCCGAACCCAGGACGAGGGGTCAGCAGCCCCCGGCGGGCAAGCAAATCCCGCTGCCTGGGAAGGGAGGCGCTTCGAGGTGCCCTCGGGGCCCCGGCCCAGGTTGGGTGTCTGAACCACGGTGCCTCTGTGTGTGGGAGGAAAGGAGGGTTAAAGGACCCGTGTCTGCTGAGAAGTGGGTTTGCCCTTAACTGTTTCCCAGCCTCAGTTTAGCTGGCCAGCGGGGCTCGCTTGGCGCGGCAGGGCCGGCCTCCAACCCCGATGCTGCGCTCAGACCGCTGGCCGCGACACGGTGACCTGCCAAAAAGCCTCGGGTCGCAGCTGGGGATGTCGCATTTTGTTTATCTCTCCAAGTGAGGTGGGTATCGTGGGGCTGGGTGGCTGACACTTCCAAGGAAACTGGAGTCGTTCTAGTGATTGGCTGGGCGCGCGTGTGTATGTGTGTGTGTATTCGTGTGTGTATGTATGTATATGTGCACATGTGTGCATGTGCATGTGTGCTTGCATATATAAGTGCGTACATGTGTTTGTGTGCACGCATGTGTGTGCGTGTGCGTATGCGTGTTTGTATGTATATGTGTGTACGTGTGTGTGTGTGTGTGTGTGTGTGTGTGAAGTTTGTACTGACTGTGCTTGGACAGGACAGAACCCAAAGAGGTAAGTTTGTATTCTCAGCTGACTATTTTCTCTCCATTTTCCGTTTTACCGTTTCAACAAATCCCCGTGATACTCGGCTCCAGCCCGGCCCGCAGTTTGGATCCCGACAGTAAGAGTGGGCAGGGGCCTTGTTGTTCTGGAGACAGCACAAGGCAGACACAGCCTCGGCCGCGCCTTCCCACGGGCCCCAGGCTGCCCAGGGCTGTGGGCCTCGCCCCCGCCCCAGGGAGTGGCTGATTTTCTGAGGTGGAATTTCCTACACTGGGGAAACAAGAAAAATTTAAAAAGGAAGGGCAGAGAGAAAAGGAGGTGGTTGACTTCAAGGTTTCAAGTTAACGAGCTTCCCACCGACTTCTGGTCCGGCAGAGTGTGTGTTAGGGAGCCATCTGTGGGCAGGTCCTCCAGGGCTGCCACTCCCAGCAGCTCCCCAGCTGACCTTGTGCAAAGATTCTCCTTTATTCCAATTATTGATTCTTTAAGGGCATCTAGTGATGATGTAAGGAAGCTGCTGACTCAGTTTCTGTGCCACTGATGGCGTGCTAAAAAGTCACATGGCACCCGACAGCCTGCATCCCCGTGCCTGAGCCCCCCGCCCACTCCAGGGCCCCCCCCACCGGCTCTGCCCCCCACTCCGAGGGCCCCGCCCTTCCGGCTCTGCACCCCCTGTCCCCCCTCCCCCTCCCTCCAGCCCTGCGCCCCTCGCTCCTGGTCTGTGTCTCTGGTCTAGGTTTCCTGCCTCCGGGCCTGTGTCCTTGCTCTCCGTGTACCCAAAGCACATTCCTCAGCCTTTTCATGTCTCGATCCTGCCTGTGCTCTCAAGACACATCGCAAATATCATTTCAATGTCTAATAACAGAGCGATCTTTAAAAAATGGAAATCAGATCACATGACTCTGACGCTTAAAACCTTTGATGGTCTAGTTGCACTTGCAGCCCAGCCCTAGGTGCCCTGCGTCCAGGCCCCGCCCTCTTGCTGGTACCCACGGCGTCCCCGCAGGGCTCCGTCCAGCCTGCCCTGGGCCCTTGCTGTCCCTTCGCCTTGGGGGGTGCCTCCCCCAGTTCTCCGCGGGGCCAGCTCTGTCTCCAACAGACAAATCTGAGTTTCAGCGTCACAGGATCTCGAGGAGCCCTTTCCTGACCTAACCCTGCGGAAGGCAGACCAAGGCCCCGAGACGCCCACCCCCAGCCCCTGGGCTGTGCAGCGCCCTCAGGGTCTTTGCAGAGGGGATGGAGCTTCAGAAGGGGAGCAGCGAGAACGTCCTGGGTTACCCGACCCGGCGGGACCACCAGTGTTCTCAGAAGTGGGAGGGGCATGAGGGTGAGTCAGGGGCGCCCTGTGACGGACTCTACCTGCGTTGCCGGTTTGAGGCTGGCGGAAGGGGCCACGAACCCCGGGATGCAGGCGGCCTCTGGATCTGGGAGCGGCCTCGCAGGGAACGGTTCCTCCGCAAGCATCCCGAGAGGAGCACAGCCCGCCCGCGCCGGGGGTTCCGCCTGGGCTCCATGCATCCGTGAGGTAAGGGTTTGTGGTTTAAGCAGCTGCGTCTGTGGTCATTTGCTGTGGCAGCAACAGGAAACCAAGTGGTCTGTTGTCACCCTGTAATCCCACCCCTCGGCCGGCTGCTTCCTTATGGCTCTTGCTTCCGAGCTAAAGGGGTCGTTTCTGTGCACGTGTCTGTCTCCCACCTCCACCGCAGCCCCCCAGCTAAAGGTGGACCCGGGAGGGTGGAGCGTGGTGACAGGGACCCCACGGCAGCCATGCACTGAATGAGAACAGGAGTGAGTGGCTTTTTTCTGATTTCATAATGTTTCATTTTTGTAATAAACCTGATTCTTTTTTTTAAATAAATTTATTTATTTATTTATTTTTGGCTGTGTTGGGTCTTCGTTTCTGTGTGAGGGCTTTCTCCAGTTGCGGAGAGCCGGGGCCATTCCTCATTGCCATGCGCAGGCCTCTTACTGTCATGGCCTCTCTTGTTGCAGACCACAGGATCCAGACGCGCAGGCTCAGTAGTTGTGGCTCACGGGCCTAGTTGCTCCGCGGCATGTGGGATCTTCCCAGACCAGGGCTCGAACCCGTGTCCTTTGCATTAACAGGCGGATTCTCAACCACTGCGCCACCAGGGAAGCCCAAACCTGATTCTTTAACATACAAGTACATATGACTTGTTAAATCCCTTTATGACGTCCCAAGTAAACTTACAAATGAAAATAATCTCTTTTTTTTTCTTTTTAAAACCTGCATCTCAATTTTTGGTTCAGAAATGCAGTTGCCTTGTCCAGGGGCCACTCTGTGAGCTGCCTTGCGGGAGGGAGGGAGGGAGGGAGGGAGGGTCCAGACTCTGACGGGTCCGGTCCCCGTGCCTGTCCCCGCACGCCTGCCAGTCAGCCTTCGGCCTCTGGTAGACAGACGCCCGGCTGTCCTCCCGACGCCCCATCGCAGGCTCCTCTGCCTCTGACCTGCTTCCTTTGGACGCTGCTGGTGGGGCGGGTGGAGGCTCCCATCCCGGGGCCGTGGCTCGGCCTGGTGACCTCAGCTCCCCGTGGGTGCGTCCGGTCCCCCTGTAAGGGCCCCGTGTGCCCCCTTGACAGCAGCTCCATCCTCGGGCTCCTCCGGGCTCTGAGCGCGGTTACCCGGGGAATAATTTCAGGGATAGAGTGCTGTCTGGTAGCTGGCTGGTCTCCGTGGGATTTAAAGGAGCAGACGGCTTGGAATTTAGGAGAGGGGGCGAGGCTGCCGTATGGGACAGCGCTGTTTCTTCCTGGGAGGTGCATCCTGTCAGGCAAACGCCAGCAAATGAAAAACCAGTTCTGCGGAGGGAGGGATTTTGCCTCCGAAAGACGAAATTCCTGAAGCTAGGAAACATTCCAGATGCAGCTGCTCTGCACCATGTGTATATGGTATGTATACAGTGTGCCCGTGGGAGCACACACGGAGCAGTCGTTATGGGCACGTGGAGGACGTCAGGCCCAACGTGTCCTTTTGCTCGCGGTCGCTCCCGTGTCTGTTAGAAACTCCACAAGGAGCAGCGCTGTGACTGTGCCCTGTCTGGGCACTGGTGCGGCTGGCATCTCCCTGGCGCATCCCTGAGTCCTGCAGAAGGAGCTGGAACACGTCTTTATGACTTACGGCTGGAGGCTGGAGGCCCAGGTCAGATGGGGAAGGATGCTGTGCCTGCCAGGGTGTTTGGTTCCCGGTGTGGCTGGACCGGCTGAGTGGAGGCCACGTGCCCTCAGCTGTCCCCTCGTCACCCAGCGGCTCTGCCGACTGCTGCCTGAGCTCAGACTAGCCTGGCTCCAGGGCCACCATCAGGCGTCTGTATCAAGGAGTCAACCTTTGTTTCCAATAAATCACATCCAAGACAGCAGCCCAAGGACGTGGGCCCTTATTTCCTCTCCTAGGCTGATAACAATAGACAATTGATTTCCTGTCTAAAGCTGGGTACTCCAGCGAAATTAAAAGAGTCATATCTCTACGGAAAATAATATTGTAATCTCGTTCAACCCATCGCCAGCAGGAATCAAGCATTTTATGTTTCTGGTCCTCCTGAAGCCTGAATCAGCCTTTCATTTCCTCTCTGCCTGTTCACACCCCACTGCTTCCGGGATTCAGGTCGTGATCTTCACAACCCCTGTGTATGGCCCGCACAGCCTCCTTATTGAGAAGATACAGCGTAGCTATGTGTGTAGGCGTTGGCTCATCTCACAGATGAAGGATTTTGATAAATTCACATAATCTGGCCGGGCCAGGATCCTTAGATGGTGGAAGGGGCAGGAGGGAACCTCAGTCCTCTTGTCCAAATCCTGTGACAGTGGGACACACCCCTGTCCCCCTCCCACTTCCTGCTGTCTGCACACTCGGGCCCCTGCCTCTCCGCTACCCTGGGAGCAGAGCTTGGCCTGGCCCTGCCTAAGCCCTCTGTGGTCCTGGTCGAGGGAGTGGCAGGAGTGACTGAATCCATCATCCGTCCTTGCTGCCTCGGCGTGATGGTCACCGAACTCTTACCTGACGATAAGCAGGGTCCTGACCAGGAGGGCGTTGATGGGGGGATCTGCCAGTCAGAGCAGGGGTCGGGTGGGGAGCAGATGGGAGAGGCCGTGTGCAGTGGCCCCTTCCCGCCATCACCCAGGACCCGGGGCTCTGACCACCTCCCTGGAGCCCTCCACCCTGGGCCTCAAGCATGACAGACCTGGGCTAACGCTGGCAAGGTCGCTTGTAGAGCTTTCGTTTCCTTTTCTGAAAGATGGGGCCATGGCTTCTCTCCGGGATGGCTGTGATGAGATAGCGCGCGCGAGCATCTTCCATGGTGTAACCCTTGTCCTCCTGTCACATCTTCAATCACACAACAGGCCATTTTGGGGACCAGACAAGCTGCTGCCTAGGTGGGTGGGGTGGGTGGGCAGAAACGGAGGAGGGAGGTATGGGGGGGGCGGTCAGCACCAGAAACAAACGCCTCCCCCTTGGGCTGGATTTCCCATCAGTGGCTGCTGTTCGGTGATTGTAAAATCCTTCCAGTCCTGGCCGAGGGCACGCCCTCCTCTGCAGCCCCGGCCTGCTGGTGCCCGCACAGCACTCTCCGGAGTGTTTGGTGTCCACTTGACTTTGGGGTCAGCATCTCGTGGGATAAATCACAGCAGCCCTAGGTCGGTTGTCAAGGTTTGGCTGACTCATCTGGGAGGCTGGATTCGTGTCGTGCCGTTTCTCCTTCTTGTCGCCATTCTTCCTAAGGGATGTGGTGTCGGAGTTTCAGTGCCTCGTATTTCCTACACATGAGGGCGGTGAGCTCGCAGGGCGGGAGCGGCGGTGCTTCACGTCCTGCAGTTTAATTTGCTGGATGCAGCTCTCCGCCTGTGAAGCCGCAGCAGCGGGACTCAGGAAGGGGAACCGGGAGGCCTTCCCCCCTCACAGCCGCAGCACGGGGCCCGGGGCGCACTCCTCTCGGACACAGCACTCATTCTTTCGTATTCACGTGGATTCTGTAGCCCTAATGAGGAGATGCTCTTCCTTAGAAAATATTTTTTAATGTAAAAAAAGGATGACATTTATTGGAAATACTTTAGTTTTTTTGTTTTGCTTTCTGGAGGTTCCCGTAGATTAAAGGCTGAGGGTAGAGGAATTCCTAATCTTCGGCCAGAAATTATTTCTGCCCCGACCTGTTTATTTTCACTTGGGTTTGTGGAGGTGCTGTGCCCATCGCATTGACCCTCAAATGGAAGCTGACCCCTCTCGGCTTTTTGAGGACTTCTGACTCTAAAAACTGCTGCCTTTCCCAGTTTTCCAGTTTTGCATTTCACCACTCTCTATCCCCTGCCTCCCTCCCTCCCCTCCCCTCCCCTCCCCTCCCCTCCCCTCCCCTCCCCTCCCCCTCCCCTCCCCTCCCCTCCCCTCCCCTCCCCTCCCCCCTCCCTCCCCTCCCTCCCCCTCCCCTCCCCTCCCTCCCCCTCCCCTCCCCTCCCTCCCCCTCCCCTCCCCCTCCCCTCCCCTCCCTCCCCCTCCCCTCCCCTCCCCTCCCCTCCCCCTCCCCTCCCCCTCCCCTCCCCTCCCCTCCCCTCCCCCTCCCCTCCCCTCCCCTCCCCTCCCCTCCCCTCCCCTCCCCTCCCCTCCCCCCTCCCTCCCCTCCCTCCCCCTCCCCTCCCCTCCCTCCCCCTCCCCTCCCCTCCCTCCCCCTCCCCTCCCCCTCCCCTCCCCTCCCTCCCCCCTCCCCTCCCCTCCCCTCCCCTCCCCTCCCCCTCCCCTCCCCCTCCCCTCCCCCTCCCCTCCCCTCCCCTCCCCTCCCCCTCCCCTCCCCTCCCCCTCCCCCTCCCCTCCCCTCCCCCTCCCCTCCCCTCCCCCTCCCCTCCCCCTCCCCCTCCCCTCCCCCTCCCCTCCCCTCCCCCTCCCCTCCCCTCCCCCTCCCCTCCCTCCCCCTCCCCTCCCCTCCCCTCCCCTCCCCTCCCCTCCCCCCCTCCCCTCCCCTCCCCCTCCCTCCCTCTCAGGTTAGAAACACTTTATTCCCTCAAGGTGATAGGTCCATCTACACTCTCCACAGCTACTTCACAATTGTTTTGCCACTTCACTCTGAGCCCTGCAGTGGGTGTGCATTGTGAGCGCATGTGGGTCTCATTCATGGTCCCCCCCCAACCCCGCCCCGCCCATTAACTCATTTCCTTGCACCATTTCTCTTTGTTATGTCATGCATGCTTTTATAGGACTTACCCAGGCGCCAGGTCCTCTGCTGAGGGCTTTGCGCGTACTGACCTCTTTGATGTGCACAGCAGACTCTGCGGAGATGCTGTCACCCTGGCTTTAGTGATGAGGGAACTGGAAAAGAGAAGTCACACAGGCCGCTCAGGGCCACCTCTGCGAAGGTGGAGTCAGGGTCCCGCCCCAGCAGCCAGCCCTTGCCTCCGGATGCCAAACCACCTGCGTGCTGACTGCTTGGACCAGCTGGCCATGTTTCTGGGCCTCTCTGTGCCCTGGCGCCTCAGCAGGGAGGATCCTGTGGGCCTCCAAGTCATTATTCTTTGCTTCCTTGCTTCTCCTTACTTTCCCTTCTTCTAGGTGGCCTGTATGATCAACTCTGCAGAAACAAGTCCACTGGAATTTTCGTTCATTGCACCAAATTCGTAAGTTGGTTTGGTGAGCGTGTACGTCTCAGCATGGGTCTTCTGCTGTAGAATACACTGTATTTAGCCCTTGGTCCAGATCTGTCCTGTGTTGCTCTGCCTGGCTCGCGGCTTTAGGCCTTTGAGCTCCGTGTACATGTTGTGGGGTTAACTTCCAGATACTCAATTTTACTACTGTAAATGGGATTCTTTTTCCATTTTCGCCCTGTTAAGGCTGGCATGTAGGAAAACTATTGCTTTTTTATGTTTATGTTCATGGAATTTAAAAAATTAGTGCATTTTTGATTTTTTTCAGGTAGACAATCATATCGTATTTGAGTAATGTCAGTTTTGCCTCTTCTTTACCAATTAAAAAAGGGCAAAATTATCTACATCTTCAATCTTTTAAAATCTGTTTTGCTCCTTCTCGTTCTGTTGTGTGGCCGCAGAGTGTTGGCCACAGTCGGCTGCCTTGTCTCCCCCTTGCTTGCTGTTGGGTATTGGCCATTGGCTTTGCGGTTTGAGGATGTATTTTTAACCTTGTCAAGAAAGTATTCCTCTTCTTTAGCTTATTAAAAAGTTTTCACAAATGGTTTTCACCATCTATTGACATCATCACGGTGCTTTTCTCCTTTCCTTTGTATTTGTGACGAGTGATCACTCAGTATGAAAGGACTCCTACCCTGGATCACTCCTTACTTTGTTTCATGTTTGTAGCAGATGTACTGTTGTTAACACACTGCTGTCGTATTTCACATATAATTTTTGTGTCTGTCTTCATAAAGGGCATCTGCCTTTAGGTTCCTTTTCAACCTGTTTTTGCTCGTGTCTCTAGGATATGCTGGCTTTGGGAAATGAACGATTGGGAAGCATGCCATCCTTTTGTGTTCTCTGGAAACATTTATCTAGCATGGAAATGATCTGTTCCACCACAGTCAGAAAACCTAGCCTGTGAAATGTCTGGGGCTGGTAGCTTGCTCGAAAAAATTCTTGAACAACATGTTCAATTTCACACAGCTTTTTGCCATTGCTTATGGATTCAATTGTGGTGACTCATTTTCCTGGAAAAGAGAAAAGCATATATTGTCTAAATATCGACATTAAGAATGAAACCTGTTTATCGATCTTGCCTACATAAATGGAAGGAATTGGTACATTTATTTCCTGACCTCACCTTCTTTCTCCTGTGTCTCCCCCTTACATTGTCACCAGGCTGTTTTTTACATTAAATGTTTTCCCTTTCAAGAAATGCACAGGACAGGTGCATCTAATTTATAACAATGATCCAGAGTTTGATGATGTGGCTCTAACACCACCCTTTGCCAATATTTGAGGGACTTTCTCCTTATGTCTTTGCTGGTGGCCTGGCGTGCACTCCTGAGGACAGGCCCGTGGGTGTTGGCTCTGAAACCTTGGCTGGGTATAGAATTTTGGGGTCACCAACTTTCCTTAAGACCCTGAAGTCCCTGCTTCACTTTTTTCTAGTGTTTACTGTTGTGGGAAGGAAACTGAGGCCAGGGTGATACTTGTTTGTAAAAAGAAACCTATTTTTTAACACTGGATTGCTGAAGGAAGCTTATCCACAAAATTGGAAAATTTCTCCATGTTCTGACATGGATTTCGGAATCAGTTGTCACTGACATGTGGAATGTCTGTTAACCGTCCAGATTTGTTTGTTTCAAGGACATTTTCTTCCGCTATAGCTGCCTCCGTTAGGAGGCTGGGGCGTGTGAAAGGGGCCCTGCAGCCCACGTGAATGTGGTGCCCCGATGTGTGTGAGAGCTCCGCCCTCCTGAGAGCGACGCCTCCTCCCCACGCCCGGCCTCTCGCCTTCCCGTGCGATGCTCTGGGGCGGCCAGTCTCTGCTCTGTTCCTCACAGGCACTGCACCCCTAGGAGAAGTCCCATGTCTCCTGAGTGATGGCTGGTTTCTTTCGCGCCCCCGGTTTTACCGTGGGAGTCAGTGACTCTGCGGGTGGGAACCAGTGGTTTCGGGATTGCATACAAACTCTTCTGATTAACTGCCCAGGTTAACACCAGTCGCCCCTGCGTTCGCCGTGCCGGCGGCCCCGCTGCCCCGGTGGGATGAAGGCTTCTGCCTCTGGTGCCCTTTCTCCCGGGAGCGGATGGAGCCATCGTGTCACCTGCTCCAGCTCGTCCCCTAGTGCGACCCCACCTGCCTTCTGTCTCCGGAAAGCTGTCCTGATGCCTGTGGCCCACTTACGGCTGCTGTCCCTGAGCCTCGCTCTAGTGTGGCCTCAGGGGTTCCCGTGAATTCTTATCTTCATGCAATAGAATTTTGGGAGTGAACAAGGAAAATGCACATGCCAGTTTGACCGTCTTGAAAAAAGATCTCGGTGGGGCAAGGGTTACTGGGAGAGATGGAGAAAGAGGCCTTTGGAGAGCAGGGAACGGCTTGGACTGAGATGTCGGCTCCGGTGGCCACCCAGCAGAGCGAGCCATGCCCTTTGGGGGCAGGAGGTCAGAGGACCCTGCAGGGAGGGGGGAGGGTCAAGGGCAGATTCAGCTGCTGTCCCGGACTGAAGAAGCCGCTGCTCTGGGTCAGCCTGCTTCCCGTTTCTCTAATCCCCTCCCCCTGCTCCACATTCGGAAGATTTTGGCCTGCGCTCAGCTGGTAAAATACGTGATCGGATCCCAGCTACCCTGGACCCTCACATCTTCCTCTGAAAATATGGGAGGTAAATTAGGTAATTTTTGTTTTTGAATTGATGTGCTACTCAGGCTTCCGACTTATAACTTAATTGTGCTGCTGTAGGTAACTTCCCATTTTTCTCTGGATCCATTTGAATAAACTTTGGGTTCTGTCTCAGTATTAGCCAGAGGAAGATTAAAAAGTAAGCCGGAGAGTTTAGTAGCTTTGTAACAATAGCATAAAATGTGGAATAATGAACTGTAAATGCGTCTAATTACATAAATAATGCATTTGTGTAATTGTCAAGTAAGGGGGCGTGCTAATGAATCCATTATTTTTAATTGTAGGACACTTGATTGTTTCAGAAATATAATTGATTGTAATCAAGAATCAATTAAATGTTGATAGTAATTATGTTTATCAAGTTTAAATACATGACATCATTACACCATAACTGCTTCAGGAAGAAGAAACTAGAATGAGGTTGTTATAAGTGAAGGAGGAATAGCTCTTATTTATGCCAGCAGCTCAGCAGCGGTAGCTGCACAGTAATGAGGTAGAAAAGAGATGCTCTTCGAGGCTTATCAGTCAAGGCTGATGGGGGCAAACTCCTCCAGCTGTGAGCTCGTCACATCCTGAAGCCGAGCGAGCAGGTGTCTGCCGGTGGGGTGTTTGGACGGCAGCCCTTTGAGGTGAGAACCACAGGTGCTCCGTGGGTGCAGCACGGCCGGGCCCTCACCCCGTGCTGTTCCTGGCGAACACTGTGATCCCAGGATTATTTGGGCCCTGTGAAGTGGGTGGCGTCTGTCTCGGGTGTCCTACTTCACTTGCGATGTTCAGCGCTGGCAAATCCGCTGCCGGAGGTCCAGGCATTGGGGAAACGCACGTAAGCGTGTGAGGGTGTGTCGGAGGGAATGACTGGTGATCGTAACGCGAGTCCGCGAGCCCCTCTGTGCCTGGGACTGCATCCCATTCGTGTTTGCCTTCCTAGTGCCTGCCGCACAGTAGGTACTTCACAAATGTTGCGTGAATCGTTAAAGAACTGTTCATGATTTATTAGGCAATTAGGACATTGCAGCTAGGTGGCTACTTTTGTCCTCAATCTGCCACTTGACTCACCCACACTCTTCCCCTCATTCACTCATTCATTCAATAAATATTTACTGAGCATTTGCTATGTGCCAAGAACTGTCCCAGAAGTTTAGGATCTTTTGTTTAACAGGATAAGACAGTCCTTACCCTCCTGAGTTCATAGTACATAAAGGGAGCCAGGTAATTGAACAAGTCATTGCAATAGGATGACAAGTGCTCCTGGGACTTGGAGGGACTGACTTGTCCCAGTTTGCACAGGTGGTGAGTGGTAGAGCCGGGTGGAGCGATTGCTGGGCCTGTGTCTTCACCACCAGGCCACACGGTGTCTTCTCTTTAGCCTGATGTTGGGAACCCCTCACAAGGTTGTGCTTTCAGTGGACATTTTTGCTCGCAGGGCCGGGCTAGTAAGTGCTGGAGACACTTACCCTTCAGTGTTTGGAAACTTTCTCGCATTATTTCTTTGTTAATTTCCTTCTCTCTGCTCTTCTCTCTCTTTCCTGTGCTGCTGCTTTTTTTTTTTTTTTTTGATGTTGGATCTCTCTTTTTTTTTGATGCTCTTGTCTCTCTTTCCTGTGCTGCTACTTTTTTTTTGACGTTGGATCTCCTGAACTTTCTTGAATTTCATTCCCATTTTCTACCTTTTTAATTTTGTTCTACTTTATAATCCAGACTTATTATGGTATCTTCAATATTTGTTATTCTGCTTTTTAATTTCCAAGAGTTTTTTTCTTTTTCTCTGAATTTTTTTTTTTGTATAGCATAGTGGTCTCATTTTACAAATTCATTTTCTGTTCTTTTCTTGCTGAGCAAATTAATGATAGTTTCTTTTAAAATTTTTCTTGTATTCCTGTTTCTAAATTTTTCCAATTTCCACCCCAATTTTATTGAGATATAATTTACATACAGCACTATGTAAGTTTACATTGAACAGCATAATGATCTGACTTACTTAAATGATGCAGTGATTAACCCAATAGGTTTAGTGGACGGTCCACCATCTAGCTCATCACCTCACATAGATAGTATATATATATATATATACATATATATACCATCTCACATATATACTATATATATATACTATATATATATACTATATATATATATATATCATCTCACCCAGATACTATATACATATATCATCTCACATAGATACTATATATATCATCTCACATAGATACTATATATATATATATATATATATCACCTCACCTAGATGCTATATATATGGCATCTCACATAGATACTGTATACATATACATACATCATCGCACATATATATGTATATCCTTGTGATGATAATTTAGGATTCACACTCTGTTTTTTTCTGTCTGAGTTGAGTTTTTTGTTTGCTTGTTCTGGGTTTGTCTGTTCTGTTTTTGTTTCTGATGTTAGAAGTTTCCCTCAAATATCTGACCATAATCAGCACTTCTCCTCGTGTCTACGAACGGCTCACTGAAACCTGATGGCAGCTTTGTGGGCCTGGTAGGTCTTGGTGGGTGGGGAGCTTTGCCGCAGGATGTCAGTTCAGGGGGCCAGGGGTTTTGTCATGGAGCCCCAGCTGACAGAATTGGCAGGGCTTTTCCCCCAGGCTAGCCGGCTTCCTCAGGGAAAAATTCCCGAGACTTCTGCCGGGTGTAAACCTTGATGTCAGCATCTGGAAGAGAGGTGGAGGAAGGGGGCCACCATCCAGAAGCATCCAGTCTGCATCTCCTACCCCACCTCCCTCTGGTCCCTTCTTGAAAAATTTAGTCCTACAGACACGAGGCGGGTTGTATGAGGCAGCTGTGCACGCCGAGCAGGGCAGCAGGGCGAGGGGGGGACCGTGGCGAGCAGGGCCCAGGCGGGGGGCCAGGCCACGCAGAGTCACCTCCTACGGATGCCTGGCTTTGGACGCGAGAAGCTGACTGTGAAGGGGGCAGCACTGTAGCCCCCGAGGTTCAAGGGGTGGTTATGAGAACAGCGTAACACTTCTGTCTGCCCGGCGCCTGGCTGTGGAACTCTGTCCTGGGGAGTCGGCTTCCTTTCTGGCTGTCAGCAGCCCTGTCTGCAAAACAAGGACCTTGCTCTGCAGGGGCCAACTGTAGTGAGCGCCTCCCCCCACAACTCTAAGGACACGTGGCAATGTGCAGAGGGCATTGAGGTGGGCTTGGGCTCCCTCCCTGTCAGTGTTCCTTGTGAGTAACCATGGGAACCCCGAGCCTGAGGGTCTCAGGGCTGTTGCTATGACCTGAGCTGTTTGGGGATCCAAACCACTTTTTCTTAAGAGCCAACTGTACCCCACCCCAGAAGGCAAAGCTAAGCACAGTTGAAAACCACTGACCCATTCCTGCCTCTCCTCTGCCCGTCAGGCACAGGGTCTGGCTGGGGGCCTCCGGACTCGGGCTTCTCCCTCCCACCCTCGAGCTCCCCCTCCAGGGACCCCTGGGAGCAGCATCCTGACCCTGCTCCCAGTATAGTGCCCCTCAAGGCCTGGATTGCTGAGGGAAGGGCAGCGCTTGGGAAGTGACTGATCCCCAAAACACGTGGGCTCAGCATCTCCCAAGGTGGTCCAGGGACCAGCAGAGGGTCAGGGCTGCTTAAAAATCCTAATTCTTCGGCCTTGCCTCCAAGCGAGTGACTAAGGGTCTCAGCTGCGTGGGGCCTGTGTCTCTATTGTTAATATTTACTGTTTTTTTTTTTATTGAGGCAACGTTGGTTTATAAAATTAGATAAGTTTTGTTTATATCGCAGCATATTTCTACTTCTGAATACCCTACAGGGTGCTCGCCACCAAAGGTTCAGCTTCTGCCCATCACCGTACAGGTGACCCCTTCACCCGTTTTGCCCTGTCTCCACCCCTTCCCCTCTGGTGACCCCTACTCTGTTCTCTGTATCTACATGTTTGCTTTGGTTTGCTTGCTGTTTATATTGCACATGTGAGTGAGATCATACGGTGTCTGTCTTTCTCTGTCTCACTTAGCATAATGCCCTCAAGGTCCATCTGTGTTGCTGCAAATGGCAAGATTTCCTTCTGTTTTTATGGCCGAGTAATATTCCATTGTGTGTATGCACCGCACTTTCTTTCTCCATTCATCCATTGATGGGTACCTCGTTTGTTTCCATCTCCTGGCTATCGTAACTAGTGCTGCAGTGAGCATGGGGGCGCATATATCTTTCCAAATGATTGTTTTTGTTTTCTTTGGAAAAATAAGTAAGTAAGTAATAAGTAAGACACCAGTTTAAGCCAGAAGTAGAATTGCTGGGTCAGTGCAGGTGGGCTCCCTTTCTGCACACCCTCGCCAACACCTGTTGTCTGAGAGCAGGTCTGTTATCTCGTGAAGCTGCTCCCAGGCTGACTCACACCCAGCTCTTCCTGTTTCTGCTGAGAAACGGTCCCTGCAGCCCTGAGCACCAAGCACGGTGTCGATACAAAGCCCACTGTTGAGTGAGCGGCTGGGAGGACACGCATGTGCACGTGCACGTGTGCACACACACACGCACACACGCACGCGCGTTCACAGACACTCTCCCAACTGGATGTGGAGCAGGCTGCCTCCGAGGGAGGGAGAAGCTTCCAAACGATGAGAGCTTCACTGGCACGATTTCCATGAGCTTGAACAGGTGCCCCAGCATCGCGCGGCCCCAGGTGTGTGGAGACGGTGGGCCTTTGAAATCAGCATGAAATTGTGGAAGCGTTTAAATTCCTTATTATAGTTTTGATGGGTGCAGTCTTCTATCTAAACTGCGTTTCGCTAGCTGGGGCAGTGGCACCGTTTCCCAGAGGCATTTCCTTCCTGCAGAAACGCTGGCTGTGGGGTCCAGCCTGGACTTCGTGCTGCGTCCACCTGTGCTTCGGGTCCTCCCTGGACCGACCGTGTGGGCTTCCGGCTTGGCTGCGCTTCCTGTTTCAGCATCTCCTGTGTGTCCTGTGCTGGGGCCGCTCCAGATACCAAGGCTGCTGTTGGTGGGGGGCCTTCTGAGTCCTCCGTGAGCTCGTTAACTCATCCGGGGTCACTTAGTACTTCCCATCTCCCGGGCAGGTGTCAGGCGCGGGAGAGCAGAGGCCCCCGAGACGGGATCTGTGCTCCGGGCGGGGGCTCACGGTCGGAGGGAAGGCGAGTTCTCAGGACCGAAAGCCGAGCCGCGGCCCACGGCCCCAGGGGGCCCTCGACAGCTCTTGTGAAGACAGTGGTACTATTGACTCTCAGCGACTATTGTTTCATATTGAAACGAAAAGAATCCATGTTTTTAACTAAATACAATGAGCCGGGAGCCAATTATTGAAGATCGTAGTGAAACCTGGACTCTCATCCCATGCCCCACCCCCAACCCCCCACCGACTGTGCTGGGTATTTCTGGGAATTGATAAATCACGAATAATGCATGAAAACGCATTTTTACAGGAGTAGGGAAAAAATGAAATGTCTCCCGTGAGGCTACCTGCAGAAGACAAATACGTGTAAATAAAATGTACGTGAGTCATGAAGGAAAGGTGCCCTGAAGCCGCAGCTGTGGATGTCGGTGCAGTGGGCCCCGGGGAGGGTGCGGAGCCCAGAGCAGGGAGCGGGCCGGTTTGTGGAGGCAGCGGGGACGGTGGGGACCGTGAGACCGAGGTGGGGAGTCGCCAGCACCGTGGTGTCCATCCTCGCGACTCCCCGGAGTCTGGCGGGGCCCCTGATGCTGGGTTTCTCTGCACGATCGTGGGAATCCTGTGCAGTGCGGGACCGCGCTCCCCGCTGGGTGGACAGACCAGACCGTGCCGACCTTGGCCCTGATGTGGCGGCCCCTGGACGGCGGCCGCCTGCCCTGTCCCCCCACCTCCTCCCTGCTCTGTGTCTCCACCCTCCTGCTCCCCTGCTTCTCTTGCTTCTCCCGCCTGGTCCTCCCCTACCCCCGTTCATCCTCTATTTGTGGTCTGTTCTTTTTTGTTTCCCTCTTTCTTGCCTTAAAGTAAGACACCAGTTTGAGCCAGTGGCGGACTCGCTCTGAAGCTCCCTCCCTCCAGCTCCAGTGTGCCCCCCATCTTTCTTTCAGCATCTCCGCTGCTGCCCTGCCCCTCGCCCTGGCTCTCCAGGTGTGCAGAGTGGGACACAGCCACGGCCAAGGAGAACTCAGGCGTCACGCCAGGCCACCAGAAAGGCTTTCATTGCACCGCACACATTTCCAGCCACTGCTGGTGGTCAGATGTGCCGACCTAGATGGGGCATGTGCACCAACTGGACTTGACAGCCGGCGTTTCCAGCGTGGTGCACATTACTCCTTGGGGTGACGTCTGAGGAGGCGTGGGATACTCCTTGAGTATCCCTGAGGAGGGGCGTGGGCCCGGCGTGGGCTCTCCCTGAGATCCTAGGGGTCCGGGCTGCGCATGCCCGGGCCAGACCACATGGGGCCTGCCGGGGAGTGGCTCCTGTGGGCGGGGAATGGGACAGAAATGCCAGAGGCCAAGTATACGTGCTTTATCTTCCCTGGGGAGACGGTGCTCGCCCTCAGCCTCAGCTCACCTGCTGATAAAGGCCCAGGGTGCCTGTCAGCCGGCAGCCCAGAGCCTGCGCCCTGTCTCTGTCCGGGGGCGTGACCTTGTGTTCGTTGTGGCCAGAGCCAATGTAGACCAAAGGCTGGTAACACAGTCCTGGGTGGGGGAAGGCCAGAGGTGCAGACTGCGTACTCGTCTGGACCAGCCTTCCTGATGTTTTAGAAGATGAGCCCCCTCGATCACCTCAAAACCTTTCCGCACACCCTCCTCGACGATTTGTGGGTTATCTTTAAACACTTGCTGATTGAGGAAAAAAGCATAGATAAAACTACCATGCATCCATCTATAGTTTTAAAATGGAGGCATGTTTTATAAAGTACGGCAGCATCTACGCACATTTGAAGACAGTGTTAATTTAGTCTGTGGCTGTTTCCCGGAGTCACACGGGTTAGTGGAACCTCACAGCCACTCCCAGGCCCCCGAGGGTGTGACGTCTCTGAAATCTGCAGGTTGGAGTCTGTTGCTCTAGGTGCTTTGAAAGCTCTCCGTAGATGTAGCCAGACCAACGAGGACCTGCCTGGGGACTGCGTTTTATCTACCCTCCGTTCCCTACAGAAAACTTCCTCTGCTGAGCTGTGCTCTGCAGTGATGTTATTGCCCTGAGGGACACCACGGGAGATGGTGCCTCGGCACCTATCTGCTGTAAGAAGATGTTGAGGTGTTATCATTTCGTGGCTTAGACAGGGTTCCTGGTTGCCAGCGATCATAGCTGAGCTGGGTGAAAGGAGCTGATTAAAGGACGTCGGGAGAACTTCTGCTTTGGGCTGTGGCAGAGGAACCGGTCCTGGACTAATGCCCCCACCCCCCATGTTAAACAGCCATAAAATCGGGCGACATTTATGCGAGGCCTGTGTTCGGGTGTGGACAGCAGGCAGGGCGGGACTGTGACCCCAAGTGGGGGAAGCTGATGAGGTGAGCCCGTGCTTGCCCTGGTGTAAGGTTCCCATTTGGCACAGAAAGCTGGAGTCCAGAGGCGCACGGTGATCCCACTGGGCTAGAAGGCAAAGGTCAGAATTTGGGGAAGCTGATGCCCTTGGAGTCAGCAGGGCGGGGGCCGGGGAGGAGGGAGCCGTGCAGAGGGGCACCCCGGGGTCCACGCGTGGGCTCTCCCTGAGATCCTAGGGGTCTGGGCTGCGCATGCCCGGGCCAGACCACATGGGGCCTGCCGGGGAGTGGCTCCTGTGGGCGGGGAATGGGACAGAAATGCCAGAGGCCAAGCAGTGCCAGGGGACGTTTGGGCCCAGGGTAGACAGAGGCTGTCAGCCCCTCACGAGCAGTGGTGAATGTGTGTTAGTAGAGCCAAGCACAGGGGAGGGTCTCTCCCCAAAGGAGAGCAGAGACCCTTGCCTTTGTCGGGTTTTCCCTCCACCTGAGAGCCAGCCCACGGAGGGCGTGTGATGGGGGCTCACCACGAGGAGGGTCAGGGAGACAAGGGAGGAGCCCCCCAAGCGGGGCTGAAGTGCAGAGCACCGTGGCCTCCCCTCTTCCCACCCCGGGGCCCGGAGGCTACATGGGTGTCTCCTCAGCGGCCTCGCCAAGTTATCTCCTGGCAACTTTCTCACTTTGTTATAGAATTGCTGTAGGAATTAGATTCCTTATGGTGAAAATGATGTTTATTCACCATGAAGGTTAAGAAAAACAGCCCTTGAAAGGGAATGAGCTTTTGTCAGAGGAATTCTTTTTTTTTAATGAACAGGATTGTGTTTCTACAATTGTGCATTTTGCATGCACGTTTTTCATAAGAGAATGAGGACTTTTCAGAATAAAATGAAATCCTTTAATTAGAAGACATTGAAAAAGCAGAATGCTCCCCTCTGCCTGTGTCCCCTTGAGGCCTAATAACAGGTGCACAGATTGCTGGGTTTTCTACTGGAAATAACTTTGTCGTCCAGGAGCTGCAGGCCACGCAGCTTAGAAAGAACGAGGTCGTCAGAATGGTCTGGGTCGGGACAGAGGCCCAAGCTGTGCGAGCTCAGCAGGTTTGTACCAGGACCCCCGTGGTCTGACGCAGGTGGTCCGCAGGCCGCAGGTGGTCCGCAGGCTGCAGTCGGACCCCCGTGGTCTGACGCAGGTGGTCCGCAGGCCACAGTCGGACCCCGTGGTCTGACGCAGGTGGTCCGCAGGCCGCAGTCGGACCCGGTGGTCTGACGCAGGTGGTCCGCAGGCCGCAGTCGGACCCCCGTGGTCTGACGCAGGTGGTCTGCAGACCGCAGTCGGGGAGGAGACGCTGGGAGGATGATTCGGACGGAGGCTTTGACGGCTTGGAGAAGAGGGTGACCATGGAGGAATGATGGGGTCCTGACTGATGGAGTGGGGTGGGCCTGGGGGCCACTCTAGACTAACTGGACCCAAAGGGAAAATGAAGACCCTGTAGGCACAGTCATTCGTCGGATCGGCGGGTCTCAGCTGGGGGCGATTTGGGGGCGATTTTGCTCCTTTGGCGATGTCTGCAGGCGTTTGATCGTCGTGGCTGCAGGGAGGTGCTGCCGGCATCTAATGGGTAGAGGCGGAGGATGCTGCTAGACATTCTACAGGGGCTGGGGTGGCCCTACAGCAGAGAATCGTTGGGGCTAAAATGTCGCCAAGGCCACTGTCTAAAGCCCAGGAATCCTGACATGCAGTCCAGTGTCTTAGCTAGAAGTTTCTGGTTGACTAAGGAAGCATGTGCACACCTGCCTAGGACTTACCTGGGAAAACTTGAGGGGCAAATAATGTGCTTCCGCTGGCCTGGCGTCATGGTTTGGTAAACTAACGGCAACGTTTAGTCTTGCTCTGCTAGGGCAACAAGGGGACCATCAATCTCTTCTGGTCCACGTGGGAACTGTGTGCAAACAGAGAAGCAGACTCGATTTCAAGGGTGGCCACCTTCTGGCTGCTGTGCGCACAGCTCATCCCTGGCCCACGGCAGGCATTGCCCGCCGTGGGGCTCCTTCTTGTTCAGCTACCAGATGCTCAAAGCACCAGCCCACAGCCAGCACTGACCCAGCGGACAACTAAGCCCGTGCACCACACTACTGAACCCACGCTCTAGAGCCCGCGAGCCACACTACTCAGCCCACGAGCCACAACTACTAAAGCCCGTGCGCCTAGAGCCCGTGCTCCGCAACAAGAGAAGCCACAGCAATGAGAAGCCCATGCACCGCAACAAAGAGGAGCCCCCGCTCGCTACAACTAGAGAAAAGCCCGCGCACAGCAACGAAGACCCAACACAGCAAAAAAAAAAAAAAAAAAAAAGTCGGTAAATATAAAAGTACCCCAGGAAAGGGTCAATGGAAACTCTTATTAACCTTTTATCCCTTCACACGATTGAGCCTATCGATTCCAGGCCATATTGATCATTGGCTGAAGCCAAAAAGGTTTCCATATTCATCGTTGGCTCTAAAGACTGGACAGAAAATTCCTGCCGAGTGCATGGCAGGCTTGGCTGGGGAGAGGAGGGGGAGGGTCTTGAGGGTCCTGGGAGGTGTGAGGCCCGAACAGGACTCGGGGCAGGTGGCTGACAGCAGCCCGCAAGGGCAATGCCTGACATGGCACCTCGTGCTTGGGCTTGTTCTGGGGGCCCCAGGGCAGAGCTGGGGGACGGCAGGAGCCTCCACTTGCACCCCTCTTCCAGTCTGCTCTCTGGAGCAGGACGACCTCTCAAATCGTATCTCTGATCGTGTGGCTCTTTGCCCAGACCTCTCAGCGGCTCCGTCACCTGCGCTCCCTGCCTGCTTCCTCCCGGTGCAGCCCTTCTGCTCGTTACTTGACGATGCTGAGCCTGTGTGTCTTAGATCTTTGCTTTTGCTGTGGCCTCTGCTGGCAGGGTCTCTCCTGTCTGTACGCAGCTCATTTCTTCAGTTCACTTAAGCCTCTCCCGGGTGTCATCTCTTTAGAGAGGTGTTCCATCTCAAACCTCTGTAGTTCTCTTAACTCTTACGCTTTTATCTTATCAGCACTTGAAACCACATTATTCAATTAACTGATTGCTTTCTGTTACCTGCTTCTGCACTAAATCCTAAGCCCCACGTTGTGGGAAGTTTGTCTTTTTCATCCATAGTCCTGGTCACTAGGGCAGGGCCTGGGACTTGGTAACGCTAAGACAACATTTGTTAAATAAATGACTGAATCATCAGCAGGAGGATAAGAAAAGGAGATAAATAAATTCACTTAAAGAATAAAATTTAATAAAATGAAATAATAAAAATTCATCAGTAAGTTCAATAACATAAAATCAATGTTGTCCAAATGCTTGGATGGGTGGGGGTCCACAGCAGATGCTTGGCTACAGAGAGTTTTGTCAGTTCCAGGATAGTGGGCCTGAAGGGAAGGGCCGGAAGACCCACTGGTTGGTCTGGACACCCCCCCTTTATGGGAAACAGAGTGCGTAGAAGTGCATGGCCTGGAGCACTTGGTGCTCAGAGAACAAGGGGGTTATCCCAGAGCACCTGGGAGTTTACGCTGGAAGCCTTCAGTCACTGTTGGGTGGTATAAATGAGAACAATTTGGAGATGGATTTGGTAACATCTAATAGAGATAATCCAGTAATTGACCTTCTAGGTTTCCACCTCCAGGGAAACTCTTACACATATGCAGGAGGAGACATGCATAAAACCATGTATTGCAGAATTACTTAAAATCACAAAAAATCAAAGCGATCTAAATGCCATTGATAGGTAAATGAATAAGTTGTGGTATATTGAGAGATTAGTTTTATAGTAATTAAAATGAATGAGCCTAAATTCTCTCTTTTTCTCTCCACATATATGTGTTTATGTGTATAAAGGTAGATAAATTTCAGTAATCTAATGGTGAACTGAAGAAAGCTAATTACAAAACAGTTCCTACAGCCTGATCTGTACATATGCAGTGCTAGTATAAAAACATGTTTGGAGCGATGCATGCCAAATTCAGGATAGTGGTTAATTCTGAGGAAGGGAGGACACTTCGAGGTAAAAATGAAGGTTCAATTGTGTCATTGATATTTAAATATTTGTTCTTTTAATATAAATCATATATGGCAAAATGTCACCATATGGTAGAGCTGCATGGAGGATACTTGGGTGTTTTTAATTTCATTCTCTGCACGTTTCTGCATGTGTTTAATTTTTCATAATATGTGACTGATTTCCAAATGGGCTGAAATAAGTGGATACAAACAGGAAATGGTATTATTGTTCTCCGTAGATTCTTTTAATAGTGGTTCTCTTTATTTGAACTCCCAGGCTGATCTCACAGCTTCGAAGTTGCTTTTGACTTCATAGCCGAGTCCTGTCCAGGTAAATACCACTCACTCTTGAGCCTTTAAAAGTCCACGAGAAGACCAGCCTCAGTTCGATGCAAAGTTCTTCTCTCCCAGGCTGTTCTGGGGCCTGGAGCCCTCCAGCAGGAAGGGCCTTTCTTTCACGCTGCCTCCTTTGCTCCCCGCTTCTTGCTTTTCCGGATGATGGGGGATCAGAGATCAAGGTGGCAGAAAATTGTTTCACGCGGCTGAGCCCGCCGTGTGGTCTTTTGGTCGATAGCCTCGGTCGTTGCTGGAATCAAGGTGGTGTCAGGGATGCTCCAGCCCCACTTGCATCTTCAAGATTTCTAGGACAGGAGCAGACCCAGGCCTTTGTTTCACACATGTCCCTGCACTGCAGGGACACGGCCAGTGCTGTCTAGAACCTTCCTCTGTGCTTTGCCTGGCGGCCAGGCTGGGTTCAGCTGGTGTCCAGCAGGGAGCAAGAAGCCAGAAGCCCCTCATGTAGGTGCCCCAGCTCCTCCGGGAGCCCTGCTTGCTTGACTTCAGGAAATGGGGATACCCCTCCCCTACTTCACAGAAAGAGGAGGGAAAAGCCCTAGAGTTCTTCCTTAAGGACCCTCTACTCAGATGGACGGTTTCTCTGGCTGCCACCAACACTCCTATTTCAAAGAATTCCTTCTGAATTTCTGTTTTCTCTTTATTTGCTCTGGTTGAGATAATGGGGTGAGAGCAGCTGAACCTGTTCTTCTACTTTTCAGCAAGTCCAAAATTCAGGACACAAGCAAATTTCTGTTCAACATCCTGTGACAAGGAGAAAAAATAGAGCCTGACTATGTAAAATGGCTGAGAATGTTAGGGGAGGATCCATGGCAATGAAAATAAGGAAAGCCCTTAGGTTTAAGAAAAGATGACTATTTGATCACATATGTTGAAATGAGTAATGAGAAAGCCCAGTTAACCCTGAGAAAATAATTGTATTTTTAACCCTTGGACACAGGATATTTGATTATATTCAATTTTTTTTCTAATTCTTTGATATTTTCAAAATAAAGAAACATATTTAGATTTTTAAGGTACACAAGTAAAGAGACTGTGTATTATAATTTTGTCATTTTTAGGTAAATAAGGTGGAAGTAACTCTAAAGATGCAATCTTAAAGACTCACAGTGATCCATGTGAGGGTATTTACTCAAGTGTAAATATGACTTATTTGGACAAATACTTCTTTCTCTACACAGAGAGACACCCACTCCTTTGGCTTAAGCTGGAAATGGTGATTCCCGTTTGTTACCACAATTTAGCATTTTCCTACCTGCTTTTGGTCCTCTCTCCAAGTCCTCTTCCACAGGTTAATTTCTTAGAAATCTTGGTGTATCCTAGATCCAGCCTGTCTTACTAGAGGGTAATTTTTAGTCCTTAACTTCTTTTCTGTTAAAAAGTTTTCCCTGGACTGAATAAGATTGGGAATAATGCAAGGATGACCACTTTCACCACTCTTATTCAACACAGTACTGGAGTTTCTAGCCAGTGCAATAAGACAAGAGAAAGAAATAAAAGGCATACAGATTGGAAAGGAAGAAATAACACGGATGACATGATTGTTTGCACAGAAAATCTCGAGGAATCTGTCAACTCTCCCCACCCCCACCACTCTTAGAGCTAATAAATGAATTCAGGAAGGTATCAGGTTACATGATCAGCATGTAAAAATCAATCACATTTCTATATACCAATGATAAACATGTGGAAATCAAAACTAAAAACACGTTACTATAAATCTCTGGAAAGAAAATGAAATACTTAGGTATATATCTAACAAAACATATACAGGATTATATGCTGAAAATTTCAAAATGCTGATTAAAGAAATAAAATAAAGCCTAAATAAATGGAGAAACCTACTGTATTAATGGATTGGAAGAGTCAATGTAATAAAGGTGTTGTTTCTACTTAAACTGATGTATAGGCTTAACACAATTCTTAACAAGTTCCCAGCAAAGTTTTTTTTTTTGTAGATGTAGACAAGCTTATTTTAAAATGTATGTGTAAAAGCAAAGGTTCTATAATAGCTAAAACAAGAATTTTGAAAAACAAGAATGAGATGGAGGAAATGCTCTACCTGATGTTAAGGCTTACTATACAGCTACAGTTATTGAGACAGTGTGGTATTGGCAGAAGAGTAGACACAGAGATCAGTGGAACATAACAGAGGTCAGAAATAGACCCACAAATATGCCCATCTATTTTTTTTTTGTTATTGAGGTGAAATTCATGAAACAAAAATTTTACCATTTTAAAGTGGACAATTCAGTGGCATTTAGTACATTGAAATTGTTGTGCAACATCCACCTCTATCTGCTCCAAAATACTTCCATTGTCCCCAAATAAAATTGTTACCCCTTCATCCCAGCCCCCAGTAGGCACTAATTTGCTTTCTGTCTCCATGGATTTACCTATTCTAAATATTTTATAAAAATGGAATCATACAGTTTGTGACCTTTTGTGTCTGGCTTCGTACACAGCACAATATTTTTGAGGCTCACCCACATTATAGCATATATCAGAATTTATTCCTTTTTATGGTTGAAGACTACTCCATTGTCCAGCTATCCCACAGTTTGTTTATCCCTTCATTCACTGATGGACATTTGGATTGTTCCCACCCTCTGACTATTGTGAATTGTGCTGCTGTGAACAGTCTTATATACGTTTTTGTTTGAACACCTGCTTTTAATTCCTTTGTGTATTTACCTTGGGGTTGAACTGCTTGATCATGTAATAATTCTATGTTTTACTTTTTGTGGAACCGTTTGGCCTCATTTTAAAGCATAACCAGCAATGTGTGAGAATTCCAAGTTATCCACATCCTTTCCAACAATTATTTTCCATAGTTTTGATTACAGCCATCTTTGTGGATATGAAGTGGTATCTCATTGTGATTTTGATTTGCATTTCCCTAATGACAAATGATGCCGGACATCTTTTCATGTGCACCAATCACATGTATGTTGGTGTGCTTGATGGTGTCCCATAGGTCTCTTAGGCACTGTTCATTTTTCTTCATTCATTTTTCTTTCTGCTCCTCAGACTGGATCATGTCGATTTAGCTATCTTCAGGTTTGCTGCTGCTTTCTTCTGCCTGCACGTGCACATCAATTATTTTACGTTTTACCTTCAGAATTTTTGAATCCTATTTGTAATTTCTATCTCTTTATTCGTATTTTCTATTTATAAGACATCATTTTCCTAGTTTCCTTTAATTCTTTGTCTATGCTTTTCTTTAGCTCTTTTAGCTCATTTAAGACAGATCATGTAGAGTCTTTCTCCAGGAACTGCAATGTCTTGTAGGGACGCTTTTCTATTAATTTCTTATTTTCCTGTGAATGGCTACACTTTCTTGTTTCTTTGCAAAAATTTCATAGTTTTTTGTTGTTGAAAACTGGACATTTAATATATTATAGTGTGGCAACTTTGGAAATTACCCCCACCCCCTGGCCAGGGTTTATTGTTGCTCTTGTTTGGATTGTTTGATTTAGTGACTTTTCCTAAGTATTTTTTGTGAAGACTATATTCTTTGTCATGTGTGGTCACTGAAGTCTCTGTTCCATTATGTTAGTGGTCTGGGAGTGATTTGGCAGAGATTTTCTTAAATGCCTGCAGCCACAAACAAACAAATGAAACAAACCTCTCCTGGTCTTTGCAGACTGGCTGTGTGTCGGAATACTCCTTCAATGCTTAGTGAGGCCGTTTACAGCTCTGCCATAACTGTCACTTCCTCTTCTTATGGAGCCTAAACATCAGGCAGAGGTGGAAGTGTAGGGTCATCTCAGGTTTTTATGAGCATGTGTCCAGCCCTGCATGTGTTTGTGGACTTTGAGGTTCCCTGAGATATGCAGGAGCTTTTCAGATCCCTCATTCCCCCAAATGTCTCCTTCCCCAGTCTCTTCCTTCCAGGAGTTTTTGGTGTGTCTATTGATTTCCATGACGTGCGTCCCTTGCTCCAGATGGCTGCAGATACCACATGTGCCTTTAAATACTTTGGACAAATATCACCTGGGAGTTGGGTCATCCCTGGGAGAGGCCCAAGGCAGTGGAACAAAGGGAAGCCCTTGAGCCAGTCCTTCAGGGAGCCGCTAGGAAGGTGAAATATGGCCACAGTTCCTTGAAAATGAGGTCCATGTTGCTCTCTGGGGGCTGCCACCTTCACAGCCCTCACTGAGCTGGGGAGTGGCAGATGGAAGCAGGTCAGTTAAAATATCACAATGCTCTTTTACTGAAATTCAGCAAAATTACTGAAATTCTTTCTTTGTTAAGAAAGAAGTTTCACGTGGGTGTTGTAAGTTTTTGATTAGATTCCAGAGTTTCCCAAAAAGTCAACCTGACTGTTTTTGCCAATTTAATCATTGCGTTAGTGGTGAGATGGGGTTTGGGATTTCCCTACTCTGCCGTTTTTAGTGGCATCTGAATTTTGACAAAGGTGCAAAAGCAATTCAATGCAGAAAAGAAAACCTTTTTAACAAATGGTACTGGAGTAACTGAACATCTTTATGTTTGAAAAAAAGAAATCTGATCAAAACCTCATACATTACAAAAATTAACTCAAAATGGATCACTGACTTAAATGTAAAATGCACAACTATACAATTTTTAGACAAAACCAGAAAATTTTAGGACCTAAGACTAGGCCGAGAGTTTTTAAAGTTGACACCAAAAGAATGAACCACAAAGAAAAAATGGATAAATTGGACTTCATCAAAATTTAAAGTTTCCTGTTAGGAGAACAAAAACGACAGACTGAGAGAAAATATTTGCAAACCATATATCTGAAAAAGGACTTGCATCTAGAATATATAAACATCAGTTTAAAAAACAACAACCACTACCACCAATCCACCTAGAAAAGGGCAAAAGACAGGAATAGTCATTTCACTAAAGAGGCTAAACAGATGGCAAACAAGTTCATGAAAAGATGCCCAACATCGTTAGCCATCGAGGAATGCAGATGAGACCACAGAGAGATTTCACTGCGCCCCTATCACAATGTGTAAAATAAAAAGCTGATGGGCTTCCCTGGTGGCGCAGTGGTTGGGAGTCCGCCTGCCGATGCAGGGGACGCGGGTTCGTGCCCCGGTCCGGGAGGATCCCACATGCCGCAGAGCGGCTGGGCCCGTGAGCCATGGCCGCTGAGCCTGCGCGTCCGGAGCCTGTGCTCCGCAACGGGAGAGGCCACAACAGCGGTGAGGGGCCCGCGTACCGCAAAAAAATAAATAAATAAAATAAATAAAAAGCTGACAACACCCACTGCTGCAAGGATGCAGTGAAACAAGATACTGGTGGTAATGTAAAAGGTGCAGCTGCTCTGGGAAACAGTTTAGTTAAAAAACTAAACATGCAGCTCAGTATCGTAGGAGCCGACAATTGCACCCCTGGGCATTTATCCCAGAGAGACAACAACTGCTATTCAGGCCAGAGTCTGTACACGAATGCTCACAGCCGCCTCATTTATAATAACCGAGGAATGGAAACGCCTAACTGTCCTCCAGTGGGTGAAAGGTTACTCACAGTGGTGTACCATGCCGCGGAGTACTACTCAGCAATAAGAAGGGACGAACTGTGCTTTCCTGCAACAGCCTGGTTGGATCACAGAGGAACTATGCCGAGTGAAAAAAGACAACACACTCCCCCACGACAGTGTATGTAGAACTGGGGACACTGAATAGCTCTGTGGAGCTACTGATAACAGTTTCCTGGTGGTGACACTGCACTGTCGTTATGCAAGGTGTTACCTTTGGGGAAAACCCGGTGACTGGTGCGTGCAAACTCTCTGTACGTTTCCCACCAACTGTCTGTAAATCTACAATTACTTCAAAATTAAAAAGTTAAAAAGAAGAGGTACATTTCCTCTGGCCTGGATCTTTTGTCTGGACAGCATTATGATCAGAAACCTATTGTTCCCTGAATCCGCCTCATGTCACCCCACCTCCCAGTTCCTGGGTCATGGTCAGCCCCCTGGAATGCTCCACTCAGCCCTGACCCCTCCTTTCCATGAAGCCTTCACTCACTTGCTGGAATGTGTTTTGTTTTCAAGCTTCCTCTTCTAATTAAATTGATAATTGTAGACTTTTCTAAACATTTGTTTTTTATCTTAAATATTGATGGTGTCACAGAAGAGAACAAAAGAAATCACTAAATAGCCCCGCTTAGGCATCCCTCGTTGACATTTTCTTTAAAAATTAAAATATTGGCACAGGAACAATATTTTGAAATATCTTCATTTACCAGCTCTCTCTTAGGGGAGCTGGCTGCTCTCACTTTTCCTCATCCT